>NC_135881.1:201493309-201721798 GCF_964194155.1 Cetorhinus maximus
TAAAGCACTTCACGGCCCGTGAAGTATTTTAGTTTTTAGTTCCTGTTGCAATGTAGAAAACGCAGCCGCCAATTTTGCACAGGCCCAACCAGCTGTGGTATTTTAGAGGAAGTTTTCCCACAGAAACAGCCCATCTGGCATTTATGTGCCACGTGAGATGCCTCCTATCCTCTTTTTTCCTAAGAACTAGAGGCGACACGAAGAAAAAAATCTCTTCTGCAGCGAGTGGTTAGGATCAGGAATGCACTTCCTGAGAGTGCGGTGGAGAGATTCAGTCGTGGCTTTCGGAAGAAAATTGGACCATTATCTGAAGAGAAAGTAATTGGCCGGGCTGAGGGGAAAGGGCAGAGTGGAGAAAGGACTAGTGAGTAGCTCTTGCAGACAGCTAGCACAGACACAACCCTGAAGATTTCCTTCTCTGCTGTAACCAATCAATTATTTACTTTGTTTCACCCTACTGACATATCCTTCCACTCATTTCTACCTCTTGTACTCACCCAGTTAGATCATCAATCAGTCCCTGTGGTAGAAAGCTCCACATTCCACCCATGCACTTAAGACGAAGGTTCCCCACCCCCCCCACCATGCCCTGGAGTTAAATACAGCACAGAAACAGGCCCTTTGGGCCATCGTGTCCTGGCTGGCCATCACGCCCCTATCTATTCTAATCCCATTTTCCAGTACTTGGCCCGTAGCCCTGTATGCTGTGGCATTTTAAGTGTTCATCTAAATACATCTTAAATGCTGTGAGGATTCCTGTCTCCGCCACCCCCTCAGGCAGTGTGTTCCGGATTCAAACCACCCTCTGGGTGAAAAAATATTTCGTCAAATCCCCTCTAAACCTCCTGCCTCTTAACTTAAATCTATTCCCACTGGTTATTGATACATCTGCTAAATGGAAAAGTTTCTTCCTATCTACCCCATCTATGCCCCTCATAATTTTGTATACCTCTATCAGGTCCCCCCTCAGCCTTCTCTGCTCTAAGGAAAACAACCCTAGCCTATCCAGTCTCTCTTATAGCTGAAACGTTCCAGCCCAGGCAACATCCTGATGAATCTCCTCTGCACCCTCTCCAGTGCAATCACATCCTTCCTATAGTGCGGCGACCAGAACTGCACACAGTACTCCAGCTGTGGCCTAACTAGCATTTTACACAGCTCCAAAATAACCTCCCTGTTATTATGTTCTATGGCTCGACTAATAAAGGCAAGCATCCCATATGCCATCTTAACCAACATATCCACCTGTGCTGCTGCCTTCAGGGATCCATGAACATGTACACCAAGGTAACCCTAGCGCCCCGGAGGTGCTGTGGGCCATCAGCAGCAGAATTGTACTCGAATACAATCTGTAACCTCAGGGCCCGGCATATCTCCCACTCTACCATTACCATCAAGCCAGGGGATCAACCCTGGTTCAATGAAGAGTGCAGGAGGGCATGCCAGGAGCAGCACCAGGCATACCCAAAAATAAGATTTCAACCTGGTGAAGCTATAACACAGGACTACTTATGTGCCAAACAGCATAAGCAGCAAGTAATAGACAGAGCTAAGCGATCCCACAACCAATGGAACAGATCTAAGATCTGCAGTCCTGCCACATCCAATCGTGAATGGTGGTGGACAATGAAACAACTCAATGGAGGAGGAGGCTCCACAAATATCCCCATCTTCAATGATGGAGGAGCCCAGCACATCTGTGCAAAAGATAAGGCTGAAGCATTTGCTGCAATCTTCAGCCAGAAATGCCAAGTGGATGATCCACCTTGGCCTCCTCTGAAGGTCGCCAGAATCACAGGTCCTTATTGGATTTGTTAATGACTATCTAGATCGTTACGGCCCCTAGCTTTGAACTTTTCTCCCCTGAAAAGGAAACAGGATGAAGAGGGAGCCGTCAGAAATGGCAGGTTGCATTTGTTTTGGGGGGTGTAGAGAAGCGTTGAAGGAGGACAAGGTGGAGTCTGGGAGTTGAACATGGAGGGAAAAAGGGAACAGGATCTGGGTCTGGTGAACGAGATGGGTTTGGAGCAGGCAGGCAGCCAGTTCGGGGAGGAACTTCAACTCCAGGATTGCTACCATGGAAGGCTTTGGAGAGCATGGTGGAGAAAAACAGGCTGAATAGGCTTGTACTAAGGCATATTCCAGACAGCGTTTCTTATACTGACAAAGTGAAGCTGCTTTATGGACTCAGAATAGCAAATACACTGACCCCTCTCTTACCAGTCGGACAGACGTGGTCAGAAGTGGAAGAGAATAGGAACAAACTTTTCCGACAACATGCCTACAGAAGAAAGCCCAAGAGGCAACCTGACGATTAAACCATGTTTAAGGATGAAGTCTTCACACACCCCAACCCCCATTTCTGAGTTATGTAGGCGAGTACACATTCTGCTTTCCACCCAAGACTGACTATAGGGAAGAAACGACCTATATTGTTGTAAAGAAACTCTGGTCAGTTATTTGGCAGACATACATTGTGCATGAATTTATTTTATTGGTCAGAACATTGTTGACAATTCACATGTGCGATGTTCACAGGGCCCTGTGCTGGGTAGCACGGACTAGTAAAATTATTAGCCACATCCAGCCACTGCTTTGAACCAACGTCATTAGGAACAATTTGTTGGGAGCTGGCAGTAACTGCTTCCCAAAAAGACAAGGGCCTAGAAATTCCATATACCAATTCCTCATGCCAAATCCTGGGGACAGGGCTACTGAAAAATCCAGTGAGCAGAATATAACATCTGCCCTGCGGAGGTGACAGAGACGCCCCCTTTCTGTGCTGGGACACAGCAACCAATCCAGATTCTGGCCAAAGAAAAGTAGGCAGTGACATTTTGAAATTCCCTTCAGGGAACAGAGGATCAATTTGGGAAAGGTATCCAATTCCCTGCGGGCGAGCTGGGGAGAATCCATGGGATAAGACTGGAAATTCCCCCTAAGGTTAGCTATCAATGGCATTAGGACGGGCGGGCAGAAGACAAGCATGTTCTCTGACAAGGTGCAATTTATGGGGGACTTTTCAACTCACATTGCGAGTCCTCTGTCAGAATACAAACATACGACGAGCATACGAACTAGGAGCAGGAGTAGGCCACTCGGCCCCTCGAGCCTGCTCTGCCATTCAATAAGATCATGTCTGATCTGATTGTAACCTCAACTCCACATTCCCGTCTAACCCCATAAACAAGGGGGTGAAAGATTCTGATAACCTATCTACCTCTGCCTTAAAACTATTCAAAGACTCTGCTTCCACCACCTTTTGAGGAAGAGAGTTCCAAAGACTCAAGACCCTCAGAAAAAAATACTCCTCATCTCTGTCTTAAATGAGTGACTCCTTATTTTTAAAGTGACCCCTAATTCTAGATTCTCCCACAAGAGGAAACATCCTCTCCATATCCACTCTGTCAAGACCCCTCAGGATCTTATGTTTCAATTAAGTTGCCTCTTACTCTTCTAAAGTGGTACAAGCCTAGCCTGCCCAACCTTTCCTCATAAGACAACCCACCCAAGTATTAGTTTATCAAACTTTCTCTGAATTGCTTCCAATGCATTTACATCCTTCCTTAGATAAGGAGACCAATACTGTACACAGTACTCCAGATTTGTCTTGCCAATGCCCTGAATAACTGAAGCATAACCTCCCTACTTTTGTATTCAATTCCCCTCGCAATAAATGATAACATTCTATTAGCTTGCCTAATTACTTGCTGTACCTGCATACAAGTCTTTTGTGATTCATGCAATAAGACACCTGGATCCCTCTGCATCCTCTCATCATTTAGAGAATATGCCTTTTTAACCTTCCTGCCAAAATGGACAATTTCACATTTTCCCACATTGTACTCTATTTGCCATATTTTTGCACACTCACTTAACCTATGTCCCTTTGTAGTCTCCTTACGTCCTCTTCACAACTTACTTTTCTACCTATCTTTGTATCATCAGCAAAACTAGCAACCGCACCTTTGGTCCCTTCACCCAAGTCATCTATATAAATTGTAAAAAGTTGAGGCCCCAGCACTGATCTCTGTGGCACTCCACTCGTTACATCTTGCCAACTAGAAAATTACCCATTTATGCCTACTTTATATTTCCTGTAAGCTAGCCAATCTTCTATCCATGCCAACACGTTATCCCCCACACCATGAGCTTTTATTTTCTGCAATGACCTGTGGCACCTTATCAAATGCCTTCTGGAAATCTATGTATAGTACACCCACCCATTCCCCTTTATCCACAGCACATATACATGTTCAAAGAACTCCAATGAATTGGTTAAACATGATTGCTGTCTCATAAACCATGTTGACTGCCTGATTACCTTGAAATTATCCAAGTGCCCTGCTAAACTGCCTTTAATAATAGCTTCTAACATTTTCCCTATGACAGATGTTAAGCTAACTGGCCTGTAGTTTCCTTTCTGTCTCCCTCCCTAATTGAATAAAGGAGTTACATTGGCTATTTTCCAATCTAATGGGACCTTCCCCAAATATAGGGAAGTTTGGAAAATTAAAACCAATGCATCAACTATCTCACTAGCCACTTCTTTTAAGGCCCTAGGATGAAGTCCATCAGGACCTGGGGATTTGTCAGCCCGCAGCTCCCACAATTTGCTGAGTGCCATTTCCTTGATGATTGTAATTTTCTCGAGTTCCTCCACTGTGAACACAACAGTGGATAACATTAACATTAGTTAATGATTCACCACAGCATAATCCATCTCCACACAGCCAGTTTTTTTAAAGAAACATTTTGAGATATCCACTTATTACTTTTACTCTTGACAAATAAGGAACCCAAAGTCGGCAAACAGCATATTGTTCTCAGTCATTGCAAGCTTATCGGAGAGAGTACAATACCAAAACAGTAGCAGCATAGGAACAGGAGGAAGCCATTTAGGTCCTTGAGCCCGTTCTGCCATTCAATGAGATTATGGCTGATCTGTGATCTAACTCCATACACCCACCTTTCCCCATATCCCTTAGCACCTTAGGTTTTTGTTAACCACCAATCTCAGATTTAAAAATCAACAAGTGACTTAGCATCAACTGCCATCTGTGGAAGAGAGCTCCAAACTTCTATCGTCCTCTGTGTGTATAGAAGTGTTTCCCAATTGCACTCCTGACTGGCATGAACTTTTAGACTCTGCCCCCTAGTCCTAGACTCTCCAAACAATGAGGGGAATTTCTACCAGGGAAATTTAGTGCTTCAGGTGGCAAAGGAAAATGCAAGGTGATTTTCTTTTTTAAACTCAGGAGGCAACTTGGGAGTTCAGAAACATTTATAAATTGGGAAAATTATAAATGAGTCTATTTTGGAGAACAGAGGTCAGTGTGTGCTTAAATCTCTGATGTGCACCTCGGAATGGAGAAGCTGCCCATCAGGGTGGTCTTGTACAATAATACCATAACATTACAATAAACGAAAACACACCATTTTTGATTATGATTGCACATTAATTGCGTTACAATCTTAACAATCATGGCAACACCACTGTCTACAGCTTGCCGACTTGAGTTAACGACAGCAGGCATTTTACAGTGCTGCCCCATCAAAAAACATTGAAAGAGGGAGGTATACTGTTAATTTAGTTCAAATTGTATAATCTTTTAATGTTTGGGCTTAGATCTGAATAATGTTCCAAAAATAAAACCGAAAGGCTTTACAGTTTTTAAAAATTGGCAACTATAGGCCAGGGGGGTCTCAAGATGTCCACTACATAAGGTCTCAGATGAACCAATAAAAGGAAGCCAGGAATAGTAAGCTGCATAATTAGGGAGTGAAGAAAAAAAAATATTTGGCCATTTATTCTACTCCATTAAGCAAGCAATGTACAATTGGCATGAACACTCCTAATTTAACTATTGTCCTTAGGAAAATCAGTAACAGGTAAAATGCTCAAGAGCTGAGTCACAATTCACCTTAAGTGAAAACACCATGACATCAAGGTGATGTTACAATCTACATTATCCAAAACTGATGATGCTACCTACACAACTGTGCACTGCACATAATGCACTTAACCTACAGCTGGACATACTCCTAGAATCTTCACTTCCACGTTTAACAAGGTACCTGTCCCGCTTCTTTTTAAAGGGAGTTTTTGACGGGGCTCTATTGCATATTTAGCAATTCTGGCATTTAAGAGGAAGGTAGAACTTGGAAGTATAGATTTTGGGAGCTATGAGGATAAATGCTTGGAGGCGGGAAAACCAAACACAATATGAACCGGATTTGCTGCCATGCACACCCTGTTCTTTAATTTGTGCTCCCATAAGACATAGGAGCAGAAATTAGGCCATTCGGCCCATCGAGTCTGCTCCTCCATTCAATCATGGCTAATAAGTTTCTCAACTCCATTCTCCCCGTTAAGTGAGACCCCATGCTGGGGGCAGAGTCTCTGAAAATTTACCCCCCCTGAAGACTGTCATGGCACTGGGAGATAAAAGATGATGGTTGCCAATTGGATAAGTGTGGATTAATTAAGGAAAGCCAGGATGGATTTGTTCAAGGCAGCTCATGTATATCTAGCTTGATTGATCTTTTCTATGAGGTAACAAAGGGTTAATGAGGGTAATGGTGTTGTTGCGGTTGTGTACGTGAACTTCCAAAAGGCATCTGATAGAGATGCCACACAACAATCTTGTCAGCAAAGTTAAAGCCCATGAAATAAAAGGGACAATGGCAGCATGGATACAAGAATCGAGAGAGAGAGGAAACAGAGTAGTGACAAACAATTGTTTCTTGGACTGGCAGAAGGTATACATTGGGGTTCCCCAAGGGTCAGTACCAGACCCACTGCTTTTCTTGATCTCTATTAATGACTTAGACTTGGGTGTACAGGACATAATTTCAAAATTTACTGATGGCACAAAACTTGGAAGTATTGTGAACTGTGTCTTTGCTCAGTGAAAACATTCAAGTCTTCAAGCCTTTTCTCATCAACATTTTTTAAACTTACATTCTCACTCTTTTATAATGTTATCTGTAGGCACTGGATGAATATATTGTTATTGAATATACACAGAACTAAGAGACTACAGAAACTCTCTTGATAGTGCAACCTAGTTGACAGAACAAAATTATGTGGGAAATGTTGATATTCCAATTTATAATGCTGTTTAAAAATGCAACCAAAACTCATGACAACAGGAAATAAGATAAGAGTTGGAATTTCACACCTTACATACCATTTTTTGCACAATACAATTTTTGCATGTTACTTTTCTCATGCTTATTAAAATTTCCACAATGTCATGCACCATTCCTCAAGAAATATTATCAGGTTTTCACTCTATTCCTCGTGAACTTGTGTGAAAATCTAGTAACAATGACCGTTCACTGATTCTACACATTTTGTTTCATCCTTTTAGAGAACCATCTATTTCTGCTTAATATCTGACAGTTTCCCATGAGAGTTGCTGAGGCAAGTTCATGTCCTACTATTCTAGATATAAATTTATATTCTCTGCCATTCACAAGAATGATCAATAACCGGCATTGATAAAGTACTTCTAACCCTGAAAAATATCCCAGAAAGTTTTACAATGCGAAACACTGAATGACTGCGGAGCCACAGAGAGATACGGAATGGGAAGTCATGGAGATACATTTTAAAAATATTTTGGGGTGCAGTCCATCACTGGCAAGGCCAGAATTTATTGCCAGATCCTGAATGGCTGAATGAATACAACCGAGTGGCTTCCTAGGCCATTTCAGAGGGCAGTTAAGAGTCACCCACTATGCTGTGGGTCTGGAGTCACACATAGGCCAGACCGGGTAAGGACAGCGGAATTCCTTCCCTAATGGTCATTAATGAACCAGATGGGTTTTAAGGACAATCTAGTACTTCCAGGCTCACCATGACTGATACTAACTTTTTATTTCAGACTTGTTTCATTGGAATTTGAATTTCCCAGTCAGTGTAATATTTGAGCTCATGTCTCCGAATCTATTAGACTCTCAGATTATCTCCAGATGATGTCAAATTGTTACACTAATTTGTCAAAATCAAACCAATCCTTCTATTCTGATTTAAGCTCATATCCAGTCTAGACCTGATGAGGTGAAGGGTGCATACACTCTGCAGCTTTACAGTTCAACTTGGTCATACTGCTTTTTAAAAAATGACCCTGCACTGTAAACCCACTTAAGTTTTAGTGGCTGCAGTCGGAACTCTGCACATATGCAGACCTTGCTCCGCACTCCTTTCTCTACCATTGGAGTTCATGAGGGATGGCTATATAACATGAACATTCACATATGTGTCAGCGTATTATGTAGATGAGTACCAATGGTATACTGTCCCATTTATTATTTAAAGCCTGGCATTGGTAGTGTCACCCAGCAATGTTAAAAGTCTGGGGGAGGATTTTAAAAACTTAAAAACGATGGTTTCAGCCATCCAAAGAATCACAAAACCAAAAACTAGTAATTAAAAAAGTCCTTAAATCTTCCTTGGTCCAATCATATCAAACCTGATTCTCCCACCTCCACTATTAGTTAATGCCCCTGACCCAGAAAGTGGGCTAGGTCAGGGGTGGAAACAAGGGGCAAAAACCTCTTGCCACTGAGATGCAACACTGTGGCTCAATGTGTAGCACACATTGACTCAAGTTTGTGGATTCAAGCCTCACCCCAGTGACAAACACAAAGAAAATTGACCCCTCCAGTGCAGTACTGAGGGAGTGCTGCATTGCTGAAGGTGCTGTCTTTCAGACGAGACGTTAAATGAGGCCCGTCTGCCCTCTCAGGTGGGTGCAAAAGATCCCACTGCAGTTCTTTTTTGAAGAAAAGCAGAGTTATCCCTGGTGTCCTGGGCCAATATTTCCCCCTCAATTAACGTCCCAAAAAATAAAATCATCAAATCATTGTCATGTTGCTGGTTTGTGGGAGCTTGCTGTGCGCAAATTGGCTGCCACATTTCCTACATTACAACAGCAACCCACTTCAAAGTATTTCATTGGCTGAAAAGTGGTGTGCAAGGCGCTATATAAATGCAAGGCCTTCTTCCCCTTTGCTGCAGAAGCCAGGAAATTCAGGCCCACGGTCTCTGGTGGTTAGGGGAGCACAGAGCAAAATGAGTGGGGATGGCCTCAAACAACTTCCTAAACGCATCAACGTGTTCCTAAGTTGTCGCTCAGGAGCCAAACAAACTCACATTTCAAAGGCCTCAAAGTGGTTCGTTGATAAGGGACTGAAAAGCTGCCTTGGTGTAGGCAGGGCTGCTGTCCTGAAGGTTGGAACCCAGGCATATTGTGGAGGAAACTTAGCACATGTTCACAGCTGTGCTACAGTTTACATGGGATCGTCTCCAATTGGCAGTAGTTGCCTGAGCCGGCAGATGTTCCATTCCCACTACCACTCACCTTGGGCACAAGGAGCCACATAAAAAGAGTCATTAACCAAATCTGAATTCTTCACTGTTTGCAATATTGTGTATGAGTGTCTTGTCTTTGTGCAAACTCTGCCAGTGCTGTTCAAAGTGATTCAACCCTCTACTGTCACGTGAGTTTTGACTGACTTTCTGGATTGAAGTCCATTGGGATATTTAGCAATGCATGAGCATGTTTTCTTCATTTTCAACTGCTGGTAAATCAAATAAGTGAACCCAGTGTTCTAGTTCTTACTGACACAATTGGTTTCCCTTTGTTAACTTCCCCTTTGATTGGAAGCCAAACCGCTTATCCCACTGTACCAGGTTACAATGGCAAAGAGACTGCTGCCAATTCTTACTAAATATTGACGGTCCTTTGCTTTAAGTCTGCTCAAACTCTCGGAGGAAGCTGCCCTAGAGCAACACTGAAGACATCTTGGGAATGATAATCAGCCCTTCTGTCTCTGTCTCCTGCTGACGCAGTATCACATAGAATTATTCAATAGCTACCCCGAGAATGGAAACACGTAATTTGCACCAAGTTCAAATAAAGGAGAAGGCAGCTCCTATATACGTAAGTACAGAGCTGTGCGATCAATATCCGTTTCGTAGTTCCGCAGGTACTAAACCCCAAAAAAAAACCCATCTCCACAAAAATGACAAAAAAGGAAGCAGTATTATTTCACCCACTTGACAAGAGATTTTTCGTTTAAAAAAAAATGTCACTAGAAATACGATGAGCAACTGGGAAAAAAAAACCTAAAATAATTGCGATTTTACATTAAGATACATTTTGGGGATTTATTATATTTTTTAAAAAAAGCTGGGAGATGTGGACTGCAAGAGAAGGCGATTGGCAAGAAACGCTGTATCATGTATAGAAACCAGAACGCAAATTTTTTTTTTACAAGACTAAAATCGTGGCTTCTCTCGATCTTCGGGCCAAACCAGCATCGAGAGAGAAGGGGCCACAATTTTTCTGTTCATTGTACTTCAACACGTGGAGCCATCGGCAAGTTAATGAGGGTGGAATCAGAAACCCTTTTTTTTTCTGGAGGGAGGGAGGGAAAAAAATCTACACCGTTCTGGAAGACGTTAAAACAATTTTTGCGGTCCAATTTTAAGCGAAAGCCAAAAATTCAGCCAACGTCAGGCTTAAAAAACGTGCTGGCTAGCAAGGCGAGACACGTACAAAGCCTTCACTGAATGAAGTTGATATAGCAAGGGTATTAAAAAGGGGAAGAAGAAAGTTTACACAGTAGCCCAGGGTTTGCAGGTTGCGCAGTATTTGACTTTTTAACAATTTGATACAGTAACAAGCCCTTGGATACATTTGAAACCTTTTTTTTAAAGTGCTACTTGCTACTTTTCGGATTCCCCCCTCTCCCCCTGCTGTGTAGATGGATTAGACAATGAACAGCAGACAGAGAGAAATAAAAGGAACCCCCCGGACTCCGACACATGGAATATGGCTGACAATTCGGAAATAAAAAAAAGAGCGGATATTTTAACACGCGGAAGTGCCAGACCAGACGCACCGGGGGGGGGGGGGGGGGGGTGAAATTTACAAACCCAGGGAAAGGAGGTTGGGGGGGGTGAAATTTACAAACCCAGGGAAAGGAGGTTGGGGGGGTGAAATTTACAAACCCAGGGAAAGGAGAGGGGGGGTGAAATTTACAAACCCAGGGAAAGGAGGTTGGGGGGGTGAAATTTACAAACCCAGGGAAAGGAGGTTGGGGGGGGTGAAATTTACAAACCCAGGGAAAGGAGGTTGGGGGGGTGAAATTTACAAACCCAGGGAAAGGAGGGGGGGGTGAAATTTACAAACCCAGGGAAAGGAGAGGGGGGGTGAAATTTACAAACCCAGGGAAAGGAGAGGGGGGGGTGAAATTTACAAACCCAGGGAAAGGAGAGGGGGGGTGAAATTTACAAACCCAGGGAAAGGAGGTGGGGGGGGTGAAATTTACAAACCCAGGGAAAGGAGGTGGGGGGGGTGAAATTTACAAATCTGGGGAAATCTGCCCCCACAAGATTTCTGTAATAAATAACCCAGGGTTGGGGTGGGGAGGGGGAGGGGGGAAGGCAGGTTTAATTCAGAACAAGGCCCCACCAGCCCCTCTCTCTCTCTCTCTCTCTGTCTCTGTCTCTCTCTCCCTTCCCTCCCTCTGCCCGCACGGCGCCGGAGAGCAACCGGTGGAGCTTTGCCCGCGACCGATCCGAGAGTGAAAAACAAAATATTCCCAGCTCACCTCCTCCGTGCATTTGACACAAGTAAGGGAAACGCCAGACGTTGCCCAGTCCCACCGCAAACGAAATGCAGGCAAAGACAAACTGCATGGGGTTCTCCCACGACGGTCTAACATCGTCCATGTCTGCAAAACCTTCTCCTTGTAGTGTGTGTGTGGGCTCTCGTTGAGGTGCCTTAAAACGCTGCTCGCCTCAATGTTAAAAGTGAGAGGGCAAACCTCCAGGAATGTTCCACAGGGTGGGATGGGATGGGATGGGGTGGGTGGGGGGGGGGGAAAGAAAGAAAAAAAAATCAGATGTTTAATTTTTAATCTTGTTAACGACGATCCCGGTGACTGTTGGTAAATAGTTCACAGCGGAGGCGCGTCTCTCTCACGGTTCCTCGCCCGCCGAGAGTCAGGACAAAGCGAAAATTTTCCCCACGGGCGCCTCTCTTTAGTAATGCTGTAGGAATGGGGATGAGAAAGGGGGAGGGTCCTCTGCTTCCTGACTCTTGTGAAAGGTACATTTAGTGGCAGAAGTGTGCAGTTGCAGCTGTTACTGCGTCACAAAATCGGCGTTGACTAAATAAGGGATGTGCCAACATTGCTAGGGACATTTGATGTACTTGTTGTGAGCTCTCGTATTGTTGTGTCGCAGCACCTGGGGCTTAGCAATTTGATGACGGACACCGTATAGTCCCTACAGCCTCAGGGGGGTGGGGTGGGTGGTGACAGTCATGCAACCTTGCCTGAGTTTTACAAAAGGGGGTGTTTTGAGACTGATTTAAAGGGGTCGTAAGCATCCCCTTAAAACTTCCTTCAGGATGGAATCCGTTGTTGGGGTTGTCAACCCCTCCAGGATTGGGCCTGGAATCTCCAGCAACTGAAGATCAATCTCCAGGACACTGCTGTGTGCAACCCTGGAAAAAAAAATCATGGGGACATTGAAAAAGATTGGTTTTTTTTTGTCATTTTCTGATATAAAAATATTGAAAATGGGGAGTTGGGGCGGGGATGGGGGAAGGCTGTTTGGTTGACAGTCAAGCATCATCCAATTCCATAATGAGTCTTTTTTGCTTTCCAGTTGGCATAGGAAGGCAGTACCTCACAAGGATGAATATGTTGGCTGACTAATGGCTGGAGTGTGGAGGCAAGTCATGTGATGAAACCTCCAGGAATACATTGAATCATAGTTGGCAAACCCAAGTTTCACGCACAGTAGCAGCAGTGTGTACCATCTACAAGATGCACTGCACAAACTCACCAAGGCTCCTTAGGCAGCACCTTCCAAACCCACGACCGCTACCATCCAGAAGGACAAGGGCAGTGAACAGATGGGAATGCCACACCTCGAAGTTCCCCTCCATGCCACACACCATCTTGACTTGGAAATATATCGCCGTTCCTTCACTGTCACTGGGTCAAAATCCTGGCACTCCATCCTGAACAGCACTGTGGGTTAACCTACACCACATGGACTGCAGAGGTTCAAGAAGGCAGCTCACCACCACCTTCTCAAGGGCAATTAGGGATGGGCAGCAAATGCTAGCCGAGCCAGCGATATCCACACGCCATGAATGGAAAAAAAAATCATGGCTTTAATAAACCTGCCAGCTGCAGCACTTTGCAAAGCACCACAATTTATCAAAACCTTACGTAAAACTTTGAAAAAATTTCAAATTCTTTTGGAAGTATGAAAATATATGGGAGCTGACAAATGTCACGGTGAATGAACACTTTGAAGAGTTTTTTTTTCCAAAAAGGACATTTTGAATGCTGAATAAATAAAATAACTTGTATTTATATAGCACCTTATCAAGTGTCTTACTGCCATATGCACATTGCACATGCTAAGTCGCTATAGGCAAACGATGACACTTTGCACTAAGTGCAATTCTGAATACACCTATAACCTAGGGCTTCAAAATTATATTTCTGAATATTTTAGAATTGATTTCATGAAGATTATTTTGATCATTTTAGTCATGTTATAGTGATCAAATCATTAAGCATCATAAAATCTGTTCTAAAATATTTGTTCATTTTAGTCATGTTATGTGATAGAAAGAAGGGGGAGCCTTCACCATCACTATCCATTGCTCCAGACTACAACATGCATGTAAAATGTATGTTGCCAAAGCAACTTAAACTCCTTTGGTGGGAGGGGGGATGGTTGCGGTTGGCTCAGCCAATGTGGATCAGGTTGGTGGCAACAACATGGGACTTGATTCCTGTTCCCACTGGGGTGGAGTCAGGACCTGCCTCCTTGCCCTATCCATGGTGGAGAGGGAGAGAATTCAAGAAGAAGTCATGTTATACCTTGTCTATATCACTTCACCTCTTTCTCCATGTACTAAGCAGAGATCTCCGACAAAGCACAACAAGTAACAGTTAGGTAGAATGGGACACAAGAACTAGAGGAGTGTAGCCTGCCGAGCTTGCTCCACCATTCAATACAATCATGGCTGCTCTCGGGCTTCGATTCCGCCTTCCTGCCTGCTCCTCATATCCCTGATTCCCTTGATCCTTCTAGGTGGTAGAAATTAAAGGTCTGGAAGATGTTGCAAAGGAGCCCTGGCAAAGTCCTGCAGTGCATCTTGTAGATGGTATGCACTGCAGCCACTTCACGTTGGTGGTGGAGGGAGTGAGTGACTAAGATGGTAGATAGCGTGCCAGCCAATTGATTTTCTTTGTCCTGGATGGTGTCAACTTTCTTGAGTGTTGTTGAAGTTGCACTCATTCAGGCAAGTGGAGAGTATTCCAACAGACTCCTGACTTGTGCTTTGTAGATAGTCAACAGGCTTTGGGGACAGGAGGTGAGTTACTCACTGCAGAATTCCAGGCCTCTGACTAGCTCTTGTTGAACATCAAGGGGAGATGATTGAATTCTCTCTTGTTGGAGATGGTCATTGCTTGGCACTTGTGTGCTGCACATGTTGCTTGTCACTTGTCAGCCCAAGCCAAATGTTGTCCAGATCTTGCTGCATATTGGCAAGAACTGCTTCATTATCTGAGGAATTTCAGATAGTGCTGAACATTGTACAATCATCAGTGAAGATCCCCACTTCTGACCTTATAATGAAGGGAAGGTCATTGGTGAAGCAGCTGAAGACGGTTGGGCCTAGAATACTACCCAAAGGAACTCCTGCAGTAATGTCCTGAGGCTGAGATGATTGACTTCCAACAACCACAACCATCTTCCTTTGTGCTAGGTATGACTCCAACCACCAGAGAGTTTCCCCCCTGATTCCAATTGACTCCAGTTTTGCTAGGGCTCCTTGATGCCACACTCAGTCAAATGCTGCCTTGAGGTCAAAGACAGTGACTCTCACATCACCTCTGAAATTCAGCTCCTTTGTCTATGTTTGGACCAAGGCTGTAATGAGGTGTGGAGCTGAGTGATCCTGGTGGAACCCAAACTGAGCCTCAGTGAGCAGGGTATTGCTGAGTAAGAGCAGCTTGATAGCACTGTTGATGACACCTTTCATCACTTTGCTGATGATTGAGAATGGATTGATGGGGACAGCAATTGCCAGATTGGATTTGTGTGTTTTTTTGTGGATGGGCCATACCTGGGCAATACTGCACATTGTTGGGTAGATGCCAGTGTTGTAGCTGTACTGGAACAGCTTGGCTAGGGGCATGGTTAGTTCTGGAGCCTAAGTCTTCAGTACTATTGCCAGGATGTTGTCATGGCCCATAGCCTTTGCCGTATCCATTGTCATCAGTGGTTTCTTGATGTCACGTGGAGTGAATCAAAATGGCTGAAGATTGGCATCTGTGATGCTGAGGACCTCAAGAGGAGGCCGAGATGGATCATTTGCTTGGCACTTCTGGCTGGGGCTGATTGCAAATGCTTCAGCTTTGTATTTTGCACTGATGTGCTGGGCTCCCCCATCATTGAGGATGGGGGTGCTTGTGGAGCCACTTCCTCTGGCTAGTTGCTTAATTGTCCAGCACCATTCACGACTGGATGTGGCAGAACTACAGAGCTTTAATCTGATCCGTTGGCTGTGAGATCGTTTAGCTCTGTCTATCACTTGCTACTTCCACTGTTTAGCATGCATGTAGTCCTGTATTGGGAGGTCATCAGATTTGCTCCGCATTTTTAGGTCTGCATGGTGCACACCTTGGCACACTTTCCCTCACTCACTCCTCATTGAGCCATGGTTGGTCCCCTGGCTTGGTGGAAATGGTACAGTTCATATGCCAGATAATGAGATTACAGATTTTGGCTGAGTACAATTCTGCTGCTGCTAATTGCCCCTGCACCTGATGAAAGCCCATGTTTGAGCTAATTGATCAGTTCTGTGTCCATCCCATTTAGCATGTTGGGAGTGCCACGCAACACAACATCTCTCTCTATATTTTTTCCATTGACTGCATGATTGAGGGTGTTATGGCCTTATCTACCTATTTAGGTGAGTGTAAAGGATTCCATTGGACTGACTCTATTTGAAGAAGATCAGAGAGTTTCCAAATGTCCTGGCCAACATTCTTCCCTCAAACATCAGCAACAAAAGATAAACAGATTAAACTGGCTGTTCGTCTCTTTTCCTGTTTCTGGACTTTACTGTGTGCTAATTAACCCCTGTGATTGCCTCCATACAGTGATTGACATTCTGAGTGATGCTCTGAATATAAAGACCATCCCAGGAATGTGATATGGCACTTTAAGAATTGAGTCTATGGATAGAAAATCATAATTTACACACTGTCTGCAGTTTGTTATTTGCCAACCACGTCAAAGGCTGCAGAGAGGTTGAGAAGGAAGAGGAGGGATAGTTTACCATCGGCACAGCCAACAAGATTCTCATTTGCCACTTTTGGAAGGGCTCTTCCTGTACATTAGCAGGGACAATGTTTTGATCGGATGGGTTCAAACGTCAAGCTGCAGGGAAATGGGCACGGATAGGGGAGGCGACAATGCCTTCAAGGACTTTAGAAAGGGGAAAAGTGTCATGTAAAAAAAAAAAATCCCACTGCAGTATTCCAAAGAAAGGACAGATAGCTTTCATTGGAGTCCTGGCCAGTATTTCTCTCTGAACCACTGGGAAGCAAGGAAAACAATTGGCAATTTACTCAGTTTGCTGTTTGCGGGAGCTTTCTGCGTGTAGCCTCGTTCTTCTGTTTTCCCACTTAATAGTTCATTGCCGGAGAAACATTTTGAGACATCTTAAGAATCAGAAAAATGTTAGTTCTTCATTTTTAATGTGGCACTTTATTAAAGGCTTTTTGAAAGTCAGTACAGTTGACATATGTCCCCATTACATATTTTCTGTTATCCCATCAAAACATTTTATTGGGTTAGTTGAGGGGCGTGCCCTTTATGACTTAATGGCGATAATCTCTAAGCAGTTTCCGCCCTCTTAAATGTAAATTTACTCTCTAGTAATTTTCCTACCACTGACAGAAGTGGCTAACTGCCAATTATCTTTATCTTCCTGTTGAACAGATGTGTTAGCATTTACCATCCTCCAAACCATTGACATAGCTTTCATCTCTACTGATATTTTTTTGAAAACCAGTCATGAAAGCCAGGAAAGGTTACTCATGCTGTGGCTTCCTCGGTAACCTTCTTCAGTATTCTGGGGGTCTAACAATTTTTCATGCCTTCAGACCCTTATGAACGCCTTTTTATGTCATACATCCCTTCTATTTATTCATCCACATAAATTCCTTCACTCTCCTCACTAAATATTGAAGAAAATGTTAATTAATGATTTAATTTTTTTCTCCTATCACGATTTTAATATGACCATTGTTGAGGCCAGCACCTCCTTAATAATGATTCTGATAAAGGGTCACATTGGGGGCTGAGTGTTGATTCTGTTCCTCCCTCCACGGCTGCTGCCAGACCTGCCGAGCTTTTCCAGCATTTTCTGTTTCTATTTGAGACTTTCAGCATCCACGGTATTTTGCATTTATTTCTTTAATACTTGATTTCCCCTAATATGTTTACGCAAGATAAACTTTTACTTTTTGCTTTTTACATAGGCTGCATTTTTTTCATATCTTATCTTAATTTCTTTACGTTTACAACAGGCAATTAGCCCATGCTTGCAAAACACAGGGCGGAAATGTCCCAGATTGGCACTAAGTTTGGTCGTGGCCGGGTAAAACCACGTTTTACTCGCCGCCGGCTGCGTTGGTGGGTTTTCACGCCGTATCGTCCCAAACGCGCTGCATTATTTATGCCTTCCTGGGAAACATGCCGTTTCCATGGTGGGCGGGCTCTATTCGCCCTCCCGTCATCACCTCGCCGCTTCATCACCCTGGGAGCCATATTTAAACACCACATCTCAGTGCTTCCAGCCCATGACTGCTGCAGGGGAGATATCCATGAAAGGCAAGAAGACTGCAGCCCCCAGGTTTAGCGATGCCTATCTAGAACACCTTTTGAACACCGTGGAGGCCCGCTGTGATGTCCTATACCCGCCCCCCGCTTTGGCCGCAGGATGGGCAGCGACAATACCAACCAGGCTTGGGAGGGGGTGCCAGCTGTGGTAAGTGCCAATGCTCTTCAAAAGAAGACAGCCACCCAGTGCCACAAGAGGATGAATGATCTCCTCTGTTCTGCCAGGGTAAGTCACTCTTCTCATCACTCTCAACTCACACACTCACAAACCCATCACACAGCCACAGGGCCCTCACTCACTGCCGGTTCAAGGGACATCACCATTCACTCTCCCACACTCACCGTCATTGTCCCCATTCCATCCATGGGATCACTCACCACCCACACAGGCCAGGCATACTTATCATCCAGTCTGGCAGGCGTCCCGCTTACACTCCCTCCATCTCTATTTACGCAGGACAAGATGGCACACAACAACAGAGAGAGGTCACAGACTGGTGGAGGAATGCCTGAAATTAAGGTCCTCACGGACAATGAAAACAGAGCCATCCAGCTGGCCGGTGAGGATCTGGACCGGTCCTGTGCTGACGGTGAGGTCGGCGGTGCTCTACCAAGTGAGGGTCCAGCAGTGCGACATCCATCAGACAACCATGCTGTGAGTGATGTGTGCTGTTTCACAGGCCACTGCCATGCACTCATTATCTCTCCTTTGTTTTGCAGGCACATCAGGAAACAGCCGACAGAGAGCATGACCCAGGGCCTCCAATCAAACCCCAAAGAAAACTCTGGAGACGAATCTGGAGGCGCCCTCCGTGAAGTCCCATCACAGTGCGCACCCACACCCTCCACCAGCGCAGAGACACACACCTCGGTGGGACCCAGCTTTAGAGTAGCCTTGGGATCACTATCTGGTGAGCACATCACACTGCCTGATCCACAGCAGGCAGCAGCAGGGACTTCCTCGGTCTCCGGCACTCGGAGGACTGCTGGAGACCAGAAATTTGCTGAGTCTGAGTCAGATGACGAGCCTCTGAACTCAGTCATGTCACAGTTGCTGGAGCTGCTAAGGCAAGCTCGGGAACATCAGGAAAGGATGTCCGCTGCACTCCTCTGATTGCAAGGCACAATGGAGGAGTCCGTCCACCTTCAGGCTGAGGTGATAGCGCTGGCATTGCAACGCACCAAGGTCAACGCTGGTAGGATGCCGGGGGCCATGGAGGCCTTGGTCCAGGACATCACTCCTGCACTACTGCATGGGTTGAACTCCATCGCTGATGCCATAGTTGGCCTCCAACAGTGTCAAAGTGAGAGGTGTGCTGGGCAGCTCAATCTCACTCCCGCTACCCCTTCTCCTCAAGGAGTCAGCCAGAACCCCACGGGCACACATAGGGAGGAGGATCAGTAGGTGCACACCCCTGGGCCATCCACCCAGGTGACTCCAGGAGTGTACGGCCCATCCAACTCCCCTCTTCCCTGTGACCTCAGCAGCTCCAGCCCCACAGGCCGAGGAGGGTGTCACTGCCACACAGCAGGACCCTGAAAACAGGCCGGGACCCTCCAGGCCTCAGCCCTCCAGAGGATGCCCGCCAAAGTCACCACAGACTGAGGGTAGCAGTCAGCAGGCTGCCTCCACCACTGCTGTGGATGTCCGGGGAGCACCAAGACGTAGCGGCAGGGTTAGGAAAGTTAAGAAGAATTAGCTGCACAGCCTGGGCATGGGTGTTAATCACTTGTACACACTGTTCACTTTTGTCAATAAACTTCCAAGAATGTCTCCCTGCCTATGGCTCTTTGTTCTGATGAGCAGTGTTCTTGTCACTCAGATGAGAAACCTTTCTACACAAGATAAAGGCAGGTGTCTCACTCCAGGGCCTCTTCCCTGTGCTCTGTGCAATCTTCAGACCAAAGTGATGGTGCGGCCTTACACTCACTGGAAATATTACTGATGTCTGCACCTCGGCAGTGCTGGTCATTGCTGCCAGAATGAAATGGGCAGGCACCACAGGGTTCTCTCATTCTCTCTGTGTGCTCTCAGCACCTTTAAGGTGGGGCTGGCCCCCATCTCCTCAGTATCTGTGACCAGTGAAGCTGTGATCCTGAAGGGCTCAGGTGCTGAAGACGGACAAAGGATCAGATGCTTCAAAATTTTCATGGCTGCATCTGTATGATATGACCCTGATCACAGAGCGCAAGTGAGCTGCCCTTGGCCAGACAGGAGCCAGACATTCACAGATGCAATGTGAGGATCTATGGGGTCACTTCACTGCATGTCGTCATCATCCTCCACAAGTCTAGCAGCTATGAGGGCCCCCCCTGAGTGCACCTGCCTTGTCTGGCCAGTGCGAGGACCTCATCCCCGTCATCGTCACCTTCGAGGACCCCCTCACTCTCATCCCTGTCGGCGTCCTCCTCATCAGAGGAGACCTCCAGCTCCTCCATCTCCTCCTCAGGCAGCTCCTCTCCCCGTTGCAGCACCAGGTTGTAAAGGGCACAGCAGACAATGACGATGCGTGACACCCTCTGTGGACTGTATTGCAGGGCTCCACCAGACCGGTCCAGGCACTGGAACCTCATTTTCAGCATCCCGATGATCTGATCCACCAAGTTGCGAGTTGCAGCATGAGTGTCATTATACCGTCGCTCTGCTGTAGTCTGAGGCCGCTGCATGGGTGTCATCAGCCACAGCCTCTGCGGGTAGCCCTTGTCCCCGAGGAGCCAACCCTGCAGCTTCTGTGGACCCTGGAAGACTCCAGGGACCTGTGAGCGACTGAGGATGTAGGTGTCGTGCACACTCTCTGGAAACCGTGCACATACCTGCAGGATGCGTTTCTGGTGGTTGCACTCGAGCTGCACATTCAGCGAGTGCAACCCCTTGCGGTTGATGCAGTTCACCGTGTGTCGCGACAGAGATCTGAGCGCCAGGTGGGTGCAGTCGATCGCACCCTACACCTGTGGGAAACCCGAGGTCTGGGCGAATCCAATCGCTTTTGCATCCTGGTTGTCCTAATCCCAGGTGAAATGTACAAAGTTGTGTGGCCCTCGCGAAGATGGCATCCGTGACCTCATGGATTCATTTGTGGGTGGAGGCTTGAGAGATCCTGAAAAGGTCAACTGTGGAGTCCTGAAAGGAGCCACTGGTATAGAAATTGAGTGCCACAGTCACTTTCACTCCCACTAACAGTGGATGCCCCCCATGTCCCTGTGGCACCAAATCCTGCAGCAGGTGGCAGATGTGACTGACCAGTTCCCTGGACATGTGCAGTCTTCAGTGTCGCTGGTTCTTGGTCATCTGCAGGAATGAAAGGTGGTGTCTATAGACCCTGGGTGTCGCTAGGCTCTGACCAGTGACGGCTCCCTGTGGCTTTTCAGCAGCGTGTGCGGAAAGCTGTCCTTTCTTCCTGAGGTCACTGCTCCTCCCCCTGCGCAGCCAGGAGCCTCAGTCACTCTGTCCTTCATCGTCTTCACTCTCTGTAGGCCATCAGTCGTACAGCTAGATCGCCAGGCTCCATGCTCCTAATGTACGCTTCCTGCAGGGTGGAAGAGAGAGACACGTGGAACCTGTACTAAGAAGCTGTCCTGGTTAAGTGTGAAGGCCCCTTAATGCTTCCCGGAGAGTGCTGGCCACCAGTTGGATGGCCAGAGATTAGAGCGCTGCATGGCTGCCCGAAACCTCACCCACCCCTGCCCGACTCGACCCGACCAATTGGCAGCAGCTTTGCCCATTGGACTGCATGCTGTGCTCTCAGCTCAGGCACAGGCATTCCCCTAACCCACACTGCAAGGCTGCACTGTTAGCTTGAACCATGGAGGAGACTGGCCCAAACCTGAATGATGACATTGCAAGGGGCTGTGAGCACCTCCACCAGTGACTGCTCCAATGACCAGCTCTCGCAAGGAGATTGTACAACATGTGCAGTTGTCCAACTGTTCTGCAGTCCAGAACTCATGACTTTGCTGGGACTTGTGGGGGAGGTTGAAAAGCTCTGGAGCATTTGGTAGTACTTTGATGCCTCTGTATTGCTTGAGTGGTCAGATAAGCTGGAGACCTGACTGTCAATGTATGTCAATGTGGCTGCGCCTGAACTGTCTCAGCTGCAGAGGAGTGGTCACTTTATACAAGGTTTCCCTAATACGTGGCCACTTCCCTTGCCCACTGTAACCCCCCCCCACCCCAAATGCTTGTGCGCTATATTCAATGGCAGGGCTGCCCTTTCCCTCCCCCCACAAATTGCCTCAATGGCAGGGCTGCCCTTGACCCCCCCCCCCCCCCTCCAATGCTCCTCAAGCTGAAGTCCAACAGGCGACCCCTGGGAGTGCTACACAACGTTACTGTGCACTCACCTCCGAGTCCCCCTCAAAGTGCAGCCTGCCAAGCGCATGCCTTTTATGTGCTGTTGTGAAACATGTCAGCGTGCTTTACTGCTGACATGGATGGACAATCCATTGGGGGTAGGGGGACAACGGAGGAATGATTCCAGTGGGCTGGCCTAATAGCAATACGCAAATGTATTACAATGAGGAACCCGATGTCCGATGGCGGGAAACGTGGCCTACCGTCAGCAGGCTGAGCAGATGATCGCGAACTGGTTTTATGCCGTCCTGAAACTGATTGCGCCTTATTGTCTGCTCACGTCACCGAACACGCCCAGTGCCGGTGGGCACGGAAAATCCCGGCCACAGTGTCCAAAATTAGATGTGATGCTGTGATTGGACAACATTTGCTAAATAATCCTCAATGTCCTAAAAATTACACTGACAACCAATTTAAGATTGTCAGTTGGGCTCACAGTGCGGTGCATTTGCGTGTACTGGAAGCTACATATATTAAAACACAGGACCTTGCTCTTTGCAGACAGAAAGAACACGTACACACACTGCGCCTTTCTCAGCTGAACAAAATAAGTGACAGCTGTTCCCTGGTTCATTCCTCAGGGCAATGCTTTGACCAATTAGAATCAAGCTGCCTGGTGTAAATTTCAAACAATACTTGGCTGTTAACTGTCAGTCACCATTAACTGGTTCATTCTCCATGACAATGCCTCTACCAATCAGGGTCCACTTGCCAACCAATCAGCACTCTCTTCTCATACAGTATAAAGTTGTTGCTTCCCCTGATATTGGTATTCTTGCGATTGTCCTGATGAGTGCAAGATGAAAAGCTTTGACAAAATGTCTTTTTTTTTTGGTAATACTCAAGTTCTGTACTACCAAACAAAAATAAATTTTCTTTTTTAATTTTTAATTTAAGAATGTCCTGGAATGGGGGATGATGATCATAACTAATTCTACCTGGAGACAGGCTCATGTGCTCTGAAACCAAAACCTATTGAAAATCGAGTGACAGGTTTCACATCTGGAACATAACAACAGAGAAGGAAACCAAGGATTTACTGCCCTGGGGAGAAGCAACCTCTATTGCTGTGTCGAGCAGGGTGAACCATTTTCGTGTTAACAGCTAACAAGAATTCTTGGAACTGTTGGCTTACTGCTTGAAAGGAAAGGGACAGGACTGAGGGGACATATTGGGATTTAAGAAACAAAGGGTCTACAAGGTGGGCCTTGCTGGTGGAGTTTGGTGCAGGAATATTCCATCTGAGTGGAACTAATTCCGAAGGATATTGTAAGATTCAAGCTGGTGTAGCAAGAAGATATGAGCCTGCTGGAAACTGGGAACCCCTTGAGATTTAATCTTGTGTTGCTACCCATCTTCCAGAAGCATGGCATAAAATAAAAACATATTGTATGGCGTATTTTGATCAAGTTTAATGATTTCATGTAAAAGTACCATTTTACGTTGGTGTACCAGTTGCCCGTGCTTGATTTGCCTTGATCTTAATTTGTTTGTTCCAGTAAAAGTCTTAAAAATCAAATCCTTGTGATTCTTTCCACTGGTCATCAGAAAATTCATCCTTTTTTTAAAGTTATTGGTCTCTATGGGGATTGTAACACTCATTTTGCTATAATTTCTGTTGGTTCACAAATATCAGAACTCTTTGCTCACACTCTCTTTTGCCCCTCACTGGAATATTTCAAAGGCTTTCTGCCTCTTCTAAATCAAAAATATTTTACTCGTCACAGGTCCTCTCAACTGTGAACCAATTTTATAGCAGTCAGGCAAAGCTTTTCCTGTTAAGGAATTGCAAAATATAACGGAGTATTGCAAAAGTTAAAAACAGGTTAAGCAAGCTGTTATTATGTAGTGGCTACACAAGTGGTATTTTCTACTAATAGGACATAGCCATTAGTCCAAAAAGACATCCTGTCTACCACATAATTCAACAACGTCGGGTATGAATTTCAGTGCAATTGCGTTGGCATGTGCATAAGCCATACGTCAGAGCTGATTGGCTAATTGAATCAAACAGCATGTTCCTTCCGTTATTGCAATAGGCAGAGTACAGGGTGCACTCAGCCAGCCTGCACTTGCAGAACCCAAACAAAGTGTCTACTGTCAGGTGTGATTCTGAGATTGGGCAGCACTTGCTGAACAATCCTGAGTGCACTAATAACTACTCTTGCAACCAATTTATGATAATCGGTAGAGCTTGTAACGTGACTCATTTATGTTTGCTAGAAGTGACATACATTCATATGCAGGGACCTTTTTTTTTGCCAACGAAAGGAATATGTTTAAGCCTTGAGCCTTCTTTGCAATACTTGGGAGCTTGGGGAGCCGATAGTTCCCTGTTGCTTTCTCCATGGCAATGCCCCAGCGAACCAGGGTCAACTTGCCAACCAATCACCACCCTTTTCTCTTGTAAAACAAATTGTTGTGATTGTTTTGAAATTTGGCATTCTTGCACTGTCAGGATGAGTGCAAGATGAAAAGCTTCAGCAACATGTCTCTCTTTTCAGCAACACTTAAAAGAAACTTCAAACCCTCAACATTCCTGATGGAACTGTGAGGTTATATCAGGGAAGAGTTATTTTCTGGCTCTTGACTCACCCCCGTAGAAAATGGATGATTGAACCTCACTCTGACTTTTCATGCCAACAGTTCACTTAAAGCAAAGTGGAAAGTTACAGGATGGGTTCCAGAGCCAGAGGAGAGGCCCCTTTAAATTTCACACTAATGACTTAATTACGGCGACACCACAGGATTCTGATGATGTCACAGAGCCAGCTGGTGGTTTGGAGGATGGCATCACAAGTGGGGAATTGGCCAGGTGAGTTTGAGGCGAGAGATTCGACCACCTCACCTGAACAGGTAGTGAGTGATCTTGTTTCCTTGTGTGTGTGTGTTTATAAGTGGGCCACCTTTACTCATGTCCTGCAAATTGCGCCCCCCCCCACTCCAAAAATTGGGCTTCTTTTTAATCACCTAGGATAGAGGTTACATTTCAATTAATTTATAGGAACACTAAATATTTAAATCAACTTCACCTCATAATACATGAGACATTAGGAAACAAAATGTATTTTTACAGATAAATCCTGGAGATTCCAAAAGCAAGTCACTGGACTTTCAGGGTTTGTCCATAAATATTTTCCAAATTTTTTTATACTGACTTCTTTATGGTTATAAGATGCTCATTGGCAAATGATAAATGAAGGGTTAAAAAATCCTACAAAATACTGGAGATCGGAAACAGAACAGAAATTCATGGAAAAAAAACACCCCAGTTTAGCATTTGTTTGGCGAACAGAAAGGTTAATATTTTAGGTTTTGAGCCTTCTTCAGGAAGTCTGAAAATATTTTAATAGGATTAGAGAAGGGAGGAGGGGGGGAAAAAAACTATCACAGGTTGGGTTTATCGGCGGAATGACTGGTAATCTGCTTCACCATCGGCAGGATCAATCCACCTCTCTATTCTTCCCGTCAAATTTCAACTTGTCCTTTTTCCCTCCAGATTTGTAGTAGTGATGCCTTCTGTCTCCTTCCTCTGTCTCTACTGACTTGTCACATCATTATTCTCCTATTGCCCAACCTGGAAGAGTTGCAGGTATGCATATGTCCTAATATGTATCCAATCATCTGACTTTTTGTGGTCAGTTATAGAAAATAGACCACTGTCATAACAGGAACAGCTAGGCTTGTTCTGCCCACCGTAGCACTCTCTCACTGTCCCTCCCTATTTCGCTCTCTCGTAGGGTTGCCAACTGCAATTAAATGTATTCCTGGAGGTTTCGTCACATGACTTGCTCCCACGCTCCAGCCATTCGTCAGCCAACACATCCATCCTGGTGATGTATGACCTTCTTATGCCAATTGGAAAGCAAAAAGACTCATGACCCAATTGGATGATGCTTGACTGCCAGACAAACAGTCTTTCCATTCCCATTTCAATATTTTTATATCTGGTAAAGGGAAGTGTTCAAAGAAAATGACCATAAAAAAGTCTTATTTAATGCCCCAATGGTTTTCCTGTGGGATTGCACACAGCAGTGCCCTGGAGATTGATCTTCAATTCCTGGACACTCCATGCCAATCATGGAGGGTTGGCAATCCTACTCTCTCAGGTTCTGTCTTATATTGCCCGCTGTCTCAATTCTCTTTTGCCACGTTCTGTTTCTCTCTCTTGTATTTCCATTCTCTCTTTATGTATCTCTCATATCATCTCTCTGTCTTTATCTTGCTGTTACGTTCCTTCTATCGGGTCGCTTTGTTCAATGAACACGGTTGCACGCCTATCTACTGATGAGTGAGTTGGTAAACAAGATGATGTATTCCAAGAGGCCATTGTAAAATGAAGCACATGCTGTTTATTCACATAAGTAATGGAGCACTAACCCACGTGTGCTTCTCGAAATGAAACCCATTCTAAAACTATTGATTAACACTATAGCCCGTGCTGTACAGCAATCGGGTAATACAATCACATGGTCCACCTGCTCACATTCCCCTAAAGGTTATTTGCACCTCAGATTACCACTTCCCTTTCCCTTTACTCCAAGGTACAAATTACAATCTTTACAATATATCAACTATTTACACAAATAAACTATTTACAAATTCAGTTTGTCTGGAGGCTTCTTCAAATGTGTCGAACGTTGTAGTTCTACGACTTCGGATGGTTTATCTGAGGCCTCCCTCTCAGGAGTTATCCGTTCACTAGGCTCCCCAATAGGAACCTGTAAGTTTGTCTCTTCGACTCTCTCAGGCTCAATGGATCCTGCAGGTACTTCCAAACCAAGGGGAGTTCCTTCCATAGGTGGCGTAGACTCAAACGGGAATGCTTGGCACATCCTTTCTTGTAGATCTGTTTCCCTTTTCCTGAGGTGATCTACGTGGCTCCTAATTATCCGACCTTTGACCGATCTGTGATAGGAAAGGGGCCCTGTCACTGCACTAACTTCACCTGATAGCCATTTGGGCCCACCTCCAAAGTTCTTTGCAAAAACTATGTCTGCAACAGTGAAGTTTCTTTCATGCCTGTGGTAATTGTGTCCATTTTTCTGGGCCCCCTGACTTCTCTCTACCCTCCCCCCTAAATTCAGGCTTATGAGACTCAAACACGTCCTGAGGCATATCTTCATTAATAACCCTGCAGGGGCAATACTGGTGATTGGTGTGTAGTCCTGTAGCTGAGTAGGAAACGTGATAACCTAGTTGCAATAGACTCTCCATTCAATTTTTTAATTCCAGACTTGAAGGCCTGGACTGCCCTCTCGGCCATACCATTGGATGCAGGGTGGTATGGCGAGACCTTGACATGTGTTATGCCATTGAGACTTGCAAACCTTTAGAATCCCATGCTGGTGAATGCTGTTCCATCATCAGACACTAACACTTCCAGTACCAGTGTATCGCAAAATTCTGGCGCAATCTGTCTATGGTGGCGGCAGATGTGGGTGATCTTACTTCGTACACATCCATCCACTTTGAGTGAGCGTCTGTGATCAAAAGAAACATTGTGCCAAAAAAAGGCCCCATGTAGTCAACGTGGAGATGGACCCATGGCCGCCCTGGCCATTCCCAGGGATGCATTGAAGCCGAAGGGGGGAATTTCTGCACCTGTTGGCACTGTATGCAGCTCTTGACTAAGTTTTTGATTTCTGTAACCATCCCTGGCTAACATAAGTGGCTGCACATCAACATTTTCATTCTAGAGGTGCCGGGGTGAGCACTATGCAATTTGGTCAATAATGGCTTTCTTCCTCTCGGAGGCACAATGACTCTCGCTCCCCACAGCGAGATATCATCCTGGCAGGTGAGCTCATGTCTCCTATGAAAATAGGGTTTAATTTCGTCAGACTTTGGCTCGTTAGACCATCCCTGTGAGACATGTTCCTTTACGTGAGACAAAACTGGATCGCGGTCTGTCCACTCTCTTATTTGTTTGGCATTTACTGGGGATGAATCCAGAAAGTTTAATAACAAGACAAGTTCTTGAGTATATTGTTGTCTTTTAGAGGTAACCGGCTCAGTGTGTCGGCATTTGCAACCTGGCTTTCCGACCGGTGAATAATAGTGAATAATAATAAATGTAAGCAGTTAGAATCAGTGCCCACCTTTGGATGCGTGCAGAGGCAATTAGGGATATTGCTTTGTCTTCCTCAAAGAAGCCTAGTAGTGGCTTGTGGTCGGATACAATGGTAAAGTGGTGGCCGTGGATGTATTGGTGGAACTTCTTAACGGCAAATATAATGGATAAACCTTCTTTCTCTATTTGTGAGTATCTTCGTTCTGCAACACTGAGTGTTCTTAAGACGTAACCAATGGGCTGTTTGGAGCCATGTGCCATCCGGTGGGACAGTACTGCCCCTACTCCGTAAGGGAATGCATCACAGGTCAAATTGAATTCTTTCTTGGGATCAAAATGTACCAACAGGGCTGAGGAATGTAGCAATGATTTACCGTCGTAAAAGCCTCTTGTGGTGGAGCTTGCCAGGGCCACCTGTGGTTTTTCTTGAGCAAACCATATAATAGACCCAGTACGGTTGACATATTTGGGAGAAAAGGGCCATAATAGTTAATCATTTCCAAGAAGGATCTGAGTTCTGTGGCGTTTTTTGGTGCTGGCGCCTCACGAATAGCTCTCACCTCGTCTTCTACTGGGTGAAGGCCCTGCGAGTTGACGCTATGGCCCAGGTTAGTCACTTCTTTTGCTTGGAAGATACATTTTTCTCTTTTCAAATGTACTCCTTCTTGTGAGAAACACTTCAACACTTCTTCCAGGTTAGCCACATGTTCTTCATCAGTTAGGCCTGCTACTAGGACATCATCGAGGACAACATGCGGCAGCTTTTGAAGTAAATTTTCCATGGGCCATTGGAAAATAGCACAAGCCAATGAGACCCTGAAGGGTAACCGGGTACATTTGTACCCTATGTGTGTTGATAATCACAAAGGCCTGAGAGGTCTTTTCTAGTTCGACTTGCTGGTAAGCATGGCTCATGTCGAAGTTCGTATATGCGGGTCCCCCTGTCAGCTTGGAGCACAATTCATCAATTTTCGCATAGGATGCCTGTCTAGTCTGGCCACTTTGTTGAAATGCAGCTCTAAATTCAGGAATAAGATCACCGAGCCTCGAGAGATTTTTTATATAAAGCTAAATTAAACATTTATTAATTTAACAACAAATTAACCACATACACATGTCTACAAATTACTACCATAATAACTGTTAAACAATTCCCAAATTAATCACTCCCAGGTAAATCTTCACAAAGGCAACAATAACCCATAGACTTTAAACAGACACCAAGCAAAACACATTTGACCTTACAAATTCAAAATGAGGTTCCTTGCAATTTGGTTTCTTTGCAGACACAGTTCTAGGCTTACACACTGGTTAGATCTTAAATGCCTCTGACTTACACACCCAAATTCCTTTCTGTTTATACCTAGCTTTTCCTTTGAATGTAAATTTCCCATTGTATTACTAAGCTTTTGATTTTACCCCTCCTAACGATAACCTTTTCATCCCACTCATTTTATGATTAATATAAACACATTGCTTGACGTCTCCTTGCTAGGCGCAAGATTTTATCCATTCTTTTGAATGGTTTATTCAACAAGTGCAAATTTACACTTTACCTTCTCCTCCCTACGTTTATCTATTTAACATCTCAAAACTACTATACTCAAAGCAGCCAGACTAGCTGGTTTTAATCCAGTTAAGCCATACACAGACACACACATAGCCACACACATAGACACAGACCCTACTACAATTCCAATTTAAAAATAATTTCCAATAACATTGCAGACATTAATATCTCTTCATGGCAGATGGCAGAAGAAACATTTAATTCTTTTAAATTGCCATTCATTTGCAGGCTGTCTGGTTCCATTTCTGTTGTTATTATTGTAAGCTTTCTCTGTTAAACCATTGCCTTTTGCTGGTCTGTTGGTCTGTTAATGGTGGCTGTTGCCCAACTTTCCACGGAGCCCTGTGCTTTTGCGCCATTTCTAACCAGTGCGTCCCTCCCAACATGAAGGTTGGTGCCATTTTGTTTTCCCCTGATTGCTTCTGAGTCCCTGACCGCGCCCCCCATTGCGAACGCCAACTCCAGTGCAGTGCTGAAGTCTAAATTCGTTTCTGACAGCACCGCTTTTGAATGGCGTCTTCATTAATCCCACATACTAATCGGTCTTATAACATTTTGTTAATCGGCGTCCCGAACTCACAATGCTCTGTTAATTGTTTTAAGGCTGCTACATAGCAAGCGACTGTCTCTCTAGGGGCGCAACACCTAGAATTAAATTTGAAATGCTGCATTGTTACCGAGGCTTTCAGCTGAAAGTGGCTTTTCACACGATTTACCAACTCATCAAAGCTCTTGGAATCTGCGGTGTTGGGTGCCGTCAGACTATGAATTAGACTGTATGCTTTACTGCCACACTTCAATAAGAGGATTGCTCGCCTCTTCTCCTCCCCCGATATGTCGCTGGCCAATAAGAAGAACGCAAGGCATTGAATGTAATGTGACCAGTCATCGGTGGTCTGATCAAACAGTTCGATTCGGCTGAACTGTCGCATTCTGGAGGGAGTTAATTTCGACAACTATGATGAAACCTGTACTTGCAATACCTGCAAGGTACAGCTGATTTACTTCTGTTTAATTCCTGCTGTTTTACTTGGTTTCATCGACTGGTTGTGTTTTGCCTAGTTGTCAGTTGTTATGTTCCTTCTTTCGGGTCGCTTTGCTCAGCGATCATGGTTGCCCGCCTGTCTACTGGTGAGTGAGTTGGTAATCAAGAGGATGTAGATGAGGAGACTATTGCAAAATAAAGCACAATTGTTTATTCACATAAGTAATGGAGCACTAACACATGTGTGCTTCTCGAAACAACCCATTCTAAAACTACTGAATAACAGCGCGACACAGCAATTGGGTAATACAGTCACACGGTCAATCTGCTCACATTCTCTTAAAGGTGTATTGCACCTCAGATTACCACACTTGCTCTCTGCCATTTACTTTCTCGCTTGGATTCATTCTCACTCACTCTCCGACTCTAATTCTCTTCCTTTTTCAGCAGTGGGGGGCGGGGTAGGAAGCAGATTAGGAGGAAGGTGATCAAAACAGGATGGAAAGGAAATTTCCAAAAGATGCGGCTATAGACAAGATAAAGCATTATTTTAATAATTCTTTGGACACCAAGGAAATCAACGGATATGAGGAATATGGGAAAGTGGAGTCGCAGTGGAACATGACCCATGATTCCATTGAGTGGCAGAGTAGGCTTAAGGGGCCTATGGCTTACTCCTCAACCTATTTCTTAGGTTTTTATAATGTTGTGACCCCCATCCCCAGCTACCCCCACCCCACCTGCAACCCCCCCCGACGCCAACTGCATATGTCTGGCCTTCTTAGATCCCAACTACTAACAAGGTTGCAAACTCATTCCATGTCCCCGGCAAAACTGCTTTATGACAACAGCTAGGAAATGAATTTACCTTTCATTTTGCCTTGTGCTACACAAAGCATGAGGCATCAGCTTAGAGGAATGGCAGACAGTGTGTGTAAACTTATTCTATGCTTCTCTGTGGCATCCACACATGGATTCTGAAATGTGCTGATTTTTACTGATCATGGTAACTCACTACCCTACTCCCCAAAGCCTGTCCACCATCTACAAGGCGCAAGTCAGGACTGTGATGGAATACTCCCCACTTGCCTGGATGGAGTGTATCTTCAACAACACTCAATAAGCTTGACACCATCCAGGCCAAAGCATCGCGTATGATTCACACCCTATCCACCGGCTTCAACGTTCATCCCCTCCACCAGCAGTGTGTACCAACTATAAGATGTATTACAGCAACACACTAAAGCTTCTTCGACAGCACCTTCCAAACCAGCGACCTCTATCACCTAGGACAAGGGCAGCAGACACATGGGAATATGACCACCTGCAAGTTCCCCTCCGAGCCACACATCACCCTGACTTGGAAATACATCACTGTTGCTGGGTCAAAGTCTTGGAATTCCCTCCCCAACAGCACTGTGGGTGTACCTACACCATATGGACTGCAGCGGTTCAAGAAGGTGGCTCAACACCACCTTCTCAAGGATAATAACATAGGAACATGAGAAATAGGAGCAGGAGTAGAACATATGGTCCCACAAGCCTGCTTCTGCCATTCAATATGATCATGGCTCATCTGCTGCCTCAACTCTACTTTCCTGTTTGCTCCCCTTATCCCTTGATTCCCTGGAGATCAAAAGTCTATCGATCCCAGTCTTACATATACTCAATGATGGAGCACCTACAGCCTTCTGGGGTAGAGAATTCCAGAGATTCACCAGCTTTTGAGTGAAGAGATTTCTCCTCATCTCAGTCCTAACTGATCGACCTTCATCCTGTGTGCTAGATTCCCCAGCATTGGGAAACAATCTCTCAGTGTCTACCCTATCAAGACCCATCAGAATTTTGTATATTTCAATGAGATCAGCTTTTATTCTTTTAAACTCCAGAGAGTATTGACCCAATTACTCGTCTCTCATCACAGAACATCCTCTCGGCCCAGGAACCAATCTAATGAACCTTCACTGTACTGACTTTAATGCAAGTATAATGCAAGTGGAGACCAAAACTGCACACGGTATTCCACATGTGGTCTCACCAAAGCCTGTAGAATTGTAGCAAGACTTGTTTATTCTTGTACTCCAATCCTCAATAAAAGCCAAAATGCCATTTGCTTTCCTAAGGGTGTGGCATACCTGCATGTTTAACTTTCTGCGTTCCTTGCATGAGTTCCTCTGAATATCAGCATTTACAAGTTCCTCGCCTTTTTAAAGATATTCTGCTTTCCTATTCTTATTACCAAATAACCTCAACATTCCCCACATTGTACTCCACCTGCCATATTGTTGCCCGCTCACCTACCCTGTCTATATCTCTTTGCAGCCTCTTTTGTCCCACTCACAGCTTATAGTCTCATGTAACTTTGTATCATCAACGGACTTAGGTACATTACTCTTTTCGTCTAAGTCATTAATATAGATTGTAGATAGCTGAGGCCCCAGCTACTGACCCTTGTGGCACTCCACTGCCAATTTGAAAATGCCTCATTTATCCTTACTTTCTGCTTCCTGTCTTTTGAACAATCCCCCATCCATGCTAATACATCGTGCTGACTCCATGAGCCCTTAACTTGCATCATAACCTTTTGTGTGGCACCTTCTCAAATGCCTTTTGGAAATCCAAATGCACTATATCTACTGGTTTCCCTTAATCCACCCTACTGGTTACATTCTCAAAAAACTCTAATAGCTGTCAAACATGATTTCCCTTTCATGAAACCATGTTAACTTTATCTCATCACACCCTGATTTACTGAGTGCATTGTTAAATATTCCTTAAAAATCGATTCCGGCACTTTCTCGATGACTGATGCCAGGCTAACTAGCCTGTAGCTCCCTGTTTCCTCTCTCTGGATGAGGCTCCCATTCTTGAACAGTGGTGTTACATTCACTAACTTACTCCCTGGGACTGTTCTAGAACCTAGGGAATTTTGGAAAATCATAGCCAGTGCAACCATTATCTCTGCAGCTATCTCTTATGGAACCCTAAGATGTAGACCATCAGGTCCTGGGGATTTGTCGGATTTATTCCCTTAACTTCCTCCAATACTTTTTCTCTGCTGATATTAATTATCCTTCAGTTTCCTCAACCTTATTAGCCCTGGGTTACCTTCTATGTAACTTCTGTCTTCTAATAGCGTGCAAAGTCAAAATCTACTCCAATATGTGAAAAGATATTCATTGAAATTGTAATGCTTGAGTATCAGGAAGTGTGTCAATAAGGAAATGCCTCATATTCTGCCAAGACATACAGGAATTTGGAGGAAAAAAGCTTCCTATTCTGTTACCAGTTCTTTTGTTCTTATTTTGCAAGTTAAGATGATTGGCTAAAGAACCAGATGTGACATGAGGAAAAACAATTTTTTTGCAGTGAATGGTTAGGATTGGAACTCTGCCTGAGAGGGTGGTGGATGCAAATTCAATAGTAGCTTTCAAAAGGGAATTGGATAAATACTTGAAGGAAAAAAATAATTGCAAGGATAAGGGGGAAGTATGTTTAGAGTGAGGCTTACTGGATTTGCTCTTCAAGAGAATGGGTTGTGGACTCGATGGGCCGAATGGCCTCCTTCTGTGCTCTGTCATTCTTTGCTTCTATGATTCTGTGATTCTAGGGCACATGCAGAAATGCCTTTAAAGATCGGAGAAGAGACTCAACTTACAACTGCAAATGGACAACATCATATTATCTGTGTGGAGCCACTTGAAAGCAGTAATTTGGCCTCGTTCATCAAGAAGAGCACGAGTTTTAATAGCATTTGGGATTTGAATGCCCTGAAGCTCAGGCAGAGCAGTACCTATGATGCATACTGCTTCTGCCAGGCAGAACAAGCTGTCTTTTCGCGGGCCTTACCACTGGTACCTCTAACAAAAAAAATGAGGCTTTCCTTTACGAGTATGGGGAAGCGAGACTTGTCCTGTATGGAGATGCAAAGTGGATAGCTGCCCCCCAAAGCTATCTGAGACCAGTGACCTCTCCGAATGTATGATACAGAGCAAAAAGCCACGTGCAACATTGCTTTGCCTTCACTTATATGAAGGAAAAAGAAGATAAAACATTTTAATTGGGGGCTCAGGTGAGGGCGGGTGAGACAGGGAGGAGCTTCTGATGAAAGGATTTTTGTTGGAGCTCTGATTGGACTCATGTAAAAGTGTTCAGTGTAGGCAAAATAAGCTGGTGATCAGAGTGAGTCCTACAATGGTGAGATAGATCTGGATACATGTCTGGGGTTTGAGGATTGAAAGATAAAAACAGAGAAAAAATATTCAGGAAGCAACTGTGGAGAGAGGGACAGAGTTAACTTCTCAAGTCATCTGAAGAAAAGTCATTGAACTGAAACATTAACTCTGTTTCTCTCTCCACAGATACTGCCAGACCTACTGCGTGTTTTCAGAATTTTCTGTTTTTATTTCAGATTTCCAGCATCCACAGTATTTTGCATTTTTCGAGGGTTATGAACACTGGTACTGATGATTGGCAAGAACATGATGGGGCTCATTTTGTCTTCAGCTTGACTCACTCAGTTGTATGCATGGCTTTGACTTAGAGTTTGAGTTGGAAGGTTATGCATTCAAGTTCCACCACAGACTTGAGCAAACAATCCAGACTAACATCAAGGAGTGGTACTGAGGGACTGGGAACAACGTATAAGCTTATAGGGAGAATGGCACCAAGTGCTTTGCTCATTTGGAGAGCTGGTGCAGACATGATGGGCTGAATGGCCTCCTTCTGTGCTGTAACAGTTCTGTGATTGTTGCATTGTTCCACCTTCTGTAAACTTGAGGCCATCTAAAACTTGGCTGCCCGTGTACTAACTCACACCAAGTCCCCATTCATCCATCACTCCTTTGCTCGCTGATCGACATTGACTTCCAGTTAAGGCACACCTGAATTTTAAAAATTTCACCTACATTTCCAAATCACTCTGTGGCCTCATCCGCTCCCTATCTCTGTAATCTCCTCCAGCCTCACCATCCTCCGAGATATCGATGGTTCTGTAAGATGTCTTTGAGTATCCTTCAACTTGATTGTTCCGCTATTGACACTTCAGCTGCCCAAAACTGTGGAATTCCCTCCTTAGGTCTCTCCATCTCTCTTCCTCTCCCTCCTCCTTTAAGACGCTCCTTGAAACCTGCCTCTTTGACTGAAGTTCTGGCCACAGGCCCTGATATCTCCTTTTGTGGCTCGGTGTCAAATTTTGTTGGATATTGTTTTCCTATGTGAGAGGTGCTACGTAATTGCAAGTTGTTCTTGGCGTTGCCGGAGATGCTGTCTTTTGGAAGAGATGTCAAACCTCCCAATCTTTCTGCACAGCCAGATGCGCATAATCCCAAACAAACACTCGAAGGACAGTGGGATACTCTGGCTAATATTCCCTCACCACCGAATGTAGATTACCGATTTATCATCACAGAAAATGCTGGAAGTCCTCAGGAGGTCTGGCAGCATCCGTGGAGGAGAGGGAAACAGAGTTCACGTTTCGGAGCCATAACCCTTCATCAGGATCGGAAAAGATTTTAAGCAAGAAAAGAGGCAGGGATGGGGAGGGTAGGGTGGGGGTGGGGCAGATAAGGAGGTGAAGGAAGGTCCATGATAGGGTGGAAGGCAGGGGAGGTTAAATGACAAATGAGATCATGACGCAGGGCAAAAGCAGGCAGTAGTGGGACAAGAGAAGCCAAAGGATGGGCCTAGAGGAGGTGTAAATGGCAACAGCAGAACCATTACCAGCAACACCTGTCTGAAAGAAATGGAGCAGTGGCTATGATCTGAAAGAGTTGAACTCAGTATTGCGTTAAATGCTTATAGGCGACCTGTGCAGGATCTCTCAAGCCTCCAAGCACAAGGGTACCCAGGAGGTCACCAATGCCATCTTCGCAAAGGCATTTCACCCGGGATCAGGAATGACAAGAAGCAAGAGGACTGGGATTTGTGCAGATCTCTAGTTTCCCACAGGTGCAGGGTGCCATCGACTGCACTCATGTAGCGCTTAGATCTCCACGGCAACAAGCAGTCAACTATGTCAGCCGCAAGGGCTTCCACTTGCTGGATGTTCAGCTAGTCTGCGACCACCACAAACACATCCTACAGGTCTGCGCATGATTCCCAGGGAGAGTCCATGACTCCTACATCCTTAGCAGGTCTCAGATCCCTAACACCTTCCAAGTTCCACAGAGGCTGTAGGGTTGGCTCCTCGGGGACAAGGGCTACCCACAGGGGACGTGGCTGATGATGCCCGTGCGGTGGCCTCAGACAGCAGCAGAGCGACGGTACAACGAGGCTCATGCCCTGACCCGGACTTTGGTGGAGCGAACGATAGGCATTTTGAAAATGAGGTCCCGGTGATCCGGCAGATCCGGTGGAGAACTGCAATACAGTCCCCAGAGGGTGTCGCACATCATTGTCGCTTGCTGCATGTGACACAACCTGGTGCTGTAAAGGGGGGAGGGCCTGGCTGAGAAGGAAATGGAGGAGCTCTGTGCCTCCTCCAATGAGGACGTCGAAGGGGATGAGGGTGATGAGGTCCTCGATGGCGGGGATGCTGGTGATGAGGCCAATCGCACTGGCCGGACGAGGCAGGCATGCTCAGGATTCCCTCTTAGCTGCAAGATTCATGGAGGATGATGACGAGATGCAGTGAGGACTGTCCTGACATCCTCACCTTGCATCTGTGAATGTTTGACTCCTATGTGACTGATGGCAGCGCACTTACCCTCAGTGCTCAGGCTCATGTCATGGAGACACAGTGGATGCCCTAATAGTCACTGGATTCCAGGAGGATGATGACGACATACAGAGAGGACACTCCATTGATCTTCACTTAGCCTCTGTGAATGTCTGACTCCTGTCTGGCTGAGGGCAGCTCGCTTGCGCTCTGTGATCAGGGTCATATCATGGAGACACAACCGTGAAACTTTAAGTGCACCTGATCCTTTGTCCGCCTTCAGCACCTGTCCCCTTCAGGAACACAGCGTCACCGGTCACAGATGCTGAAGAGACGGGGTAGGGGGCCAGCCCCACCTTAAAGGTGCTGAGAGCACACAGAGAGAATGAGAGAACTCCTGTGGCGCCTGCCCATGACATTCTGGCAGCAATGACAAGCACCATCGAGGTGTAGGCATCAGTAATGTGCCCAGTGACAGTGAAGGCATGATCAGGGTGCTGGGAAGGTTGCACAAAGCATAGGGAAGAGGCCCTGGACTGAGACACCTGTCTTTATCTTGTGCAGGAACCAAGGTTTCACATCTGAGTGACACAAACACTGCTCTTCATAACAAGGAGCCATAGGCGGGGAGGCATTCTTGGGAGCTCATTAACAAAGAGAACATTATGTACAAGTGATTAACACCCATGCTCAGGCTGTGCAACTACATCTTCTTAACCTCCCTAACCCTGCCACTCCCTGTCTTGTTGCTCCCCTGTCATCCACAGCGGAGGTGGAGACAGCCTGCTGACTGCTACGCCCTGTCTGTGATGACTGTGGTGGGTGTCCTCTGGAGCGCCGAGACCTGGAGAGCCCCAGACTGCTTTCGGGGTCCTGCTGTGTGGCAGTGGCACCCTCCCCAGGCTGTGGAGCTGGAGCTGTGGGGGTCACAGGAAGAGGGGATTTGGGTCGGCCGGACATCCCCGGAGTCACCTGGGTGGACGGCCCTGGGGCGTCGAGCTGTTGGTCCTCCTCCCTATGGGTGCCCGAGGGCCTCCGGCTGACTCTTTGAGGAGAAGGGGAAGCTGGAGTGAGATTGAGCTGCCCCGCACCCATCTCACGTTGACACTGTTGGAGGCCAACTGTGGCGTCAGCGATGGATTTCAGCCCACGCAGCAGTGCAGGGCCGATGTCCTGGACCAAGGTCTTCATGGTGGCCGCCATCTTGCCGGTGTTGACCTCAGTGCATTGGCATGCCGGCGCTATCACCTTGGACAAAGGCAGATGGATCCCTCCATCGCCCCTTGCAATCTGAGGAGTGTTCCCGTGATTGTCTTTGCAGCTCCAATAACTGATTGAGGACCGAGCCCAGAGGCTTATCATCTGACTCAGACTCAGCAGATTCCTTGCTTCCAGCAGCTCTCCGAGTGCCAGCAACCTTGGATAACCCTGCCCCCACGCGTTGTGGAACAGATTGTGGGCTGTACTTACCAGCGTGTGATCCCGAGGCTGCTCTACATCTAGGTCCCACCGAGGTGTGTGTCCCTGCGCTATTGGAGGGTGTGGGTGAGGCCGTGACGGGTCTTCAACGATGCTTCCCTCAGGGTCCGCATCCGAGGTGCTCTCAGCGCTGGGGTCGGGGTCCAGGTTGCCAGAGGGCAACGTGTCAGATGTGCCTAGGACAGAAAGTGCAGTTTATTGGTGCTTGGCAGCCGTGTTACACACAGACAGGGAACTCAGGATAGCATTAAGAGAGGGATGATGTGGTGCAGAATCCCCACGTGGGTGTTCACCACCACCCTCACCGTCGCCACAGGAACGGTCAACATCCTCTCCGGCCAGCTCCAACGCACGACTTTCAAACAGAGTGAGGACCTCATTGTCTGGCACTCCGGCCCTCGGTCTGGGGCCTCTCCCGGTGATTGTGCGCAGTCTTGTCCTGCATAAAGATAAATGGAGAGAGTGTGAGCGAGGTGCATGCCAGGCTAAATGAGAAAGGATGTCTAGCATGTGTGTGTGCTGAGTGGAGGCATGGACGGGATGGGGAGGCAGTCTCCAGGGGAGATGAGGCCGGATGGAGATGTGAGGGTGTGTGTGAGAGAGTGAGTGGTGATGCCCCTTGAGCTGGCAGTGAGTGAGATGCCAGTGAATGCGTGATGGGCTTGTGAGTGGGTGAGTTGAGAGTGATGAGATGGTTGACTTGCCCTGGTGGCACGGATGAGATCATTCATCCGCTTTCTGCACTGGATGGCCGACCACTTGTGTGCAGCATTGGCACTGACCACCTCTGCCACTGCCTCCCAAGCCGGAGTGGTGAGAGTGATGGGCCTCCTGCTGCCAGAGTGGGGGATGCATCACTGAATCGGTGGGGTGGGGGCTGCACTCTTCTTGCCTTTTGGGGCTGTGTCTTCACCAGAGCAGTCCTGGGCTGCAAGCGTTGAGAAGTCTGCGCCCGTCTGCAGTTTAAATATGGGGCCCTGCGTGAGGAAGTGGTGAGGTAACCGCATGGCGGGCCAATTGGAGGCTGGTTGCCAGCGATCCAACCTGTTTCCTGTGACTACATAATTTATGAGGCAGGAAGGCGGTGATACAGCACGAAAACCCATCGCTGTGGCCGCAGGTAAAACATCTCTTTTCACGCCCGCTACCGCACTTAGTGCAAATCTGGGACGATTCTGACCAATGTCTCTTTACATAAAAGTAGCAACTAGGCTTTTAATGTAATCCACTAATTGTAAAGGACTTTGGGGAAGTCCTAATAATGTGATAACGTGCTGTGGAAATGCAGCTTCTTTCTTTAATTCTCCCTTTGAGCGTCAATTTTAAAGGGTTTAGAAGTTTGCCTTTGTGCAAAGATCAAATGCAAATAGTCCCCATTTACCTGCTGTAAACTTGTTTGCATAATTATTCCAGACATCAGGTGCAGACTCAGGATGGGTGACACTATTCGCATGTAAGTCAAACTTAAGGGCAATTAAAAGGGTACGCCACAATTGGGAGACAAAACCTTTCGAGAGACCCCAAAGGCAACTTGACCCATCAGCAGCCTTTGGCCAAAGAGACGGACAATTAAGAAGTGGCAGTTTTGTAGACCTGAGGAAGAGTCATATGGGACTCAAAATGTTATCTCTGTCTTTCTCTCCACAGACGCTGTCAGACCTGTTGAGTTTTTCCCAGCATTTTTTGGTTTCGTTTCAGATTTCCAGTGCCCGCAGTATTTTACCATATTATATAAGAAGTAGCAGTGACTTTTCACGACCTTTCCTTTATATTAAAATGAAACTCCCCATCCGGAACCAATTGGAAACTTGCTTCAGGCCACACAGGAGGTGAAAAGGTTTTGATCGAGTGGATACAAAGAGAATGTTTCTCCTTGTGGGAAAGAGCATTTCTAGAGGCCATCCATCAATATAAGATAGTCACCAAGAAATCCAATAGGGGTTCAGAAGAAACCTCTTTACCCAAAGAGTGGTGAGAATGTGGAACTCACTACTGCAGGGAGTGGCTGAGGTGAACGATATAGGTGTATTCCAAGGGAAGCTGGACAAGCATTTGAGGAAGACGTGAATCACAGAATTGTTACAGCACAATAGATGGTTACAATGGTAGATTTAAAAGAGGAGATATGGGAGGACGCTCTGGTGGGGTATAAATACTGACATGGACTGGTTGGGCTGAATGGCCTGTTTCTTGTGCTGTATATCCCGTGTAAAAATGATTTTGGCTTAATTTTCCAGCTCCACACACTGGACCCAGACAGGGCTTTGTCCCTCCATGGGGCCTGACTCGAACCAATTAAAGACCTGACGGCCAAATAAATGGTTGAGGGTGGGAGGGGGGGCGGCATTGGTAGCTGACCAAGTGGGGGAGAAGATAAGCTTCCCCCGGACTGTTACACCAGGGAGCTGTGCTCCTAGAGTAAAATTCACCCTTTGGGACGAGAGCTAAACAATTATTATTTTTCCTTTGCAGCTGAGATTACCTCTCGAAGATATGAAGAAGCTGTTTAACGTCCAATTACTCCCTGAATTTCAAAGATTACGTTGGTAGCAAAATGTAACAATCTGATCTGGGTTAAACAGTGTTGAAATTCTTTTGCTATCAACAGAAAATATTCTTTTATGTTGCATACAGTGGAAAAAAGAAGCAGCATGTCGCCAAGCACATTCTTTTCTGAGGAAGCTATTAACACGTGAGTAATATATTATCGCAATGCAGTAAAGGCAAATTTGCTTTTTATAATGCAGTGAACGATACCATATCTTAATGTTTCACTAACGGTATTGTTAAGCTGATGGATAAACAGGCAGAGGATATTGGTTGATCAAGTACCTTGACCACATGTGTAAGGGACTGAGGGCGTTGGTGGCCTAATGGTGATGCTGCTAGATAAATAACCCCAAAGGCCTGGGTTAGTGCTCTGGTGACATGGGTTCAAATCCCACCGTTATCAGCTTGGTGGGATTGAAACTCTGGAATAAAATGCTAGTCTTGTCAATCATGATCAAGGAAACTACTGAATTGTCATTAAAAACCCATCTGGTTCACGTACCCCCTTCAGGAGAGGAAACATATCCTGGCTTCAGTGTTCCTGTAGTGTGGTGGTTATCATGTTTAACTCACGTATGAGAGCTCCCCGGTTTGAAACAGGGCAGCAGCAATGTGAAAATATGTCCGTTTAATCGTCCGCAAATGTTCAATTGTGGCCTTTTAATTTAATTCGCTCAGTTTCCGTTGAAGATTTTGTTTTTAGTTACAATGCTCCTTTAAGGACTTTGATTAGATAATTAGTTTTTATTAGTTCATTTGTTTGAACCGCTGCTCAGAAGATTACAGGAAGGACTGAGCAGATTGGCACAGCAGACTTGCGCTGAGCTCATTACCCAGAGGTTGAAGGGTCAAAGCTGTAGAACCGTAGAAAAGGCCGGAAGAGGCCATTCAGCCCATCGTGTCTGGGCTGGCCAGAAAAAAAGAAACTAGCCGCTCATTTTTAATCCCACTTTTCCAGCACCTGGTTTGTAGCCTTGCAGGTTAGAGCACTTCAGGTGCAGATCCAGGTACCTTTTAAATGAGATGAGTGTTTCAGCCTCAACCACCAACTAAGGCCAACTAATTTCAGATGCCCACCACCCTCTGGGTGAAAAAGCTTTTCCCCCATGTCCCCTCCAATCCTTCTACCAATCACCTTAACTCTATGCCCCCTGGTAATTGACCCCTCAGCTAGGGGGATAACAGGACTTTCCTATATAGGCCTCTCCTAATTTCGTACACCTCAATTAGGTCACCCCTCAGCCTCCTCTGTTCTGAGGAAAACAACCTTAGCCTATCCAATCTTTCCACACAGCTGCAATTTTCAAGCCCTGCCAGCATTCTTGTAAATCTCCTCTGCACTCTCTCCAGAGCAATGATGTCCTTCCTGTAATGTGGTGACCAGAACTGTACACAAAATCCCAGCTGTGGCCTAACCAGCATTTTATACGGTTCCATCATTACATCCCTGCTTTTGTGTTCAATACCTCGCTCTATAAAGGAACGCATTCCATATGCTTTCTTTACCACCTTATCTACCTACCTTGTGGACATGCACTCCAAGGTCTTTCACTTCCTCAACCCCTCTCCATATCCTCCAGCTTATTGAGTATTCCCTTGCTTTGTTTGCCCTCCAAAATGCGTCACCTCACGCTTTTCTGGTTTGAATGCCATTTGCCACTTTTCCGAACATTCAACCAAACTGTTGATAACGTTCTGGAGGCAGCTATCCTGTCCACTGTCAACTACTACTTGCTGCCATTTATGTTCTCATTAATTCCCCAAAGAAATATTTGCTACCACCGCAATCACATCTGATTTTATGGAGCGTGTGTGGCACGGCGGTAGCAGGTCTGACTCTAGATCTGAAGGCTGTGTGTTCAAATGGCATCAGGTTCACAAGAGGATTCACAGCAGCTTGGACATTAAGATTTCTGGAGTGCGTATTAGCCCCCAAAATGTCACTTTAATGTAAAATTTAAGTTCCCTTTAAAGAGTTTTTTTTGGTTGCTCCAGTGCCTCTTGGGCCTGTTAACATGTTAATTGGTTTAATTAGTTAATTAGTTTTATGGGTAGACTCAAAAGAGTAGAGGAAAGGATTTGAGGACAGGAACCACACTTCCCAGCAGGCTGCGGTCACTCTTGGGCCTTTGACGCACGCACCAGCCAGCAACTGGCTGGCACACGCGCAGCTTGCTTTCCATCTTTCCTCGGGCTGGGGAATGGCCCTACCTGCGGGGGCAGAAGAAGAGGGCTTAAGGAGCACAAACAGCACCAAAGTACACATCAGCTGATCTGAACAGGGGCGCCATTACAGAGGAGGTGTCCCACGAAGCCGGACACAGCAAAGGACGACAGGAGAAACGTCTCGGAAGTACAGCTCCGGGTAAGGGACAAAGACAGGGATCAGAGATAGATCCCATTGAATCAAGATAAATGACAGGAGCAAGAGAAAAAAAGGCTCCAGGTTGAAGAAAGAGCTGAAAAGGGACTGCTGGGACATTGCGTGGGTAGGAGGCAGAGATCTGTGATGCTGCGTCCTGTAAATAAACCTACTATCAAGAAAAGCATTTGTGTCGAGATTCATGCTTCACCATCTGGATTGGGATCTGTTTAACACCATACATCGGAATAGTATCATGTGCTGCAATGTGGTGGGACGCGGTTTTGATATTTCCGCAGGTATGGTTGAAAATCAGTTCCTGTCCTATCGGAGGAACTCAGTGGAGGCTGTATCTTTGTTTGGAGGGGAGCAACATGGAACTTTCCACTGGCCTCTTGTCAGGCAGCTGGTACCAGTGTTGGCAACGGTTAGAGATCGGGCTGCCAGCCCTACTTTCTTCAATGTGTTACGTTCGTCGTCAGTCCCTTGAAACGAGGATGACGTTTGCCTGGCGTCATGATTTGTCTGCCCTCAGGTGACTCAGCTGGCCAATCCTAGGGCCGTAGGTCTTTGGGCAGAGAGGGCAAGAGTTGCCCTGAGGAAGGGGGAGCTCTTGAGCTAGGGCTCATGCTCTCTCTCACCTTCCACCTTTGGTCACTTCTCTGCAGCAGAGTTTATGCGGTCAGCTTGCGACTGTGTTGCTGCTGTTGGATGAGGCACTGCCACATGGCATGGTTGGCGGTGATGGTGTAGTGGTATTGTTGCTGGACTAGTAACCCAGCGACTCTGGGTAATCCTCTGGGGTTCAAATCCTGCCACGGCAGATGGTGGAATTTGAATTCAATAAAAGCCTAATGATGTCGATTGTTGTAAAAACCCATCTGGTTCACTAATGTCCTTAAGGGAAGGAAATTGGCAGTCCTTTCTTGGTCTGGCCTACATATCACTCCAGACCAACAGCAATGTGGTTGACTCTTAATGCCCTCTGGACCAGGGCAATTAGGGAAGGGTAATAAATGCTGGCCTAGCCAGTGATGCCCACATCTCATGAATGAATAAAGAGAAAAGTCCCCCCACATGGACAGAGGCCTTAAAAGCATGAGATGTAGTAAGAATGCTGGGAAATCTGTAATTTGGGATTTCTAATTAATTAACAAAAACTAACTTAGATGCTATGACTGACTGTACATTTCTTTATTTTCATTGTTACACTTATCCTATTTCATTCCTGTTATGATTACCCTCTGGGCAGGGATGGTTGACAAGTGACAAGATGAGAAATTGTGATTTAGGCCTCCACTGACCAAGTGTTCTACTGTTCCAGAATGTGTAAAAGGAGTCAAACGGTTAGAAGATAAAGACAACAATCACGTCAGCAGAAATCATTTAGAGTGTGAAAAACACACAGCTTGGTGTGTGTGTGTGTGTGTGTGTGTGAGGTGGGGGTGGTGGGGGTGCGGGTGGGTATGGAACAAAAAGATAAAACATGTCTCAGAGGCACAGAAAGTTACAGTGAGACAAAATAACTTAGCGCCAAGGCCATCATTTGGCCAGACTCTATCCCGGAATGCTCACAAACTGATAGGGGGGTCAAAGCGTGGGAAACTTAAAATTCTCAGGAGCTTGGCCTGGTCCGGGGTGGACTGATGACTCTTGACATCTTTTGTAATTGGACCATTCAAGTAAACATTTGAAAATGATTGGGTTGAATTGGTCTCCATAGACTTTGCTGTGAAAAGAAAGTATAAGAGTTAAGGATCCCCCAGGAGAGTCAGGCTGGTAGGAGGGGGAGAGCTATCTGGCCACAGGATGCTCAGGCCCATCTTGCAGACAACAATATCCGACAGGAGGATGAGGTGGCAGACAGGCCGCACGTGTACAAGCACAACGGGGGAAGGCCACAGTCTAAGGCTTTTCAGTCATGGTATACCAGGGGGCTGGGAACTGGGTAAAACCCAGTAATGACTATTGTAAATGTTAACTGCAATTGCAAATGTAACGAGTAACATACAGCGTTGGAAGAAACTGATTTGGTTTTGCACCTTGTGTAATGTCATCTTTGAACAGTCATGTAATGAACTTTTATACGTTAGGTGAATAAAGTATATTTTTTGAAAAAAAGCGTGTTAATGCCACATTGACTAGAATGGCCAGGGAGTGATTACATGGGAATTAGACTTCTGTCCAGAGTGTCATGATAATACTGCTACACTTTACTGTTCAAACGTTAGCCTGTAATAAAATATAACCACAGCCACCAATAAAGGTTGTTACTTAGAATCGTCTTGCAACTTGAGAATAGTCGGTTAAAGGGCTAATTGAAAAGGGGTTAAAGGGTTTATTGGAAAGGGGTTAAAGGGTTTATTGGAAAGGGGTTAAAGGGTTAATTGGAAAGGGGTTAAAGGGTTAATTGGCTCCCTGCACTCCAACAGTGTATAGAAGCAGACAAATAAAGAGTGCTAAAAAAAAAGGTAAACCCGTTTTACAATTCAAACATTTGGAGCAATTGCACCACAAATAATTTTCCCCCCCTCTGCCTGCACATTGTGCACTGTGGATTTCTTCAACGGGGATTGGGGGCTGGATGTACGCAGGGAGCGATGCACTGCTCAGATGTTGCTCACCTAATTTCCTTCACATTTTAATAGGATATGCCCGCTGTATGGTTTCAGACCACAGAAAAGTCGTCCTGAAAGATAATGTTCATTATCCACGAGCAGCCCCCTTGCTTTTTGACCATGTTTTTTGCCGGTCCTGAGAAAATGGAGGGCGGGTTATGAAGTGACCCAGGGAAGCCATGTCTGCTGAGCACACTTAGAAAGCACTGAGCACCCACACAGTGTTTGCATAGGAAGACCCCATTCATAGAATGATATAGCACACGGAAGGAGGCCATTCGATCCATCGAGTCCATGCCGGCTAGCTGTAGAGCAATCCAGTCAGCCCCGCTTCCCTGCTCTATCCTTGTAATCTTGTAAGCTTCTTTCCCTCAAGTTCCCATCCAATTTCCTTTTGAAATAATTGATCGTCTCTGCTTCCATCATCCTCATAGACAGCGGGTTCCAGGTCATTCGCTGCCTATTTTACCATGGGCTGGATTTTGTAGAGTACTGTGTTCGAGGCAATACCCGCCCAAATCCACCACCCCCCCGCCACCCCGCCATCCCCCATCCCCCATCCCCCACCGCTGTCTAACAGGTCAGTCAGGAGCCTGCCCATGGAAAAGCCAGACCAGCAGCTCTGTAATCCCAGCAGCGCCAGGTTTGAGCGGTGGCCACTTCTGGGACTACAGCCAGCCCCCAAAGAGGAGGAGTTAATGGAGACTGGACGGAAGATAAACCCAGGGTGTCAGCAGGCCCTGGCTGACAGGCCTCAGCAAAGAGGGTGAGGGGCATGAGGGGCCGGGTTTGAGAGGCCTGGTGGGGGGAGGGTTAAAGGTGGGTATGACACTCCATTGGGCACAGGGAACCTCTAAAGGAGGTGTCCCATCACCCCCCCTGCTTTCCTGACACCAATTCTCCCAGTAAAAGCTGACAGGCTACCTGCTTGGCCTAGGCCTCTTCCTGCCACGGGTAAAATAGCAGCGGGGGCTGGATGATGCTCTTAAGCAGCCATTAATGGGCCACTTAAGGGCCTCAATAGGCCCAAGGGTGGGTTGATGGGCTGCCCGACACATCCACCACACCCTATAAAATGGGAGACAGTTCGAGGGGGGGAGGGAAATTGGTGGGGTGGCGGGTAGGTCACAGGCTGCATTTAACGAGACCACCACCTTCAAACGCATATTTTTAATGTTCTGTTCTGTTGAAGAGTCACACGGACTCGAAACGTTAACTGTGTTCCTCTCCGCAGATGCTGTCAGATCTGCTGAGTTTTTCCAGCTATTTTTGTTTTCGTTTTACATATTTTTAATATTTAATATTAAAAGGAGAGGGGGTGGGTGGTAAGTGGTGTTAAAATCCAGCCCCATGTTTTCTTTTTATTCATTTGTGATTGTAGGTGTCCCTGACAAAGCCAGCATTTATTGAACGGCTTGCCTGGTCAAGTTCCCACCCGCCTTCGATGTGTCTCCCATTTTATGGGGTGCAGTGAATGTGTCAGGCAACACCCCCACCCTTTGGTCTATTAGGGCCCTTTAAGTGGCCCATTAATGGCCACTTAAGAGCCTCGTCTCGCCCTCCGCCGCTATTTTACCCGTGGCAGGAGGAGGCCCAGGCGAAGTTTGCATGGTCAGCGAATAGTCATTGGGCCGGTTTTAACTATAGTCCCCGACCCTCACCCTCCCCCTCCACCAGCTAAAAAGTCGGGGGCAGCCCTCCCCACTCCAGTTGGCTGCTCCACAGCCATTTAACGGCTGATTGGCCATTAATTGAGTTGAAGCTGGACATCGGTCCCTTGGAAACAGGAAGTCCTGCCCCCGAGAGCTGCCAGCCAATCAGAAGCCAGAAGCTCTCTCTCAGTGCCCACAGCACCAAAGTGATGGCCTCTGCTGGTGCAGCGGGGGGGCCAAGAGCTGGCGTTTGGTGCTGGATTGGGAATGGCAGGTAAGTATGGGGCTCCTGCGGCGGCCAAGTTGGCAAGAGCACAGGGGGAAAGGCTACAGGAGTGGGGAGGAAGGGGTTACACCTTTGCGGATGGGTAGGGGGTGGGGTTTGATGGCCCCAGAAAGTTGTTCAGGAGGGACCCTCTTGTCTGCCACCAGCCCGCACAGGAAAACCTTGGTGGGATAGCGGTGTGGGCCTTTCCCTCAACCGGCTAAATTTGGGCAGCGATGAGATGAGGCCCTCAAGTGGGAATTAATTGCCCACTTAAGAGCCTCAGTTGCCTGCCAGTGGGCAGGCTATCTGATGTCCACCCACCGCTGGTATAATCGCAGTGAGCAGGGGTGGGCAAGTAGGTGGTGGGCAGTCCGCCCGCTAGGTTTAATGTGCCCCCCTGACTTCAAACCCGCCAGCGGTGATGCAGTGAATTCTGCCCAATCTTCTGGTATCACATGTAGGCTAGATCGGGTAAGGATGGCATATTTCCTTCCCTTAAGTACCACCAGTGAACCAGATGGGTTTTTAATGATAATCCGATACTTTCATAGTCTCCATTATTGATATTAGCTTCTCACCCCATATTTATTGAATTACATTCCCCAGCTGCTTTGAGCCCATGTCACCAGCAACGTAACCATTATGCTACCACAGGGACGTTGAAGTAAATATTTGGTTCTTTGGCCCATTTTGGGTGCAGCGATGCAGTGTAGTTCTGTCCAATCTCAAAGTCGCACCCGCTTGCTGCAAGCTGATCAGTTCTGCTGCCAAGGGGGTGTGAATATGCAAGTCGGATGGAGAGAAACCCCTGACAGTGCAGCACTCCCTCAGCGCTGCACTGGAGTGCCCATCTTGTTCAAGTTTGGAGAGGGGCTCGAGCTGGGAGCTCTGACAAGGAGTTAAATCCTTCCTATTGCTTTGCTGAAGTGATGGGGGAGAAAAAGGACTTGCGTTTATTTAGTGCTTTTCACGACCAAAGTGCTTTACAGCCAACAGAGTACTTTATGAAGCGTAGTCACGGTTTTAATGTGGGAAACAGGATTGCAGTAAAACTCCCGCAAACAGCAATGTCATGATGGCCAGATGATTTCCTTTTTTTTTGTCTGATGTTGATTGAGGGACAAATCTTGGCCAGAGCACCAAGGAGAGCTCTCCATGCTTTTCTTTGAAATGGTGCGTGCGACCTTTTACGTACGCCCAAGCAGGCAGCTGGGGCTTTGGTTTAATGTCTCACCTCAGAGACTGCACCTCTGACAGTACAGCACTCCCTCAGCACTGCATTAGAGTGTCAGCCAGAGTGGGACTTGAACCCAGAACCTTGTGACCCAGATGTGAGAGTGGTACCAAATGAGCGACTGATGCTTATAACAAAAGACAGTAAAGACAGAAAAGTGTCACCCCCCTCCAATAATCCATGAATAGCAAAATCAGATATCATTTTAGAATCTAGCGTGTGAGCCCCTTAAAAGTTGGCACCAGGTTACGTACGAACATATGAATTAGGAGCAGGAGTAGGCCACTCGGCCCCTCGAGTCTGCTCTGCCATTCAATAAGATCATGGCTAATCTGATTATGACCTCAACCCCATATACTTATTAACTCCCAATAACCGTTCATCCCCTTGCTTATCAAGAATCTATCTGCCTCTGCCTTAAAGATATTCAAGGACTCTGCCTTCACTGCCTTTTGAGGAAGAGAATTCGAAAGACTCACCACCCTCTGAGAGGAAATATTTCCCCTCATCTCTGTCTTAAATGGACGACCCCTAGCTCTAGATTCTCCCACAAGAGGAAACATCCTTTCCACATCCATCCTGTCAAGACCTCTCAGGATCATATATGTTTCAATCAAGTTGCCTCTTACTCTTCTAAACTCCAGCAGATAGAAGCCTAACCTGTCCAACTTTTCCTCATAAGACAACCTGCCCATTCCAGGTATTAATCTAGTAAACCCTCTCTGAACTGTTTCCAATGCATTTACACCCTTCCTTAAATAAGGAGACCAATACTGTACACAGTACTCCAGATGTGGTCTCACCAATGTCCTGTACAACTGAAGCATGACCTCCTTACTCTTGTATTGTATTGTTAAGACAAGAGAGAACTATTGCCCTGAGAACAATCCCTATGGCATATTTGCAATTCACATTTTGTGCACTGTTTTCACAAATTATTACGATCTTGTTTTTAAATTTAAGGGCTGGCATTCGAGAATACACCAGGGGTGGAGACAATGATGAGATAAGAAGTGTGGAAATCACTGAAAAGCTTTGCAATGACCTGCTGCTGAGGAACAAGGAGCTGGTAAGACACCAATAGGTCACCTGCTAGTTTTCTTTTCGTTATTCTTTCATGGGATGTGGGAGTTGTTGGTTAATTGCCCTAGAATTGAACGGCTTGTTAGGCCATTTCGGAGGGCAGTTAAGAGTCAACCACATTGCTGTGGGTCTGGAGTCACATGTAGGCCAGACCAGGTAAGGACGGCAGATTTCCTTCCCTAAAGGACATTAATGACCCAGATGGGATTTTTTATGACAGTAAATAACAATCTCATGGTCACCATTGCTGAGAGTAGCTTTATGTTCCAGGTTTACTGATTGAATTTAAATTCCATCAGCTGCTGTGGAATTTGAACCCGTTTCAGGACCGCTGGTTTACTAGCTTAGTGACAGTACCATTCTTCCACCATCTCCTTTTTAGTAGCCTGTGACTTTCACCACATGTGTACCTACACCACATGGACGGCAGTGGTTCAAGAAGGCAGCTCACCACCACCTTCTCAAGGGCCATTATAGGGAAGAGCAATAAATGCTGGCCTAGCCAGTGATGCTCACATGCCGGGAAACAATTTTCAAAAAAATGCGCTTCTAGTGACATTGCTTCAAATTCATTGAACAGGGAGAAGAGAATCAAAGACTGTTGTCTCTCAACACCAAACTTGAGAAACAGGTTGGTCATCCACTTTTAGTTTTTGTCAACATGCTAAAATTACTGTTTTCATGTGATGAATATGTAATGAGTATTAGTTAAGGTACATGGAAACTAAAGTAATGAGTAGAAATAGCAACATGTGCCTATCGTTGCCTGATGGAAACTGATTTTGTTTAATTGTACATTTAGTGGGTTGGAAATTAGCCTGGGCCTGATATCGGGCCCAGATTTGAGCAGTGTACCCTTGAACAGAGAGGTTCCAGGCCAGCCTAAAATTGGGCCTCAGGCCTCGGGTGAACAATCGGTTGATTTGCCTGGTGGGAGATGCCAATTTTGGGCCACCTGCCTTGCTGACGGTTTTTCTTTGGAAAGTTCCGGAGATGAGGGGGGCGGGTGTTGTACAGGGCCATGGTGGGTGGAGGATTAGGGAAGGTGGGGGGGGGTGGGGGTTGGTTAGGGGTAGTGATTATAGCTCCTGGAGAGCCAGGGGAGCAGTCCAGTTCCCCCTTGCTGCACAAAAAAAGGTTGTTCTTAAAAAGAAAGAAATTAAATTCCTTACGATTGTTTGGGCCTCTGCATTATGCTGATTCACCAATTCTCGAAAGTTTCCTTTAGCAGGCACTAGGCTTCTAATTTACATATTAAAAGACGTGGAACACAAGGAGTGGGCCCCAGAAATTTGGCAGAGGGATCAATGCATCGGCAGATTGGGTGCAGACCATCCAACTGCTAAAATTGTATATTTATGCTAATTTTATGCCACAAAAATGCTGCAACACATACCAACTTCCATGCAGCTGTGCCTGCAAGCTTCTTTGTCGGCACCATTAACTGTATTTGTGTTAGAAATAAATTGACCACTCATGTTTTATGCTGCAAGGCTTTCATTAAGGAATCGCTAAGGCCCTAGAGCTCCATGCAGTTATGGACAGGGGCTTGTGACATGGTTGACCACATGCTCCTCCTACAGACCTTGTTCTCCATTATCCGGATCAGTGGGACTGTCATCGTTTGATTCCATTTACCTAGTCAATCGTAGCGAAAGCACCTTCCCTTCCTGCCCCTGACTGTAACGTCTGGAGCCTCCCAAGGATGTATCCTTGCTTCCCTTTTTCTTCCTCACCTACATGTGCTTCTGGCGACACTGACCAAAGACACAGTATCACGACAAGGGAAGACTTACATAGAAACTAGGAACAGGAGTAGGCCATTTAACCCTTCGAGCCTGCTCCGCCAATCATTATGACCATGGCTGATCATCCAACTCAATATAGCTTGCTCCCGCTTTCTCCCCATATCCTATGATCCCTTTCACCCCAAGAGCTATATCTAACTCCTTCTTGAAAACATACAACGTTTTGGCCTAGACTACTTTCTGTGGTAACGAATTTCACAGGCTCATCACTCTCTGGGTGAAGAAATTTCTCCTCATCTCAGTCCTAAATGGTCTACCCTGTATCCTCAGACTGTGACCCCTGGTTCTGGACTCCCTCACCATTGGGAACATCCTTCCTGCATCTACCCTGTCTAGTCCTGTTAGAATTTTATAGGTTTCTATGAGATCCCCCCTCATTCTTCTGAACTCCAGCGAATATAATCCTAACCGACTCAATCTCTCCTCATATGTCAGTCCCGCCATCCCAGAAATCAGTCGGGTAAACCTTCGCTTCACTCCCTCTATAGCAAGTACATCCCTCCTCAGATAAGGAGACCAAAACTGCACACAATATTCCAAGTGTGGTCTCACCAAGGCCCTGTATAATTGCAGCAAGACATCCCTGCTCCTGTATTTGAATCCTCTGGCTATGAAGGCCAACATACCATTTGCCTTCTTTACCGCCTGCTGCACCTGCATGCTTACCTTCATCAATTGATGTACGAGGACACCCAGGTCTCGTTGCAGATTCCCCTCTCTCAATTTATAGCCATTCAGATAATAATCTGCCTTCCTGTTTTTGCTACCAAAGTGGATAACCTCACATTTATCCACATTATACTGCATCTGCCATGTATTTGCCCACCCACTCAGCTTGTCCAAATCACACTGAAGCATCTCTGCATCCTCCTCACAGCTCACCCTCCCACCCAGCTTTGTGTCATCTGCAAATTTGGAGATATTACATTTACAGAATCACAGAATCACACAGTGCAGAAGAGGCCCTTCGGCCCATCGAGTCCGCACCGACACGTGAGAAACACCTGACCTACCTACCTAATCCCATTTACCAGCACTTGGCCCATAGCCTTGAATGTTTTGAATTCCACATTCAGTTCCCTCATCTAAATCATTAATATATGAGTTGTGTCAGGACTTGGCCTTTCTTTCCCACGCCCCAAGCGATCGTAACAGGATTTTTTTTTTGTAATTTATAAGGGTGAAGGTATCAATTCAGTGTCTGTACTTAACCATTTATGTGCTGATTGCAAAGCACTCAGTCCGACAGGCTTTCTTGAATTTAAGAACAAAGTCTTTATTGTGTTAAAAAGCCACCTAGGTAAGGATATAAAGAGCTAAAAGCTAAAAGCTAAAAGCTTTTAGCTTTTAGCTTTTCTGCCGAAGGGCCGTGAAGGCTCGAAACGTTAACTGATTTCTTCTCCACCGATGCTGCCAGACCTGCTGAGTTTTTCCAGGTAATTCTGTTTTTCTTAAGGATATAAAGATATTTAAAAAGGTAAACTCATGTCATGACCTTTACAAAACACATGCGCGCACACGTACGGACACAGACACACATGTACGGACACACATGGACACACATGCGCACACACGTACGGACACAGACACACACGTATGGACACACATGGACACACATGCGCACACACGTACGGACACAGACACACACGTACGGACACACGTACGGACACACAAACACACACACACACGCACGGACTCACACACAAACACACACACTTACGGACACGCGCATGGACACACACACACAGACACACACACAGCCACACAGACACGAACACACACACACACACACACACACACATGCAAAATTACAAGTTTTACATCAGGAGCTTACTTCTTGGCCAAATTTAAGATTCAGTAATAAAAGATTTAAAAAAAGAGAGTTCACAGTTTATGAGTCCTTCGCTGGTGTTTGTGGCTGAGGCAGGTTTTCCTTCCACTGTGGCCTTGAAATTCCGGTGGGGTTAAAGCCAATGTAAGCTGAAATTTCTGGAAACTGTCTCTTTCAAACCATAACCTGTCTTTTCCAAAAATCGATGGAGTTGTACCTGAGGTTCCTTTCAATTGAAATTCTCTATCTCTGTGGTGGACTTCAAAATGTATCAGAAATAGGATTTTGAAATTCAGAGAGAGAGAGAGAGAGGGGAGAGAGAGAAGGCATTACTGCTCCATTGGCAGATTTCTCCTAGACTAGGCTGCTTTTAGCAGCTTGAGTTATGGTCATTCTGGTCCCATGACCTCTCTCTCATTAGTGAGTTGGGTATTCCACAGAATCTAATTGATTAGCTCATGTCTGGACAGACCTTGGCTATTGTATTATGGTCAAGGTGATTAGTTTCTTTAATGTCCCAGCCGTCACTTCTGAATGGACCATTCTTCCCTGTGGTGAACTAGGAAGGACACCTTCTACATAGCCACTGTTCCGGTAGACTTTCTGTCTCTGCCTGGTTTATAGAAATGCCAATAGTGAGAGCCAGTTACAAGTTTCAGTTCATCTTTGAAGTAATTCTTGACATCAGCAGGTGTGAAATCCCATGGGTTTGCCTTGGCATGTCCTAATTAGCAATCCACACTGGAAACTCCCAGAAACTGGCCAACCAGACATGTTCAGGTGACCTGTGGCAAACATCTTAAGTCTGTGTCAATCAAATTATAGGATCAGCATTACACATACACATGCCACACCATCATGACACCTCCACCTCACGGGTGTGAAACATGAGCTACAATGACTATTTCATTACACACCGTCCAAATGTTAAGAAAATTAAAAGTAATATATACACCACCCATTGACACTTTGAATGTAATTGCATTATTTCTGCCCTATGCTGGTTTTGGCACTGGGATAGTTCTACACTGAGCTACAGCACGCTGTTATATTGCCTTTCCCTTTCAGGTGGTGCTTACAGGCAAAACTTGTCTTCATTGGAAAATTACAGTCTGGCAAGGGCTCTGAACCTGCTTTATTCTTTTGGAGTTAGTCATAACAGATCATTTTTCAGAACCCCTGTGCCTGTTCCCTTCTGTAACTTTGGATTAAGTATTGTCTAAAGGGTTTGGTCCTTTAGCAAGGCTGTTCATTCCCAGGTCGCTGGTAAAAGCCAAGCTGTGCTTCCTATGCAAATTATTCTGATTGCCGGGCTGGTCTGCTCCGATCTGTTTTAACCCTTAACTGTCCACCTCTTTAACCTGCGAATTTTATAGCTCAAACCCATGCGCTTTTACAAATTTGATTTCTGGGAAGTTAGTGGGTTATAATTAGATTTTTGCCTCCTGTAGGAATTCTGGGCAGGTGTCCAGCACTTCACTTTTGTTGAATTTTCCACCAACACTGCTGGGCTGGTTGAGGTTTAAAACTTGGTCTCATTCAATTTGCTTCCCAGTGGCTAACCCTGCCTGGATTTCACGGATATCCCCATTGTGGTCTCCACAGGTCTTGTTTGATTTGGGGTACAGTTGCCTTCCTGTCCTCCTTTGTTTTGGGAATGGGCTTCCCCCTAACCTGTTCCACGTCCTCTGGAATGCCACTGCCCCAAGTGAGTGTTCAGCTCCTGCTGTAATCCCCTGGGGGCTGTTCAGCTAAGCAGGGCATCACACTCACTTTCTCTTGGCCTATTCAGGAACCTCCTTGGTCTCCATTTAAATCTGACATGAAGGAGTCTGCTAACTAGACCACTGGCTTGCTTCCATCATCCCTTTTAGCCTTGACGGGCCCTTCATTGACCTCTTTTACTTCTACTGGCCTGGTTTTGGCCCTTTTAACTTCCTCGGGTTCTATATGGACCCTTTTTGTTTCTACCGGCCTGGCTTTGGCCTTTTTAAACTCGAGCAGCTTTTCCTTAGCCACTCTAACTCTCGCGGGTTCTCTCCTGACCTGTTTGACTTCTACTAGCCTGACTTTGGCCTTTTTAAACCCAAGTTGGCTTCTCCTTAGCCACTTCAACCCTTAGAGGTTCTATTGTCCCCCGCAGGGGCCTCGGGACCTCTCTCGGCTCCCTGCACCTCTGCAGACCCCTGCTGGCTGTCTCCAGCCTTTCTGGCTTCTCTGGACTGCCCTTGACTCATTGGGGGCGTTTCCCGCCAGCCTGCTAGGTCATTCCCTCGCGAAATGCCTGCCGCTTGTATGGATATGCTTGGGACCACACCCGTTGTTACAAGCCGTCTTAAATCAGTGGCGTGAATCTTGCATTTGGGTCGGGCGCATGCCCAACTCGAACGCACGTAAAAATTGCGCGAAAAGATGTTGGGCCCGCGTCCCGATGTTACCGCTCACGCGTGCGACATTGAGGTCAGCAAGTGCGTGCGGGAGCAGTGCCCGCCGACTATTAAAGGGCCGATTAAGATCATTAAATGCCCATTGATCGCAATTTTACGTTGCCCATGCGATTTCCAGCTCGTCACACGGGCAAAAACGGGTGGGCGGAATTCCCGTTTTAATCTTTTCCCCATCCACGGGCAGGATGAAAGGCCCCGGAGCAGCAGCACTTTCTCTGCCATTGCCAGCTCGTCGCTGTGTGGGTACAGAGTCACCTTGAGCACAACAAGGGCATGTCACGGCTTTCCTTTTTGTGTTAATTATTTTGATGTTTGTGGTGGGGATGACACATTGTTTGTTCTTCGTTTGTTCATATGAAGTAATATAAACATGTAATTGACTTAAATGGGCTGAGTTGCTTGGATGGTTTGAATTGGTGCCAAATGCAGCAAAGGCTTGTAAAAGTCTGGTGTTATGTGGTGTTGGCGTACTGGGTTGGGTTCTCATTTATTGGCTGTTAGCAAAGGAGACAGTCCCATTGTCTTGACGAGGCATCGATGCCTTGGATGCCGAGCAGAAGGTTCGCTGGATCAAAGCATCCCTGGTGTCCCTGTCTCCATGAGGGTTCCTGTCCTCTGCCTCAAGGTCCTCACCCTGCGCCTTCCTCTGAGCCATCACCTGAATCATCCTCCATGGCCTGTGGAGCTGCCTCGCTTTCCTCAGCCTCCAGTGGGTCCCTCTTGCCAGAGCCAGGTTGTGCAGGGTGCAGCATGCGACGACTATGAGGGAGACACATTCTGGAGGATACTGCAATGCTCCCCCTGACCAGTCCAGGCATCTGAAGCACATCTTCAGCAGCCCGATGGTCCTCTCCACCACCGCCCTGGTGGAGGTTTGACTCCTGTTGTATCTCTCCTCGACCTCAGTTCTTGGGTGACGGAGTGGGGTCATCAGCCACCTCTTCAAGGGGTAGCCTCTGTCACCCAGGAGCCATCCAACCAGTCGTGCAGGAGCCAGGAACAGCCTTGGTACCTGTGAGTGCCGCAAGACATAAGCATCGTGTGAGCTCCCAGGGTAACGGGCGCAATCTTGGAGAATCTGTGTCCTGTGGTCATGAACGATCTGAACATTCATTGAGTGGAGCCCTTTCTGTTTACAAAAGCTCCAGGCTCACCTGCTGGTGCCTTGATGGCCACGTGAGTGTGACTTATTATACCCTGGACATGGGGGAACCCAGCCATCACAGCGAGGCCTCATACTCCCTCCTCCTGGCTCACCTCGTCCGGAACTCATGTTCTGCATGTACTGCTCCATGATAGAGGCCATGGCACACAGCCCCACATGGATCTCTGCCAGTTCTCACCGCGCATCCCACCGGACATCCAGCATCTGCTGCCTGATGGACGACTCTAGAGGGGCTCATCACCTGCCTCAGGCGCAGCATGGTCCTGGTCTCCAGCTGTGCTCCCGCTGTCAGCTCCCTGGACCTCTCTGCCTCTTCTAGCTGTGCATTACCTGCGCAGCTGAATAGCTAATGCTCACTGACGTGTGAGTATCTGCGCTGGTGCCTGGTTCAGAGAGACGATGTGACGCTGATGCAGGTGTGACGTCTTCCTTGGAGCTCCAAGGGGGGGTCCTCGGGGTCGCTGGCGGCTCTTGCGGGTGGTGCATCTGTGGGAGGAAGGCAAAAGATCAGCACATTCAACCGTCATAGTCGCTCTGTACGCTAGGCGGGCTGAGGAGACGGTGGAGACCTGCTGCATGGTGCCATCTGCATTGGAGCTTCAATGGGCTCTCTGGCTATGAGAGTTCAGTTTCTGGTGAGAGGAGCCCGTTATATTTCCAGTACCCACCGCACATGCATCTGTCACCTGCACTCTTACCTTCGCCCGAGACCCCCCCGCCTCACCGCGCCCGGAGGAGCGAGCTGGCCAATGGCGTTCTGGCTCCAGGGCATCACTCTCGTGCTTTGTGAGGATTCACGGATTTGGCTGCTCCACCTGCTCTGCGGCGCTCCGCAGTGTTACCCCTCCTCTCCTCCTGACAGGGAAAAATAGCCTCATTCTTGCTCTGTCTCCCTGAAGGTCCTTTCCTGGCTATCACCCGCCCTCCCACCCGGGCATTAAGTGGGCCGTGTCACTGTGGCACATCCTCACCCTGCAATGCATTGAAGACAGTCACACTAACATCCCAACCTTGGCAGGGAAGACTTCAGTGCCAGTTGGCATCCACACTCTTAGATCTCTGAACGTTCTGAGGAACGGGCACCTGACTTAAGTTCTCTGCTCTGGTCCATGCCATCTCTGCACTTACCCTTGCCGACCGCAGCAGATCATTGAACCTTTTGCAGCACTGAAGCCACGTGCGGCGCACCACATCGTGCCCACTGACCTGGGCGGCGACCTCTGTCCAGGCCTTCTTGGTCAGGTGGGGGCGGCCTTCTCTTGCCGTCCCTGGGCATTAGGATATGCCACCCGGCGCTGACCTCCTCCACCAGCACTCCCAGGCACTCAGCTGAGAAGCGGAGGGGCAGAGTGCCCGCCCGACTTGCCCTCCCGCCTTCTCATGACCACCAGGCTGAGTGCCGAGGCCATGGTTGCACACAGGACTTTTGGATAGCTTACAGACAGCTCCCTCAGCCTCCCCCACAACTCCTGGCAGTCTTCAGGGAGCTGCCTCTTCGGTTGATTGAACACCCTGCCTGGTCACCATTGGATGGACTCCCATCCCTGTGCACGGAAAACATATCCGGCGATCGCGTTTCATGCTGGGCAGACGTTAAGTGGCCACCCAGCGTAAGATCACGTTCACAGCGCGAACTTGGCCGGGAGCGGGTTTGACACCCGCTTTGCCACTCCCACTTCGGCCGCACCCCGAATTTAAGCCAGTATTTGTTTGTTTTAAAAAATCCTTTTAAAGGAGTTAAGTATATGTTTGACCAGCTAGTGGAATGAAAGCATTAATTTTAGACATACGCACGTCACTTCATCATGACAAGAGCAACAGGTTCCAACTCGTTCACTGACAACACTAAGCTGTACCTGTCCATGTGTTGCTGCTGGGTTGTCAGTCTGTTTGTACAGGATTGACTCTCGAATGAGTCCCAGTTTCTTCCAGTTAAATATTGTGCTGACTGAAGCCTTTGTCATTGACACAGCTATCATCACCCCAGCCTTACCAGCAATTTCATCCCCCTTCCCAGTCACTGCCTTATTATGGACTAACATGTTGCATTCTTGACCCTGAACTAAGCCTTCAGCCTTACAATTACACCGTCACAAAGACAACCTTTCTCCATCTCTTTAATATTGCTTTCCTCCAACGCTGCCTCAGCCCATCTGCTGCTGAAAGCCTTAAGTCTTGACTATCAACCCACCGTAAGCCCCCAGCTCATCCAAAACTCTGCTGCTCATGTACCAGTCGTCAACAACCTCACTGACCTCCATTGGCTTCTGGTTCCCAGCTCCTGCAGCATAAACACTCTCTTTCCAAAGCAAAATATTGCAAAATAAGCACAGAGAAATGCTGTGGGTGTGGCAGCATCTGTGGAGAGAGAGAGACAGAATTAACATTTCAGGTCTGCGGCCTTCCACTTCCAATTCAATCCTGATGACAGGTCGTCGACCTGAAGTGTTAACTCTGTTTCTCTCTCCACAGATGCTGCCAGGCCTGCTGAGTCTTTCCAGCATTTTCTGTAAGATTCTGATTGTTCAAGGGGACCGGTTAGTTCCGTTGGCTAGTTGGCTCGTGTGTGTGGTGCAGAATAGCACCAAGCAGCGCGGTTTTAATTCCTGTACTGGCTGAAGTAGACTTGGGATCTTCCTCCTCACCTGCCCCATGCTTGATGTGGAGTGGTGCCCCTCAGTCTGTATAACTAATTGTCTCTCTCTAATTGAAAGAGTTGCCTCTGGTCCCTCATGGACTATGGACAATTACCTACCTCATTGCTCATTGGTCTCACCTGTCTCTCCCTCTCTCTCTCTCACTCTGTCACCTCTTCCAGCCCCACAAACTCTCCCAGAACTCTGTGTCCCTCCTTCTCTGGCAGTTCATGCACCCCCTCTGCTCACTTTAAATGTCTAGCCTCTAAATTCCGGAATTTTCTCCCTAATCTTCTCCACTTCTCCACCTCTCTCTCCTTCTTTATGAGCCCTTTTAAACCTACCCCCTTTGACCAAGCTTTTAATCACGTCACCTAGTTCCCCCCCTTCTTAGTCTAGGTGGTAATCTGTGTCCGGTTAAGCTTCTGTATCGTGCTTTGCGAGAATGTCCTACTCTGAAGGCACTACATCAATGTAAGTTATTGTTGGAACCAGTTGGGACTGATGTCTATATGATTGATTTGCGAAACGCTGATGATTTTTTCCTGCCGAAAGTGAACCTCGTCAATCGAGAGACATTCTGCTTATTATCATCCAAAGAGGCGGGTCAAGGCGAGAATGAGAATCAGCTCCTACAAGAAAGCAAAGCGACTGCTGTCTGCAGTAACATCGTCACTACATTAATACGCTCACCCAACAAGGCAGCAATTTTTGCGTAGAGACAAAGTGTAATTGGTCTCTGTGCATCTCTCATGACCTGCCTTCAATACCAAGAGCTGCATTTATATAGCACCTTTCATGTCCTCAAGACGGCCCAAAGCGCTTTACGGCCAATGAAGTAATTCTGAAATGTCGTCACTGTTGCAATGTAGGAAACAAGGCAGCCGCTAAGTGCAAGGCAAGATCCCACAGACAGTAATGTGATAATGACCAGTAATCTGTTCTTGCAATGTTGATTGAGGGATAAATATTGGCCAATTCACTGAGGAGGATGCCCTTGCTTCTCTTTGAAATAGTGCCATAGGATCCTTTACATCCAACGGAGAGAGCAGACGATTCAACATCAGATCCGATATTCGGACATTCATATGGATGTTAATAAACAACAATAATTACTTCAAATCTGAACAAGTAAATGGACGCTAATTGCAAATACTTCCAGTCCACCCCACAGCATTTGTCACAGCTGCGAGAGTTTCATTTACACATCCTAGACCAATGCTTCTCAAAGGGGGTGGGGGGGGGGTTCACAGCCCACTGGTGGTCTGTGAGGGTCTTCCAGGTAGTCCGTGGGCTGCCCCAGAATTGAAGACACTGCTGTGCAATGCCACGGCCGAGGCCAATATGAGAGAATGGGCCAGAACCCTCACCCTCCACCGCCTGGGTAACTTCACACAGCCAGTCCGGCTCCCAGGTGTGTGGCACAGCAACGATGCAGTTTTACAAGCGAGATTTCTGTTACAGTCACAAGATACAGCGGCAAGGCTGGGTTTTTGACACTCGCGGGGCCGAGAACAAAGAACGGGCTGAACGTGGAGCCAGACGTGAGGCTGGAGCTCTCCAGCTTGGAACCGGGCATCACCCCGTTGGTGCCCCATCAAAAGCAGCGCCATCCGTCCCATTAATTCTATTGAGGTCCTTTGCAAGCGAAAGTGGGCAGGTTAGGCCCGGTAGGCGGCCTGCGGAGTCTTTTGCTCCACCTGAGTGACCCATGGACAACCGAGTTGGAGAATCACTGTCTGAGGAACAGGAGTAGGCCAGATTGGGCCTATTGAGTCCGCTGCGCCATTCAAACAGATCATGGCCGATCGTCTACCTCTACCCCGCTTTTCCCCACTATCCCCAATATCTCTTGATGTCATCAGTCTCCAGACATCTATTGATTTCCGTTTTGAACATGCTCAACGATTGAGCTTCCACAGCCCTCTGGGATAGAGAATTCATCACCCAAAGATTCACCACCCTCTGAGGGCTAGACCAATCCTAGAAACAGATTCATTTAAAGACACATAAAAACCCCCTTTGTATCACAGATGTGAGTGCACCAACTTGGTAGCAAGAGTTGAGAATGGTGGTGTTTTTCACTGTAAAATGAGTGCGGGATTAAAACGAGCTCTAATGTTGGGAATATTTGATGAGTGAAATAAGACCATGATTGTAGCGTTTGTGCATTTTTTAAAACAGAGATTTTTTTTATGCTCACAGGAAAATCTTTGTGTGATACTGCTTGCACAAGGACATTACAGTTAAGACTAAGTAGGAGCTCGGAATGTTACTTTGACCTGCTTGTTCTTGACTGGATTTGAACCCAGATTCTGGAGGCCAGGATACAATACTGGCAGAGTCCGTGGCCTAGACCTCTTGCACAGCTTCCTTTAAAATTAACTTATTTATTTTTAATTGCTCATGAAGCTTTGAACACACGAACTGGGAACAGGAGTAGGCCACTCGGCCCTTCAAGCCTGCTCTCCCATTCATTTTTTAATATTCATTCATGGGATGTGGGCTTCGCTGGCTAGGGTAGCATTTGTTGCCCATTCCTAATTGTCCTTGAGAAGGCGGTAGTGAGCCGCCTTCTCGAACCGCTGCAGACCATGTGGTGTAGGTACACCCACAGTGCTGTTAGGGAGAGAGTTCCAGGATTTTGACCCAGCGACAGTGAAGGAATAAGATCAGGGGTGATGTGACTGTAACCTCCCGCCTACCCCTGGTAACCCTTCACCCCCTTGTTTATCAAGAATATATCTACCTCAGCCTTGAAACATTCAACGACTCTGCTCCCACTACCTCTTGAGGAGGAGAGCTGCAAAGACTCACTACCCTCTGAGAGAACTTTTCTTTTTTCTCATCTCTGTCTTAAATGGGCGACCCCTTATTTTTAAACAGTGACCCCTTGTTTTACTCACCTGTAGAATTTGCTGTGGTGGTAGATGTAATAATTGTTTTATCCAACCTACTGCTGTCTTCTCAGTTCCCCCCGTGAAACACAATTAGATTGAGGATAGAAGAAAATGTGGAATCATAGAATCCTACAGTGCAGAAGGACCATTCAGCCCTTTGTGCCCCTGTGCTAGCTCTTTAACAGAGCAACTCAATTAATCCTAGTGCCCCCCCACCCTTCTCTATATCCCTTCAATTTTCTCTATTATAAATAGTTACCCAGTTCCCTTTTGAAAATTATTATTAAATCCGCTTCCGCCTCCCTTTCATGTGGTATATTTCAGACTATAACAACTTGCTGCGCAAAAGGAGTTTTTTTTGCCAATTACCTTAAATCGAGGGGTGTCCACTCATTACTGACCCTCCTGCCACTGGAAACAATTTCTCCTTATTTATTCTATCAAAACCGTTCATGATTTTGAACGCTCCTATTCGGCCTCCTTCTTGACCTGCTCTGGCCTAAAAGGAACAATGCTGGTCCCTCCATGAAATGAATGAGATTAATCAAATTAGCAGGAGAAAAAAAAAGTGAAGCCAACGATGGTGCCATGTCCTCACTGTGAAAATCACTGCCCTGGTTGGGTAGTGGGACCGCCGCTGCTAAGCTGAAAAGTCAAACAAAAATATTTTGCCAACAACAATGATGGTTGAGGAAATATGTGGAATGATCAGTGTGAGTTTATCAGGTTTTCAACCAGTTCGGGACTTCTAATGATGCGCCTTAGGAACAGCTTGCCCCTCCTTACGTTGTCAAATGCTTTCCCATTTATTGACTGGTGGAGCTATCATCTGGTGTAAACCCTGTACCTTGCAACAGGACGTTCTGTGAATTTTCTCTTTTTTACCTTCCCTCCTACCTTAAGGTGTTAGCTGATGGTGGAAACTGGCTGCCTTTGATGTCCTGCGGTAGCGTACAAGTGTCAAGTATGAACTTGAACAGTGAGTGCTGGGCAAAATTATGATTAAACGTAGCAACATCACACCCAAAAAAAAAAAGCCACTCAACCCAAAACACACCAAAACATCGTTTCATTTTCAACGTTCACACATTCCAGCAGACACCTCTAATTTGTCATTCAGAGGAGGAATTCTGGGATGCTTGGGGTGGTATTTTCCGTCTTGGAGACTAAGTGCGATGGCGGGTGGGAAGCGTTGGCGTGATTTCCACGCCAGATGTTGCGCTTCTGGTGACGGGGCGAGCAATGACTTGTCTGCCCTGCCGTCTCCCCGTGGACTCGAAGGTCCTAGCACCATATTTAAATGGTGCCTGAACACACAGTCGCTCGCTGCAGCCCAGCTGTGCACTGGAAGTAGACAACGCAATGCCGAATAGACGAACAAAACCCTTTGCTCCATGCTTCAGTGAGGCTTCCCTGAAGATGCTCCTCTAGGCCGTCCAGGAAAGGCGGGAGGTCCTCTTTCTGGGGGTTAGGAGCAGGAGGGCCACCCACCTGACCTTAGCGGTCTGGGAGGAGGTGGCCGGGGACCTCAGTGCCTGGTCAAAGCAAAAGAGGACCACCCTGCAGTGCAGGCAAAGGGTGAATGATCCACCAGGGTAAATAAACCTTCTCCTCACTCCAAACTCACACTCTCATAAGGACATCAGGCAGTCTAAGGGTTAGAGTCCACGGAGATCTCACACACTATTCGCAGATGGGACATCAGCAATGAATGTCTGACAGTCACTTTAACATCACCATCTCATGTAAGATCTTGCACAAACAGCATCTTATGCAGGACAAGATGGCCCACAGCAAGAGGGAGAGATCCCAGGCCGGAGTAGGGGAGACACCCTAGTTGCGTGTCCTCCCCAACTTTGAGGAGGAGGAGGCGGAGCTGATTGGGGAGATCAGAGATCGTTCCTGTGCGGAAGCTGAGATTGGCCTCCCTCCAACAAGCCAGTGAGTATGCATCCTATATTCATGGGCCATACTTGGACACTGATTGTGAGTGAAATACAATGTATGAAACTGCCTAGTCAAGCACTAAGGGTGGGATTTTCTCCTCTATGCCCTATAAGTTAGTATGCAGGTGCAGCATGTAATTCAGAAGGCTAAAGAAGGCTATCCTTTATTATGAGAGGAATTGAATATAAAAGTAAGGATGTTATGCTTCTGTTTGATAGGGCATTGGTGAGACCACATCTCGAATATTGTGTGCAGTTTTGGTCTCCTTATTTAAGGAAGGATGTAAATGCATTGGAGGCTGTTCAGAGGAGGTTTACTAGATTGATACTTGGAAACATGGATGCTGGTTTAGCATGTAAGGTGTGAAGGGAATTTGCATTTTTAGATAAGCGAAGGGATTATTTAGATTTCAAAGGGTCTGCGCTCTCCACAACTTGGAGTTTAAAACATCTGCCTCGTGAAGTGTCATTTTCAACTTAAGCTTTCAGTCGCGATGCAAAGGTTCAGGTTTAATTCGCGAAATAGAGCCCCGGTTGAGATAAATGCATGCGATGCCACAAATTTGAAGCAGTTACTGGAACATTGTGAGTTCAGTATGACTCTGAACGACATGCTCAGAGATCATTTAGCGTGCGGTGCGAAAGAGCACACTGTTCAACAAAGACCATTGTCTGAAGGCGCTAGAAATAGCGCTGGCCATGGAAAGCGCAGTAAGAGATTCAAAAACAATACAGGGTGCGCAAAATGGCGCCGTCACCCACACCGGGTGGGAAACCTCAACCGAAGGAGGCGTGAAAAAGCGAGACTCTGCCGAGAAGTGGGAAACAGCCCCTGCTAGCTGAAGAGTAAAGAAAATCGAAGAATAATTTTAATAGAGGTGGAAACAATCAGTCTTTTAGCAATTGGCAGTTTAAAAAAATCGAATGTTATTATTGTCATAGAAATGGACATATAATGAGGCAATGCAAGGAAGATTCAAGCAGGCTTGTAAACAAAAGAAGAAGCCCAATGAAATCTACAATGTTGAAGAGCCTGAAACAACAAATTCAGATATTTACTCGTTGTTTAATCTGAAAGTTGGAAAGACAGAACCAATATTTGTCACAGTGAAAGTAAATGGCAAATCTATTAGAATGGAAATGGACATGGCAACTTCCACTACAGTAATTGGGGAACATACCTTCAGATACTTGAATAATGGTGAACATCAATTAAGTTTAGAAGATACAGATGCCAAGCTAAAATCATATACAGGTGAAGGCATTCAAGTAAAAGGCATAAACAGAGTAACTGTCTGTTATGGGAGTCAATCGGCAAAGCTACCCTTGATGGTGGTAGCAGGTGAAGGGCCGAGCCTAGTTGGGCGAAGTTGGTCAAAGGAGATTATGTTAGAACGGTCTGAAATTTTCTAGTTGAGAGCAAGTGGGCTACCAGAGCTACTTAGAAAGTACACCACTGTCTTCAAGGGCGAACTGGGGAAAATCCAGGATCAGCAGGCCAAGATTCACGTGGATCCAGAAGCAACCCCTCGCTTTGTGAAGGTGAGGCTGGTGCCACATACCCTGCGAGAAAAAGTTGACATTGAACTGAACAGACTAGATAAACTAGGCGTCATACAGCTTGTGCAGTTCTCAGAATGGGTCGCACCCATTGTCTCCGCCCTTAAACCTGCCAAAGTGTCCAAGTTTGTAAAGGCTACAAACTGACAGTTAATAAAGTAGCTAAGCTAGACCATTGTTCAAGTATCTGAAGGTATGTTCCCCCTTCTAAAAATCAAAGATCTGCATGTACGCCAAGTTGGTAGGGCGGACAATATACACAAAGCTTGACATGAGTTACGCTTATCAAAAATTAGAGTGGATAATACCTCCCGGGAATTTGTCACAATTAATATCCACAAAGGGTTGTACCAATAAACACGATTGCCTTTCGGTGTCTCCTCTGCTCGTGCTACCTTTCAGAGAACAATGGAAAGTTTACTGCAGGGTCTGCTCCTGCTTGTAGCCTATTTAGACAATATATTGGTGACAAGATTCAATGAAAAAGAGCATTTGGCAAACTTAGAAGTCTTAAAACTTTTCTTGCAAGTTGGAATGCTTTTAAAAAAAAGTGCAGGTTGCAAGCGAGGTGGGTAATCTAGTTGGGTCACCGGGTAGATTCATAGGGCCTCCACCCGGTTGAGGGGAAAGTGAGACCCATAAAAGAGGCACCTGCACCAAAGAACGTCTCAGAGCTCAAACCATTCCTAGGAATGATCAACTATTATGGGCATTTCTTACCCAATTTGTCTACAGTGCTGGCCCTTCTGCATTCTCTACTCAAAAAGAACCAACGTTGGTCTTGGGAGGCCCCCCAGAAAGAAGCTTTCATAAAGGTGAAACTATTGTTGCACACGTCTAACCTATTAGTGCATTATAACCAGACCAAAAGAATTGGTGCTGACATGTGACGCATCTCGCTACGGAGTGGGAGCAGTGCTCTCTCATTGGATGGACAACGGCATGGAACGGCCAATCGGTTATGTATCAAGAACATTCACCACAGCAGAAAAGGGATACTCGCAGATAGAAAAAGGCCTGTCCATCATCTTTGGTGTCAAGAAATTTCACCAGTACGTACACAGCTGTCATTTTACAATTGTTTCAGAACACAAACCATTGCTAGGATTGTTTAGTGAGGACAAGGCTATACCACCCATAGCCTCAGCAAGAATACAATGATGGGCCTTAATTCTGGCAGCACATGAATACACTTTCGCACATAGGCCTGGCAATCAAATCGCAAACGCCGATGCCCTTAGTCGTTTGCCTTTACAAGAAAACAATGAGCATGTCCCAGTTCCACAGGAACTTGTTTTACTGTTAAATTTCTTAGATTCCTCACCGGTATATGCTCAACAGATCAGAGGCTGGACAAGTCGGGACCTAGTCCCATCTCAAATATGAGAACAAGTGCTACATTGCTGGTCACAGGATCCTGTACCTGACGAAATGAAGCTTACTTCAACAGAAGACATGAAATAACCAGCCGGGATGGCATCCTATTGTGGGGTGCATGAGTGATAGCTCCTCCAAAGGGAAGGGAGCCACTTTTAATTGAACTGCACAGCGCCCACCCAGGAATTTCCTGAATGAAGACCATAGCACACAGCTATCTATGGTGGCCTGGGATGGATGGCGAAATAAAGAGTTTAGTAAAGCACTGTGTGCAATGTCAGCAACTGCAAAAGTTGCCAGTGACAGCTCCATTACACCCATGGGAGTGGCCAGGTAGACCCTGGGTGCGGTTACACGTTGACTATGTTGGACCTTTCCTGGGAACAATGTTTCTGCTCATTGTTGATGCCCATTCAAAATGATTGGATGTATATGAGATGAAGTCACCAACGTCGGCTGCCACAATTGAGAAACTACGTCAGAGTTTTGCCATTCACGGACTACCAGAAGTAGTCGTTTCCGATAATGGCACGGCATTTACGAGTGCTGAGTTTCAACGGTTTATCAGCGTCATCGGTATCACTGAAAACTGCACCGTACCCACCCTTCCTCAAATGGACTGGCCGAAAGGGCATTTCAAACATTCAAGGCAGGCATGAGAAAGTTTACTGGCGATTCCTTGGCAACCAAGCCAGCGCGCTTTCTTTTTCATTACAGGACCATCCTTCACACAACAACAGGTGTCACACCTGCGGAGTTATTGTTGAAACGCCATCTCAGGACGAGATTGAGCTTAATAATGCCGAATTTAGAGGGGAAGGTGGAAGGGAGTCCGGGAAGCCAGAAAACTAGACATGACTGGCATTGTCGTGAGAGGAAATCATAGTGGGAGAGCCGGTATACATGAAAAACTTCGGGGAAGGACCAAAGTGGTTACCGGGTGAAATAAGTGCAGTGACTGGGCCTCCATCTTACCACATGGAGGTGGAAGGCCGGATCATCTGTAAACATGTGGACCATTTAAGGAAGAGAGAGACAAATCACCAAGATTTGGTTCCACCAGTGACGATGACCAGGTCTGCATTTCCTGTTGAGGATACTCAACCCAGGACTGACATGTCTGATGTTCCTGTAAGAGTTGAGGATACAGAACTGCAAGTGCCCACAGAAGCACCCGATGTTCAGGCAACTCCGGTAAAGGAGGTTCCTGACAATGAATCTGAAGTTGTGGAGCTGCAACGTTCCACATGTACCAGGAAACCACCTGAAAGACAGAACTTGTAAATTCCTTACCCAGTGTAAATATTATTTTACCTCGAAAAATTTGTACTTGTAAATATAAAATGTATAGCCGAGTTAAAGGGGGAGGAATGTAATAATTATGGTATTATTTAGTGTGCAATGTACCTTTAAGAATAATACTTGTTAGGCAAGATCACATGACCTGTAGTAATCAATAGGAGAGTGTCGCAGGCTACCTAAGTGTCAGTGTAGGGATAGAGCAAGAGGTGAAAACACATTAGTAGTTGCTGCTGAGTATATTGTAAATAAACTTAAAGTTTCCACTCAAGAAGTATCTGCAGATCAACTCTATCATTAGTAGCACAACTTGGCCATCCCCACGACTGACGTCCTCTGGTCAGTGCCCCAGCCCCAGCCCCAGCCGAGGCTGAGGATCCACTTGTAGAAGACCCGTCACTGCAGTCATCTCCCCTCTCCATCAGTGCAGAGACCCACACCTCGGTGGGTCTTAGTTCTAGAGTAAGCTCGAGGTCACTATCTGGTGAGCACACCACAGATTTTGGTCCACAGCAGGCGGAGGCAGTGATAGCTGAGGTCTCTGGCTCTTGAAGGACTGCTGGTGACCAGGCCCCTGCACAGACTGAGTCAGATGATGAGCCTCTGCAATCAGCCCTAAGAGACATGTTGGAGATGCAAAGACAAGCAGGGGAGCATCGGGCAGCGTTGTCAGAGGTTGTCACCAATCTTGAATGAAGGATGGAAAAGTCTGTCCATGTTCTGTCTGATGTCGTGCCTCCAGCATGCGGGCATATCGAAGTCTCCATTGGAAGGGTGGCAGTCGTCTTGGAGACCCAGGTCCTGCAGTTCCTGCCAGATTTGTACTTGGACCTACACTCCATCACTCTAGCCACGCATCCATCAATGGCTAGGCAAGAGGGGGACGGGACACCTTGACATCTCTCCAGGTGCCTCTTCTACTCAAAGAGTCAGGGAGGGGACATTCACCCAGATGATCGCCCATTCACCCATGGGTGTCCAGCCACCCCAAATCCCCTCTGCCTGTGACCCCATCAAGTCCAGCTGTCAGGCCGAGGAGGGTGCACCTGCCCCACAGCATGAGACCCAGAGCCAGACCCAGAACCCTCAAGGCCCTGGGCCTCCAGAGGATACCCGCCAAAGTCCTCTCAGACAACAGAGCATAGCAGCCAGCAGGATGCCTCTGCTGTGGATGTTGGGTCTGCACCAAGATGTAGCGGTAGAGTTAGAAAAATTAAGGCATTATGAAAGCACAATGGTGGCATGGGGTTTCAATCACTGAGTATACTTTTCACCTTTGTAAATACATTTCACCTTTCTGCCTCAAAGTCTCAGGAAACTAACAGCCCTCATGTGATGCAACGTTGCACATTCATTTAAGGGCACCAGATGTGCCCCCTGCACCCCCTCTCCCCCCACCCCCCCAACCCCCCTCCCCCCCACCCCGAGTTCAATTCTCTCCCATCGTGTTTCTCACTCAATGTATTTAACCTTTCTCCTAACTATACTCAGTTCTGCCGAAGGGTCATGAAGACTCGAAACGTTAACTGATTTCTTCTCCACCGATGCTGCCAGACCTGCTGAGTTTTTCCAGGTAATTCTGTTTTTGTTTTGTCATCTCAAGTCAGTTGCCTTTAGCTCCACATCAGTGACCTGAACAAAAGCAGTTCCTATATGAACATGATGTTGGACAATGCACATGTAAGCCTCGCATCAGAGGATCATATTATGTGACCTCATGAGAATTGCTCTTGGAAGGTTAGTGATTTCCCTGATGCAGCAGCACTGAAATCTGTTTTTGTGAATGTTATACGTATTTGTCCCAACCTGTGTTGGAGTCATTTCAACCAGGTGAATTTTGCAATGGTTTCATTTGCTGACTGTAATGTTTTGGTCACATTATTATTGATCATTGAGCACCGTTGTCTTTAATGCCTGTCTGCAGCCATATTTCATTACCACGTTTATGCTGGAACATTATTCCTTTCTTTGTTTCCACTCTCCACCTGCACGATGCAGAGCAAAGGAAGTTGGTTCCAACCAATCAGCGCTCTCTTGTCATATGGTATAAAGTTGTTGTTTCCCATGACATTAGTATTCGTGCGATTGTCCTGATGAGTACAAGATGGAAAGCTTCAACAGAATGTCTTTTCTCAGCAATGCTCAGGTTGGTTCCACTCAGCGTCAATTGAAATATCCACTAGTTGGCAATGAGGATGTGTTGTCAGAGGTCCGTGCCCATTCTGCTGATGCTGGTCTCTGTGAGGGTATCATTTGGCACCTGAAGAGCTGCCTAGCGTGGCTTGGTGGAATCCCTCTGCTACTTCACAGAAGGACAAGTGAGATGGATTGGATAACCTATGCATAGACCATAATACCATAAGACACAGGAGCAGAAGTAGGCCATTCGGCCCATCGAGTCTGCTTTGCCATTCAATGAGATCATGGTTGATCTGATAATCCTCAACTCCACTTTCCTGCCTTTTCCCCATAACCCTTGAATCCCTTACTGATTAAAAATCTGTCTATCTCAGCCTTAAATATACTTAACGACCCAGCCTCTACAGCCCTCTGCGGTTAAGAATTCCACAGATTCACTACCCTCTGAGAGGAGAAATTCCTCCTCATCTCTGCCTTAAATGGGTGACCTCTTACTCTGAGATTATGCCCTCTGGTCCTAGACTCTCCTGCAAGGGGAAACAACCTCTCAGCATCGTGTCTTAGTGCTCCTCGTAAATATTGGAGTTTGTGAAATGAAAAATGTGGAGGACTGTAAAGGGTTAAGGCGAGGTCCCTTCACATGTCCTGACTGTTTTTCAGTATTGATGAGGGGACTAAGTTATCATTGAATGATTTGTCAATACTGATGGGGCCACATCTCTCCCACATGCCAAGGCAATGCTGGGAGTTAACTTGAGAGGCTTCTGATGTATGTAGGGTCACGGGTGCTTGTCAATAATCACACGATGATCCTTTTGTAGCATTCTTTGTGCTAGCGAAGGTAACCTAACTAACATGTTTGCTTCCATGCTGTAGAGTGACAGATCACAGCATTCTGAGGAGCAATGGCATCCTGGGGCTCAGCGTCAAGTTGTGGCCTCAGCATTAATGATGCATGAGAGCTGGCGGTTGGGGAGATGCAGCTTGGGAAGGTTTAGCTTTGTCTTCACACGGTCAAGTGAGCACCATTGACAGATGATTTTCCTCTTATAGGCGTCATGCTAAGCTCCTGTCATACTGCCATGACTGCACTGATGTTTTCAGTAGCGTTCCTGCCTCTTGAAGGCTGCTATGGCCAGTGAAATTTTGGCCTCATGGTTGAAAGGACTGCGCTATGTGTAGTTGCTTCAGAGTGGGCGCGGGTGGAGTGCTTATCATTACACAATGGCCACATGCTCCCTAGGGTGCTTAGGCATTCATTGATGAGCCCAACATTAGGTTTGAATGTGACTAATCCTTTGGAGATTGATGACCTTTAGTCAGATGTTGATGATGACAATGAAGGTATTAATGTCCACCCTGCATTGATGTGACAGGAAAGCTGCGTTCATATCAGTTTTTCTTCACCTTATTCCTCCTGGAACTTTGTTGTTATGAGGGTCTCATGATCGCATCTTCTGTATTATGCTTGTGCAATGGCCTCTTCGATCCTCACCCTCTTCAGATTCATCCCGTCCCATATCTTGCTCGCCCGAGGAGTTTTGCATCTCTTCCATGTCTCCATCTGGCAACTCATCCCCCACTTTGCAGCGTGAGGTTGTGTAGGGCGCAGCCAACAATGATGATGCGGGACCCCCCCTCTGTGGTGAGTATTGTAGAGTCCCGCCAGATCAGTCCAAACACTTGAAATGCATCCTTAAGATGTCAGTAGTCTACTCTCTTAAGGGTCTTGTGGCTGAATGTGCAGCATTACATCTCTCCTCAGATGCACTTTGTGGAAGTCGAACGGGCATCATTAACCATGTCTTTTGGGGGGTACCCTTAACACTGAGGAGCCCACCCTCTAAGTGCTGCGGACTCTCAAAGATCTGTGGCACCTGGGAGTGCCTCAGGATGTAGGAGTTGTGTGATCTTTCAGGGTACCCGGTACAAACATGCATGATCAGTTTAAGGTGATGACAGATCCGCTGAATGTTTAGAGAGTGGAATCTTTTTCTATGAATGAATCTTTAGGACCACGTGTGCGCAGCCAATGGAACCTTGCATGTGTGGGAAGCTGCAGATCGCAGCAAATCCCACTTCTCTGGCAGTCTGGCTTGCTTCATCCATGGTGAACTGCACGTAATTGTGTGCTTTACTGAAGGGGACATTGGTCACCTTCCTTACGCATTAATGAATGGTGATGGTAAGATCCCGCATAGGTGCCCAGTGGAGCCCTGGAACAAACCGTTGGCTAAAAAGTTGAGTATGATGGTCACCTTTAGAGCAACCAGCATTGGATGGTCTCCAGGACCGTGTGGTGTGAGATCCTCACAGATAGTGTGGCAGCTGTTTTTTTTTATTTGTTCATGGGATGGGGGTGCCATGGGCTAGGCCAGCATTTATTACCCATCCTTAATTGCCCTTATTCAGAGGGCATTCAACAGTCAGCCACATTGCTGTGGGTCTGGAGTCAATGTAGGCCAGACCAGGTAAGGATGGCAGATTTCCCTCCTGAAAGGGCATTAGTGAACCAGATGGGTTTTTATGGCAATCAGCAATGATTTCATGGTCATCATCAGACTTTCATTTCCAGATTTGTATTGGATTCAAATTTCACCCTCTGCCAGGGTGGGATTAGAACCTGGTCCCCGGAGCATTACCCTTGGTTTCTAGAATACTAGTCCAATGACAATACCGCTACACCACCACCTCTGCTTAACTATCAGTCACCACATCCCTAGACAGGTAAAGGCGTCTGCAACACTGTCTTTCGTTCGTCTCCATGTATAAGAGACGTCTTCTGTAGACCCTTACTCACGCCAAACGCCTCCATGGATTAGGTCCCTCCTCGTCAGCATCTGAGTCTTCCAGGGGCTCCTCTGGCTTCTGTTCCTCAGGGCGACCGGTCTTCCCCGAGCTGTGCCAAATGGCAACAGGCCCTTCTTCTCCTCACTCGCATCAAAGCTATCAAGAAGGCAGCGTCGACTGCAGCCTGCATTCTGCACTCCTTGTTGTATCTGTGGGTGGATAAATTAGAGACATTATTGGACATTCCCCTCCAACCCTCTCCCACCATCTCCAAGCCAAAAAGCCAGTGTGAAGCCCTTGGGCTGCCCTAAGCCTTGACATGGCAGCCCCATGCCACTCCTCGCAGCTGAAGCACATCCTGAAGTGGGTAAGCATCCCCCTCTAACATGACTGTGCACTAACAAAGAGGCTTTGATCAGGGTGAATACAGCCATCTGCTCTCACCCACAGTTACACTATTGTCATCCTGCCTCCTTCAGCCTCGACACTAGCCTAACCTTCATGACCGCAAGCACTCTGGCCTGTAAGCCTTGACCGTTCAACTGATAATGTGGAGGCTTGTATTGAGCATGTTGCTTATGTCCAGCAGCCGTGACTCCCCCAATGGTTTGATCCTCCTTCCCTCTTTACTTGCCTCTGTGACAGACCCGTGGCCAATCAGACCAAATGAAATATTGCCCCAAGCCTTAATGAGTTAAGGGTCACACTCCTGGAACTCCCTCCCTAACAGCACTGTGGGTGTACCTACACCACAGGGACTGCAGCGGTTCAAGAAGGCAGCTCACCACCACCTTCTCAAGGGCATTTAGGGATTTGCAATAAATGCTGTCCTAGCCAGTGATGCCTGCATCCTGTGAATGAATAAAAAAACTCCTTCAATTGGCATTTGACAAAAGTAAACAATTCTCAGCTGATCTCCACGTCTTTAGCCAATAATTATTCAATCAGCCTAAAACTGTAGTCATTGACTCCTCCCACACGCCCTCAGATTCCTCCCCAGGCGATTATTTTTCTAGTGTTACTTTGCAGCTGCATCATTCCAAAGTATTGTTGAAAATGGTGCTGTTGCACTTCTTCTGGGAGACCAGCTATCACCCACCAAATCCCTCCCATCTTCCTCCATCCACACCACATCCAAATTCCCCTACCTCCTATCACTCTCCAGCCTCTCCAGTGACCCTAGAACCCATCGTTGTTCACGGTGATATTCCTGTCCTTCCCCCTGAGCCCTTTAATATTGATGTCCCCATGCCTTTGGTCAATCTGAGCCTTCCCCTTCTCGAGGCCACATGTGCCATGGCTTTCTAGGAGAGCCCTCCCCCACGACATGAGGCCATCCAATACCACCCCATGGTTTTCCAACTCTCGACTTACAGGTGGCGGATGCCTCCCTCACTGCGGATGTGGCATCTGCCTCCCAGTACAAAGCCTCCAACCCCCAGGACCAAAGATTTTCACCAACTGATCACACCCTCCATACCATGCCCTCACTGCCCAGACAGACTTTCCCCTTCCCAGGACCGGGACCAAGACAATGCGTGCCATGCAACCTCGCCCTCTCAGTCCCAGGACAGTCTCTTCCTCTGAGTCAGAAATTCGTGGGCTGAAACCTCACTCCAGACACTTCAGCACATCCATCAAAGGTGGCACGCCAGTGTAGTACTGAGGGAATGCTGCAACGGCAGAAGTGCTGTCTCTCAGGATGAGATATTAAAGGGTGCCTCCCCTTAAAGGAAGGTTAATGATCCCTTGGCACTATCTGAAGAAGAACAGGGACAATATTTAGCCCTCAAACAATGCCACCAATGCAGTTTAGTTGAGCATTTGTCTCATTGCTGTTTGTGGGCCCTTCTTGTGCACATTGTGGCTGCCATGCACCCCTAAAATAGCAACTGCGCCTCAAAAATAATTGATCAAAGCACCTTGGGATGCCCTGAGGTTGTGAAATGCACTATATAAATGCAAAAGTCCCCCCCCACTTTCTTTTCACTGGGTCATCAAGGCACCTGGCATGTGCCATTTAGGTTTCATTCTGGCTTAAGACTGAACATCTATGCTAGAGTCGTTGGTAACCAAGATTAGAAGGGATGGGATTAGGTTTCTGAAAGCTTTGGCAGAATATAAACATGCTTAGAGCTACATGGTAAGACCTCGACATCTTTTAAAACTTAAAAAGAAGCAGAGCATTGATAATGACACTTTTAAGTGTTATTCCTGAACAGAATTGAAACTATTGGTTCAAAAGTAGTTTGTAAATGGCTCATACAACGCGCCTGAACTGTGAAAATGAACTCTTGCCTTCTGATTTACTCCCAAGTATCCTGTTACTCGGTAGGTACAAGCGACTCTTTGTACAACTCGCTAATCCTTGTATTAGAAATTAGAACAGAAATGATTACATAAAACTTTCACTGCTTTTCGTTTCAGATGTCTGAAATTACTAAGAAACCATTCGTGTGGGAAAGTAATTATCCCAAGCATTGCAAAGCTGTTACTAAGCTGGAGGTAAGGACACTTAGACTTTTGACTCACAAAGACTTTTGCAGTTGTGCAGTTTTGTCTGCGCCCAGTGTGGGTTTTGCTGTCAGAGGGGAAGGGGCAGAAAATTCCAGTTTGGCAGAGCTGCCGGAACTGAGCAAACTGGGCTTCCTCCCATTTCTCGCGTCTCACGTTAGCCGCAGCCTGGCGGACACGTTACTTTGCAGCTTTGTCAAGTTTGGGAAGGCAAACGATTTTGCCCAGCGTACGGGCAAATCCACGATGGTTGTTGCTGCGTGAACTGGCACTCCGAGCGGAAAGTTGTCTCGCAGGGAATCCGTGCCAATTCACGGCTCCCAGCGAGGCGCTGACCGCGGCCGGAATCTTCCAGCTCCACCCCTGCGGCGGGTCCCCCCCCCACCCCCCCCACCCCCCACCCCCGGTGGGGCCGGAGAGCCGTTGAAATCTCCATTCGCATCGGTGGAACCGGGAGAATCCCGCCGGGGTGAGGGGCTGGAAAATTCCGGCCCGTATCTCGCCGCTCTGCCCATCTGACCAAAGAGTCGCACCACTTCTACCACATTCCTCTCCCCCCCCCCCACCCCCACAAGTCCTTGCCCTCCATTAATGTCTTATCTATCTTGCTGGTACCTTTAATTTCTCATGGAAAGACTATAGATCAGAAAGGTAATAAATCATTTTCATTTATAGGGTTTCTTGAAGAAATTCTCTGTGGTATTATTTAATTATCGGCTCGTTAATCTTGACTCTCTGCTATTTAATTACTTTTGAAGGCCAAAGGGCACATTTCATGGAATCATTGAATCATAGAGTGGTTATAGCGCAGAAGGAGAGCATTCGGTCCATTGTATTTGTGCCAGGTCTTCCCAAGAGCAACTCAGCCGTTCCCAATCACCTGCCTTTTCCACCTCGCCCAGGAGAGGAAATATGTGTCTGCGCAGCGTGCGGGGTTAGGATCTGGAATGCGCTGCCTGACAGTCTGGTGGAGGCAGGTTCAACTGAGGCACTCGAAAGGTGTTGGGTAATTATCCAAAGAGGAGGAAGAACAGGGCTATGGGGAAAGGAGGATTTGCATGATCGTTTGTGACTCAAATCAAACACAAACACTGAATTTTTACAGCCAGGAAAGAGGTCATCCGGCTCATTGTGTCTACACCGACTCTCTAAATGAGTAATTCACTTAGTGCCATTCTCCCTCCTTCTCCCATAACCCTGCACATTCCTCCTTCACAGACAACAATTTAATTCCCTTTTGTATGCTCCAGTTGAATCTGCCTCCACCACACTCGCAGGCAGTACATTCCATACCCTAACCACCCGCTGCGTGAAATATTTTCTCCTCATCTCTCTATTGCCTCTTTTGTCAATCACTTTAAAGTCTGTGCGCCCTCATTCTCGACCCTTTCGCAAGTGGGAACAGCTCCTCCCTATCTACTCTGCCCAGACCCCTCATGATTTCGAACACCTCTATCAAACCTTCTCTCAGCCCTCTCTTCACTGAGGAAAACAGCCCCAACTTCTCCAATCTATCTACCGAACTGAAGTTCCTCACCCCCAGAATCATTCTCGCGAATCTTTTCTGCGCTCTCTCCAATGTTTTCACACGTTTCCTAAAGTGTGGCACCAGGACTGGATGCAATGCTCCAGCTGAGGTCAAGCTAGTGTCTTGTACAAGTTCAATGTAACCTCCTTGCTCTGGTACCCTGTGCCCCTGTTAATAAAGCCCAGGATACCGTATGCTTTATTAACCGCGCTCTCAACCTGTCCTACCACCTTCAATGACTTAGGCACATATACACCCAGGTCCCTCTGCTTTAGCTTTACTAACCATCCTGGAATTTGGCTTGAAGTTCCATGTCCTGAGCGTGGGCTTCCCGCTATGCCATTTGTCTCCGGGCAGTGAGAGAGGAAGCTGCCCATGGCCTTCTCTTGCTGCTGCCTGACCATGTGCAATCCAGAGCTGGCACAGTGTGCCTTCTCAGACACAGGGTCAAGGGAGCAGCAGCACTAGTGGCTGGCACCCCTCTCCTCAAGGCTTTGACAGGTGGGTGGTCGGGGAGTCCGGGGTTGGGGTGGGGATGAGAGAATGGGTCCGGGAGTGTCTGAATGTGGGTGTTGGGTGAGGGTGGGGGGGGGGGTCTGGTTTGCATCGGCGGCATAGTTGGGAGGGGGTTGGTTCTGGGCCGGCACTGACTGCAGTTGGGCCTGACTCCGGGCCGGGTTGGGGTGCTCTGGAATCAGCCACGTGGCAGGGGCAGTGATGACCCTCTCAGGCCTGAGCCCAGGGGGTTTGGGTCTGGCACAGGCCCCGGGTGGTGTCCAGACCGGCCTGAGTGGGATGGGGGGTTTTGGGGAGGCCCGGGGGGGGAGGGAAAAGCGGGTATGGGCAGGGGAAAGGGGTGTCCTAGAGAGGCCAGGGGAGGGGAAGGAGGTGTCCAGGGGGGGAGGGTGAGTCTGGGTTGGGGGTGGGGGTTCCCGGTGGGAGGGAAGGGGCTGTTGGGGGGTGCTGTCCGGGAATGCCTAAGGGTGGGTGGTCCAGGGAGGCCTACTCCCCCGGTCCCCCTGCATCCTCCCCTGCTTCCAGAATGCCTGCCCAGCTGCTCCTTGGGTCCCAGCTGCACCGCCACCTCCCCCACCACTGCTGCAGCATAGTGTCCCCTAACTTTCCCCCCAGAGCTGGTCACCTTGCTCTGCTCCTACACCCAAAATTGAATTTCAGCTGGGAACCATTTCTCCAGGCCCCCAATGGAACTCTTGCTTCCTGAGCAATCCCCAGTCCCATCCAATGGCCAGGCAGTGATTCCTGCAGTGCTCGTGTGGGGGTTCAATCTTGCATATGTGACTGAGGCCCGAGAGCTGGGATCTCTCTGGGCCTTGGCATGTGAGCTCACCACTCGCCCTGGCTCTCTATCTTCACACACCAATCATGCCTCAAGCTAAAATAAAGGCCAAAAGTTCAGTATTTTAAGGATTTTATCCATTTTGGAATAAAGGATAGAAAGCTCTGCAGTATGACAAACGATTTGCTTCCACATAGGCTGATGTCCGGAATACAGAACAAGACATTGAATCAAAAGATGAAAGAATCAGGGAGGTAAGAGAGCTTATAGTGGAGTCCTTTAGTATAAGCAATTTTCTTTTGGAAATAGTGAAGTTCTTAGGGTTGAAACAGATATATATTCAGCTGGAGACTTTTGGAATTAGAACTGCACGAGCTGTTAAACATGTTAAACATTTATTCTGTCCCTAGCAGACTCCCTCTGCCGGTACATGTGTGTATGGTAGCCTCAAGTGGACAAAATGCACAATGCAATTTTCAATACACTACAGAAAGGACTGTAAAACCCGCAGAAAAATGTGCCATACTGTCATTAGCATTTTTAACTATCGATAAAGCTTGTGATTAATATTGTATCAACTCTTTAGATACAGCAGCTGATTATGATGCTTATTCAATCTCTGATTATTGGGTTACCTATGTGTAAGGTATCTCATTTAAAAATGACCCTCCCCTCCCCCCAACCGCTATCACAAAATATCACCCAACATTTCTCCTAAACTCCATATAAGAAAAGGGTTACAACTGTAATGGTTCTGTTATAATCTAGGTTTCAGTGTTGGATATTCTCATTTGGTTTAAAGTCACTGACCAGCCCTGCAAGCAGACCTCACATTGCTTACATACGAGTGTGCCTTTACCTGCCCGAAAACTGGGCGTGTATAGCAAGATTCAAGAGTCAAACAAAAAAGGACCCTTAAATAAAAGCAAAATACTGCGGAAGCTTACAACCTGAACTAACAGAAAATGCGAGCAAAACTCAGCAGGTCTGGCAGCATCTGTGGAAAGAGAAGCAGAGTTAATGTTTCGAGTCCATATGACCTATTTTCAGAGCTAAGAGAGGTAGAAACGTGATGGGTTTTGTACTGTTTAAGAGGGGGTGGAGCAGGTGTAGCAAAATAGAAGGTGGGGAATAGGTGAGAGCTCAGGAGAGATTTGACAATGATGTCATGGACACAAGACAAAGGGAGTGTTAATGATAATGTTAAAGACACGTCTTGCTTTCAGAAAATGCAGACCCTTTTTCTGCTATTAACACATTCTGCTATCTGACCTTTATGCCACTGTTAACACATGTTTATAGTGTTTAATACTATCTTTTCCGCTCCCTTTGACTTATGTGCATGACATCTTTGTCCAACCTCTTCTGAGGTCTCAGCTACCCCTGACCTTCCATTTTGCCCCGCTTGCTTCATCCCCTCCCTTGAGCAGTAAAAAAACTCATCACATTTCTACCTCTCTTCAGCTCTGCAGAAGACACAAGGACTCGAAACATTAACTTTGTTTCTCCCTCCACAGATGCTGCCTGATCTGCTGCGTTTTTCCAGCGCTTTCTGTTTTTATATTAAAGCAGGACTCTTGTCACATGTACTCTGTTCTACTGGGATTTATCATTGGTTAATTTGCTCTTGAGGTGATGATCACAAGGCAGCAAAAAGCTCTCAAGTCCCACGTTGTCGTGGAGAGTTTACCACGTGGTGCAGGTCTGGAGTCGCGTGACGGTCGGACCAGTTAGAAGTGGCAAATTCACTTTGCTCGAGGACATTAGTGAAGCAGTTGGGTTTGTACCACACCAACGTTCGTGATCATAATTTTTAAAAAAAAACATTCTTTCATGGGATGTGGGCACCAATCGCAAGGCCAGCATTTGTCGTCCATCCCTAATGGCCCCTGAACTGCCATTTGCGTCAACCACATCGCCGTGGGGTCTGGAGACACATGTAAGCCAGACCAAGTAAGGGGGCAGCAGATTTCTTTCCCTGCAAGGGGATTAGAGAAACTGGATGGGCTTTTCCAACAACTGATGATAGTTATCATGGTCCCCATTACTGAGACTCGCTTTCAATTCCAGCTTTATTAATTTGAATTTCACCAGCCGCCGTGGTGGGATTTGAACCCAGGTCTAACCAGAGCATTGGCCTGGGCTTTTGGAATATTCGTCCAGTGACAAAACCACTGCGTCACCATCTCCCCAGATATAGGCCTTGATGGAACTGCAAGTGAGCAGCGCAACAGTCATCAGGAGGCTCTGTGTAATCATGGCCATTCATATGATATAGATACACCACTTGAGCTGGTGCAAATTTTAATCTCAAGCAGTCTATTAGTGATTTTTTTTTTAAATTGAAAAGATATCTAATACCAGCTGTCGAAAGCAAAAAGTAGGAAGCACGTATTACATTAAAATGATTTATCCAAGAAAAGGTAGGCAGCCCTAATCCCAAATCTGCACTGGCTGCAGTGAGTGGCTCAGTTCTGATGGGCATCGAGTCGCATTTTGCTGAGAGCTGTGGCAAAACAGCTGGGTGGGTTAAAAGGGTCCACCCACTCTCTGTACTTTTCGAGGTCCACTCCCGAGCGGAGAGGCCGAGCAATATGATGGGACGTTAACTGATCAGATGTACACTTTGACCAAGGCCGTTCACAGATGAGTGGCTGTTTCTGTGCAACGGGCTGACCTCAGGCTGACAGCTGCCTTACAGGGAGCGTTGCCAAATTGCTACTTTCTGATGAAGTCATCGTTTAGGGATTTGATCAAAGTCACGAGGACCCATGTGAGAATAATCCACTTGCCCTACTTTATCCTCAAACAGGATCATGCATGTTTTGTCTGTACATGAGTACCCAATGCTGGAAAGATGTACTTGGGGAATGGGCTGCAGGTTACTGTGCGGAGCACAGCCGTGACGTCCATTTTAAATCTTGGTGTTGGCATTGTTTACAGATTTTGCTTATCCAATAATGGTTCAGCACGGGATAGTGCACTTTTTTTTTAACAGTTTACTGAGTGGAACAAACAACTATCCTAAACTAAGTTGCCACATCATTTGGCAAGCGGTTAACATAGCTTCCAAAAATGCCACAGCTGGTGGTGGGAGTTGCTTAGAATTTTAACAACATGCTGATCGCCATAGAATATAAGTATAACCAGATGGACGTTTGGTTAAATACAGGCAGTAATTTGATCTGAGGCGCCAATTAAATATGCAGATTGAGTTTTGCTCTTCCTGATTACGAGTTAGGTTTTTGCTGTACATTCGGTGGGTAATTTTCCAAGTTAGCACTGGTATGAGGGAAGCACTTCAGTGGGTGCTGCAGTTCTCAAACAATGGGCAAAGACTTGCTGTGAATTGCTGATCATTGATTTTAGCATTGCGTTTTCAATGCTCCACTTGTGCTAGTGGGTGAGGTGGCATTGAGATGTAAAGTTAACCCTTCATGTGTCAGCATCCTCAGCTCCAAGTAATTCACATACAATAGCAACAAAGCAAACGTTTTGTAATGCCCCACCTCAAACCTGCTGCGCACAAGTCAGCTGTCACATTTCCCTCGGTTATGACAACAACAATTTATATTTATATAGCACCTTTAATGTAATAAAACATCCCAAGGCGCCCCACTGGAATATTATAAAACAGGATATGGCACTGAGTCACATAAGGAGTTATTAGGTCAGATGGCCAGAAGCTTGATCAAAGTGGTAGGTTTTAAGAAGTGTCTTAAAGGAGGAGAGGAAGGTAGAGAGGGCAATTCTGGAGCTTAGGGCCAAGGCAGCTGAAGGCACGGCCACCAATGGTGGAGTGCTTAAAATCAGGAATGCACAAGAGGCCAGAATTAGAGGAGCACAGATATCACACAGATTTGTGGGGTCGTGGGGATTACAGAGATGGGGAAGGGGGCGAAGCCATGGAGAGATTTGAAAGCAAGGATTAGAATTTTAAAATCAAGGCATTGTTTGACTGGGAGCCAATGTCAGTCACAAGCACAAGAAGGATAGGGGAATGGGACTTGGTGCGACTCAGAACATAGGCTGCAGACTTTTGGATGACCTCGAGTTTACAGAGGTGGAAAATGGGAGACGAGCCAGGGGTGCAAAGGTCACAACTCTTTGGGACACCTTGACGTCATGACAGGTGCCATATAAATGTGTTGTTTTCCAGCCTGACTCAGGTGCAGCTTGTTCCTGTGGTACAGCTCCTTCCTATCCCAGTAAGAATGTCAATGTCTCATGAAATGAAGCCCTCCTTCCCACACTAGCCTTTCAACCATGCATTTATTTAACTGATTTGTTTATTCCTGTGCTAATTAACACTTGGCTCAGGTAGTAATTCAGAAATTTAAACCTTCGAGGCCTAGCTTTTTATTTGGCGCTGAATCCCCGGTATCCCCCAGCAAGATTTCCCCACTGTTCTTTCTTGGCACAAAATCATTAAATGATACAGCACAGAAGGTAGCCATTCGGGCCATAAGCCTGTGCCAGCTCTGTTAATAGTATATTCATTGTATTGTCCCAAGTAACATTGGGTAATTGCCTATGATGACTTGAGGACATAAATGATCTTTGTCTTATTGCCTATGATGCCATGGGGTTGTGAATGACTTTTGGCCCTTTACCTGTGATGTAATGGGATTATAAATGACCTGAGACCCTTCTACCTGCCCCCAAACACATAATAATTCTCAATAAATTAATCAATGAATGCCACAAGACTCAAGTAACTCGATCACATGCGTGTTTATTAAAGCAATTGTATCATATTAAAATTACCTCTTTAGGACAAGGACCACTTGTCGTTAACTTGCAAAAATGAGTGTTGTGCATTCGTATGAATAAGAATTCTGCATTTATAATTACATGCTGCAGCCAAGAATCAGCACAGTCAAGTTTCAGTTTAATGCAACGCTGGAGGATGAAGTTCCCCAACATTACATCATCCCAAAATTATAATTTTAAATATCACTAAGGTTATGACACAGCTGATGGAAAATGCTGAGCTGCTGAAATCCCAGAGGGAAACTTGAAACAGCTGCCAAAACAGTTTTTGCAATTTGTATAGTATGAGGAGAGGTTCTGAAATCAGGACATGGCATCCCCAACTACTTGTGATGATTTTATAGTAGAGTAAACATTTATTAAAGAACATAGAGGGAAAAAAAAACAATTACACTTTAACACTAGAATGGCTTCACACACTAAACATTACTTTAAAAACAGTTCCACAAGATCTTAACTTTACCCTCGGAGCTAACCATTTTCTGTTTAACCCTTTTAACCACTATTCTTATCGATTTCAAAATCTATAGAATTCCAGTAATTTTTACCCCACAGTGCCTTTTTCTCTTGGGGTGTCCACTGAGGCTGAAAACAACTGGATCTTCAGGTCTGGCCTTGTTCACACTGTCTTCTGGGAGATTTAAGCAACTACCCTCCTCACATAGGCATCAGTATTTCCTGAAATGCATTCCTTCCCTTTGACCCCTCTATTATCTCAACCAATCTCTTCAGAAATGCTTTCTTCCCAGAATTGATTAGATGCCCCTTTACTTCAGCTCTTAGGTTTAAAAAAAAACCTACTCTATTTTTACCTTATTTACTACACATTTTTTTACAACCTGCATACACCCCACTTTGAACTAAAACAACTGAATTCAAAATTATTCCTGTTATTGTTTTATGTAAAACTCTGATTGAAGTTCCTCTTGGTTCATTAACATATCAAAACCAGTTCTTACTGTTGGCTTTTGACTCTTACAGTCACTCTGGCTCTTACACCAATTACCATATTCACAAATCTCCAGTACATAAGAAATGTGACAGCGATATTACCAGTTGAAAATTATTACAATTTCTTGTTTTCTTGACACTTACCCCTTTTTTAGAAAATGAACTGTCATAATTCAAAAAGGCGATTTCATTCCCTCAACCTCTTTGCTATTAATTACTACTTATCTCTATACATACTCTATATTATTACATTATAAGATGCATGCATTAACATGATAATATACCCAAGGTTTCAGCAAAGTTAGGGTCCTTTTCACTCCCATTTTTTTTCCAGATTTCACAGGAAACATTTTCCCCCCGTTGGGAGGGGGGAGTGCGGGAGTGGGCGTGGGCAGGTGTGCCACCGATCGACGCCCCCAATTGGGGGCCTGCCGCCATTTTACGTGGGCGGGCCAATTAAGGCCAATATGAGCTCCCTGTGCAGGTGGGGGGTGGGGGGGGGGGGGATTCCCGGGGGTGGGGGGATTCCCTCAGCCGGCAGTGTACTCTTTCGCGCATGCACACGAAAGAGCGCACAGATCTCCCTGAGGCTAAGTGCTGCCTCAGGCAGGTCAGCTCGGAATTAAAATTTGTAATACAAATGATAAAAAAAATTCCCTGATATGTCCCCTCATGTGACACTGTCACACGAGTTGGGACATGTCCATAACTTTTGTTGAAAGCTTTAACAGGTTTCATGAGGGTATGTAAAATTTAAATACCCTCATGAAACCTCATCCCGCTCGTCTTCTGTCTTCTGGGAGATCTGACCAGCTACCTCACTGTCTGCTGGGAGATCTAAGCAGCTACCCCCTCACATAGGCTTCAGTATTTCCTTAAATGCATTCCTTCCCTTTGATCTCTCTATTGTCTCAACCAGTCTCTTCAGAAAAGTTTTCTTCCCAGTATTGATTAGGCATTTCTTTACTTTAGCTCTTAGGTTTAAAAAAAAAACTTATCCTATTTTTACCTTATTTACCTACACCTTTTTTACAACCTGCATATATCCCCCTTTGGACTGAAACAACTCAATTCAAAATTACTCCTGTTATTGTTTTAGGTAAAACTCTGATTGAGGTTCCTCTTGGTTCATTAACATATCAAAACCATTTCTTACTGTTGGTTTTAGACTCTTGCAGTCACTCTGGCTCTTACTCCAATTACCATATTTACACCCCCAACACCCTGTCTTCCAGTACATAAGAAATATGACAGGAATATTACCAGACAAAAAATATTAGGATTTCTTGTTTTCTTGACACTAGGCCCATCAAAGTCCCGTGTTCAAAAGCTTGCACACGGGATCTTCTTATGCCAAGAGAAAATGGGTGTTGCCCATGACATTCCCGGGCAGGGTTCCCACTCTCGAATGCAGAGATCTCTGTGCATCCAGAGCAACAACCAGCCTGGTACAGACTCCCTGTCAGTTCCGATTATTTTTTTAAAGTCGGTCTTTCAGGTCTGAAGGTCGGAAAGGAAGATGCCAATGGCGGATTTCCGAAACTCCAATGTCAGAAATCCGCCATTTGGCAGAAATTTCTCATCCCTGAGTTTCATGAATAGTTCATTCAAATGTTTGCCACCCCCAAATGTTGCCATTCTAGGCGACTGCCTAGTTTGCCTTGTGTCTGCACTGGCCCTGCTTCCGCCTTATACCCTGCAGTGTTCAATTAATCTGTGTTTGATTATGTGAGTCTGGTGACTGACCTATGCTCACTGTGCTTGATTGGCAAAGCCTGGGTGTAGACTCAGAACAAAGTAAACAGACACAACAAGAAGACCTAGAAGCTGAACTGAAGGCATGGGTGCAGACATTTTATGATGGGAGAGATATTTTAAACCACAATAAATAAATTTGTTGCACACTTAGAAACTAGTGTCATCTCTGCATTCCTCTGAGGCAAATCAAATATATAAAATACATACCATTCCCAACTGCTCCCCGCCATCCTCGGTAACTGTTAGATAGACTTAGTGAAGTTTTATTTGGATTCTGTTGTGTATGGAGGATGTGATTTTATAGTTAAAAGGCAGTTTCTCCAGATGTTTGCTGAAACAGTATTTGGAGAATCAGGAAGGCAAATTCAAAATTGATATCTGATGGTCATGCATGGTTTTCCTTGACTTCTGGGCTTTTTTTTTATCATCATAACAGTCATTAAATACCTTTCAGAGAGAGGAATCTGTGTGCCAGGCTGGGCTGCAAACCTGAATAATTTTTGTTTTACTTGTGCACTTGTTTTCAGCTAAACCATACCATCGAGGCCCTGTGGATAACAGCAGATGAATTAGCAGATAGAAAAGTGGTGAGCATTTTAAAATAGAGGAGATCTGTGACTCATTTCTGCTGTTACTATGATGTGAAAAATATTGCACCAGCCCAAGCACTCCTTGTTAAAGTGGCTAATGTCCCCAGGGTGCAAATAGTAATAAGAACACAAATCTGAGCCTTGAGCTGGAAACTACCTGATTTATTTCTCTGCTTTGGCCGAATCTGATTAACATTTTCAAAAACTCTTCTGTTCCTTCCGATACACAGCTATAATCACTGAAAACTAGTCGTGGCTCTTTGCCCCAGGTTTTACTGTGATTCAGTTGACTTATTTGTTGAAGTCAACAATGGGCTGTGTGTCCGCATGGCTCAGTGGGTAGCACTCGTGCCTCTGAGTCAGAGGGTTGTAAGTTCAAATCCCACTTGCTCCAATGGCTTTGGGCAGGCTGGCTCTTCAGTGCAGCACTCCTTGTTGGAGATTTTGGGCTGGATCTCCCAGTGCTGACAGTGGCAAGTGTTGAGATATTAGTTACTGTAGTTGGGAAGTCCTGACCCCACCATATGTGTATGTATGATAGTTGTCTGGGAAGTTTATAATCCTGCCTGAGCCCCTCTGAGAAGGTCAGTGTTAGAGACTTGCGCCATGCTTACCCTAGGATTGTCCTGTTGTTAATTTCTGGCACAGTTCAGTGGTTATACAAGAATTGGCACAGAAGTAGGCCATTCAGCCCCTTGTGCCTGCTCCATCACTTGATAAGATCACAGCTGATCTGATTGTGGCCTCAGCTCCACTTTCCTGTCTGCCCCTCTCAACATCAACCCTTGACTCCAATGTTGATCAAAACAAGACATTATCAGCAAACCGCTTGACCTGACTATGCCCCTCCACCACCCTCTGCATAGTAACTTAAATACTAACCCTACTAAAACCCTTAAGACTGTTAAAAACCTAGGCAGCTAGTGTGGTAAAATAGAGCGTGTCCTCTTTGGCATTGCTTTCTGTGGATGGCTGTACCCAGGGATCTTTGCTGCAGCTGGGACAGTGAGAGCCAGCTGCAAGAATAGAAAAAGGTAGGGCAGGCAATAAATAACTTTGCAGTCAGTGGTGATCACCCAGCATTTCTGCTGGCCAGAAGATTAGGCCTATTGTCTTTTGGATCAGATGTCAAACCGAGGCCCCATCTGCCCTCTCAGGTGGATGTAAATTATCCCACCATGTTAATTTGAAGAAGAGCAGGGTAGTTTGTCCCGGTCAATATTTACCCCTCAATTAGCATCACAGATTATCTGGTCATTATCACACTGCTGTTTGTGGGAGCTTGCTGTGCACAAATTGGCTGCTGCGTTTCTTACAACAGTAACTACACTTCAAAACGACTTCATTGGCTATAAAGTGCTTTGGGACATTCTGAAGACATGAAAGGTGCTATATAAATGCAAGTCTTTCTTTACTTTTTTTGCAACTAAAATGTGTTAATAAGCACACTGATCATTAGTTGCACAGTGAGATATTAATACTTGAATCAGCAAATTCTTTGCTCTTTTAATGGATGCATTAAGACATATAATTGAACTGAGAAGAGGAGTTTCAGTCCAATAGGCTAAAGGTTAATGTGCCAGTATCCTGTGATGTAATCTCAGGACTCTTGTACTGCTTTTTTCAAATATCTGCCTCTCTACAATGTTAAAGCTAAACCTAAGCATATTAACAATTAGTAACATTGATTATACTGCCAGCCCTCTGTTATTTTTTTTAACCCCAGGTCTTGCTTGAACCCTCCACTCTTACCTCACTTGGCCCATCTTGGGGACACCCATATTTAAGCAAGTGAGCAGTGAGTAAACCATCTTTAAGGCTGGCTGAGGTGGTGCTGGGTTGTTGCTCAACTGCACCTCATACACACCAGGATTAAGCAGGAGAAACCCCGGATTGATCCTCCAGCTTCGAGGACCCACCAGCCATCCTTAATTGGATGGTGAGCCCTTCTCTAGGCCAAGTAAGCAGGCACCCCCGTGGAAACCCCAGCCGGTTACTGTCCCCCTTCCCCAGGATGGGTTTGGGACCCAGAAATTATCCTGGCCTCTGTTTTCCTGGAGTGGATTATAACCCTGGATCCCTTTCTGGGACTATTCCAAATCAAGCGCACTCCTCAGGTGATCACTCTTACTTAAGGTTGAGGAAAAATAGGCCCCACAGACACTTAAATGGGTCTGAAGAACTGATCCAACTCTTCTCAAAGGAAATGAACCACTGGAGAATATTACCATCCTCCAGGTAGCCTTTTTTTTTTAACACATTTTAGTTAAATTATAACAAGCTGGATATTATAAGAGTCTGGGCATCTCTCTTCAACAATGTATCTCTCCACTGAAGAGTGTACGGAGATGGGTTTTTGAGTTTGGATACAGAAGATCATACAAGATAATATACTTTCTGAATTATTTAAATTTTATTAAAGAACCAAATGTGCAATTCACTTTTGATGATATTCGCAACATTGATAGTTCTAGGAAAAGTAAGTATAATTTTGTTTCTAATAGAGGATCCAAGCCTTATTAAAGTTACAGAGAGATATTTAAGATATCCATCAATATTTAAAGTATTATTTACCTTAAATCCCCGAGTAGAAAGCTACTGAGTCTAGCAAGATACCTCTATCCCAATTAGGGGGCAAACTATCATCACTACACCAGAGCAGCTATGCCTTTACTTTGAGAGATGCTGGAGTGAATCCAACAAATCTAAAAATTCTATTGTGTCTTTCCAATATTTATACCAACAAAAGCTGAACCTGCAGGAAGCATGTTGAGCACTCATGCTGGACAACACCCTTTGTTTTTGTCAACGTCCTTCAAGCAAACAGGATACTGAGAGACGCAGATAGTGATCACTACACTCATTTTCCAGGGTTCAGTTGACAAATTATTTAGGGTCATCCTTAAGGTTATCCATTGTTAGATTGTAGTATCTTACAATTTATCAATGCGTAGCTAAGATGATGTAGAGGCCAGTTCCTGTTTTTTTCAGAACTACCTTGTGTTAGAGGATATACTAAGTTCTATGCCACAGGATGTTGTTGTCCCTGAGCACACAATTATGCCTAGGCATGTTTATAAGCTTCTTGACCCTTTGGCCAACATATGAACTCTACTTTTAATTTTTAATCTCTACTTCATAGGAGAATCACTCTTTTGAATATTGTATAACTCCATATTTATAGCGGGATTCTCTTATAACTCTGTATTTATAGCTGCAATCCTTCACATCCTGCCCTCTGAGGGAAAATCTGACCCTATGTGTCTGTGCTTTTGTGTGTGTGTGTTCGCTGAAAACTGGACTTGGACAGTTCAATTGAATTGAAGTAATACTTAGCATTTCCCTTTACAGGTCTTCTCAATGGCTTGAGTTCACTTGTATATGGAATGTACATACATTGTTAGAGTTCTACAGTACTCAGTTGAGCACTGATAGCATAGAAGCTTTAATATTTGACACAGAAAGAACAGGCATCTTTATCTAATAGAAAGATTACAGGAGCCCCCCCCCTCCCCACCACCACCACCTCAGCCCACCCCACCAACCAAATTTGAAAAGTTAAACAATGCAGTGCTATGTTTTATTTTGGGTCCAGTACTTAACTAAATCAATGCAGCCGTGTGTTTGTTAGATGAACATTGTATTGAAGGTATGTTCTGCACAACAGATAATCAGAAATAAATATTTCTTTTATCAAGGACTTAACTGTGAGGATTGGAAAACTACAAAACCAGATAAAGGAAAAACATGACCAGCTGACAAAGAATAGAAAACAGGAAATTGCAGACATGCAAGTGGCTGACCACATCTTGAAGGTATGCTATTAAATCAGCCATGATCGTACTGAATGGCAGAGCAGGCTCAACAGGCCGTATGGTCTACCCCTGCTCCTCTTTCTGTGTTCTTGTATCTTTAATAGCAACATGGAGTATTAGGTCATAACATTTGTACTATCTGGTGATTGAGTGTGTATCAGTCCATGATAATGCCCCACGTTGTAAAATATGGTGACTGTACAGCTGTTAGTTTCTAAATATCAGCGGTGATGGTTTATGATCTATGTTGAGATTGGTATATCAGCATTTGACTTAACTATTAATTCAACCCTTAGCCTAGGTATTCTTGTTGGTTGTATTATGTTGTGTAATAAACATACGGGAGCAGTGTCCCTTCGCCACCCCAGCCCAAACAATCGCTCTTCTCCCTGAAAGGTTGGTAGAGCTGTGATTAGATGTTTGTGGAGTAAGCACTCGCCACTTAAAATTGACAAAATTCGTTGAACAGAGGGTGAGCTTGTGCCAGCCATGTTCTTAGAATTGTAGAATGATGGAGTTGAATGAAGGTGGCCATTCGGTCCATCATACCAGTTTTGGCTCTTAAGTAGACTTAACGATTAGTCCTGTTCCCTATGTTCCTGCTCCTTTCTCACAACACAGTAATTTTTATTTTCCCCTCAAGTTTTTTTTATTATTCTTTCATGGGATGTGCGCTTCGCTGGCTGGGCCAGCATTTGTTGCCCATCCCTAATTGCCCTTGAGAAGGTGGTGGTTAGCTGCCTTCTTGAACTGCTGCAGTCCATGTGGTGTAGGTACACCCACAGTGCTGTTGGGAAGGGAGTTTCAGGATTTTGACCCAGCGACAGTGTCCAAGTCAGGATGGTGAGTGGCTTAGAGGGGAAATGCAGGTGGTGGTGTTCTCATCTATCTGCTGCCCTCGTCCTTCTAGGTGGTAGAGGTCGTGGGTTTGCAAGGTGCTGTTGAAGGAGCCTTGGTGAGTTGCTGCGGTGCGTCTTGTAGATGGTACACACTGCTGCCACTGTGTGTCAGTGGTGGAGGGAGTGAATGTTTGTGGATGGGGTGCCAATCAAGCGGGGCTGCTTTGTCCTGGATGGTGTCGAGCTTTTGGAAGTGTTGTGGGAGCTGCACTCACCCAGGCAAGTGGGGAGCATTCCAACACACTCCTGACTTGTGGTTTGCAGACGGCAGACAGGCTTTGGGGAGTCAGGAGGTGAGTTACTCATCGCAGAATTCCCAGCCTTCTCTTTTGACTATTACTATTAAATCTGCTTCCACCGCCCTTTCAGGCAGCGCATTCCGATTACAACAAGTTGCTGTGTAAAAAAAAAAATGTCGCCTCTGTGATTTTTTTTTTTGCCCATTATCTTCAATCTGTGTCCTCTGGTTACTGACTCCTTTGCCAGCTTCTCTTCCTCACAGCCGTTTAGCTTTGTATCCCATTAGCTGTCACAGATACAAGTTGTTTTACTGCAGGGCAACTAAGTTGCTGGTGAAGTACAGTATCACTAACCAAGGTCAGGAGATAGATCTAGGTGGCTGTGTCGAGTGGTTGCACAGTGATTAATGTGAGCTCCTTGCAAGTGCAGGGCTGCTGAGGGACTGGATGTGCCAGGTCCTTACAGCTTCAGCTGCAAGAGGACCAAGAGAAACTAATGGGAGAAATCTAGAACAAAGTGACACCAAGGTGGGAATTGGAGAAACTGAATTAATGGCCGATATTAAAACTGAAAACTGAGCTGGGAGAAATATTTGAAAACACAGCGTAATATCTTCTTCTCCCTAGGCTGTCCCTCGGGGTCGAGGATGACTTGCTTCCACACTAAAAATGAGTTCTCGGGTGACTGAAGTGTCCAATGTGTGACCTACAGTCGCTGTCACAGGTGGGGCAGACGGTGATAGGGGGGAACGGGTGGGTGGGGTGCCCGGGTTGCCACCCGCTCCTTTCGCTTGGCCTCAGCTAGCCTTTGGTGATGAGATGTGAGGAGTTCAGCACCTTCCCAGTTCCTTTCCCCCCACTTCAGATGGTCTTGGGCCAGGGATTCCCGGATGTCGGTGGGGATGTTGCACTTTTTCAAGGAGACTTTGAGGGTGTCCTCGAAGTGCTTCCTCTGCCCTCCTGGGGCTCACTCGCCGTGTCGAAACTCCGAGTAGAGCGCTTGTTTCGGGAGTCTCGTGTCAGGCACGCGGACGATGTGGCCCGCCCAGCGGAGCTGATCGAGTGTGGTCAATGCTGCGATGCTGGGGATTTTGGCCTGTGCGAGAACATTGATATTGGAGTGCCTATCCTGCTAATGCTGGTGGTGGTACTTCAAGAGATTTGAGGTGCCTGCTGTACATAGTCCACGCCTCTGAGCCACATAGGCGGGCGGGTATTTCTACTACTCTATAGACCATGAGCTTGGGGCCAGGTTCGAGGTCCTGGTCTTCAAACACTCTCTTCCTCAGGCAGTCGAAGGCTGCGCTGGCACACTGAAGGCGATGTTGAACCTCGTCGTCGAGGTCTGCCCTTGTTGACAGTTGGCTGCCAAGTTATGGAAAGTGGTCCATGTTGCCCAAGGCTTCATCGTGGATTTTGATAACCGGGAGTGCAGTGTGGTGTGGAGGGAGCAGGTTGGTAGAGGACCTTTGTCTTACGATGTTTAGTGTAAGGCCCACGCTGTCATACACCTCGGTGTAGTTCAATGACAGAGGATGGGGCAACCTTGGATCCGGCCTGCAGGTGGCGGAGGTTGAACAGGTTCCTGCTTGTTCTGTAGTTTAGCTCCACTCCAGCGGGCAGCTTGCTAAGGGTGGGATGGAGCATTGCAGCAAGGAAGATCAAGAAGAGCATCAGTGTGATGACACAGCCTCGCTTGACTGTGGTCTGAAAGCAGATTGGGTGTGTGGTGGATCCATTGGTCAGGATCATGGCTTGCACATCATTGTGGAGCAGGCGGAGGATGGTGACAAACATTTGGGGGCAGCCAAAATGGAGGAGGATGCTCCATAATTGTGTGCGGTTGACAGTGTCAAAGGCTTTCATGAGGTCGAAAAAGGCCACGTTCAAGGGTTGGTGCTGTTCCCTGCATTTCTCTTGCAGTTGCCGCCCAGTGAAGATCATGTCCATTGTGCCCCTTAGTGGGCGGAGTCCACATTGTGGCTCTGGGAGGAGCTCTTCAGCCACAAGGAGAAGGTGATTGAGGAGGATTCCTGCGATGACCTTCCCAGTGGCCCACAGCAGGGAGATTCCTCTATAGTTACTGTTACATTCCAATAGCTGTTTAAAAATAAAGACCAAACCCAAGACAGGCTCCTTAGAGTTTTATTGGTTGTCATAAAACTCTCCGGAGACAGCACTAGTCTCAGCTGTTATTCCCCTTTGTACAACAAAATGGGCACTTAGTTAAACAACCTAATAATTAGCAATTGAACTTCTTGAACTGTTTCCTTCCCTAGCAGTTACCGCAGTCAGACTTGTCACCTTTCTTGGAGATGGTCACGTGGTTACAGTGTCTCCGAGGTCTCCTGCTATGCTCTCCTTCCAGATAAGAGAGATGAGGCCATGTATTCATGCCAATAGTACTTCTCCGCCGTGCTTTGGTGCTTCAGTGTGAATATGGGGAGCAAGTGGCAGGACTTACCAGGGGAAACTCTGTTAGGACTAGAATGTAAAAACGGTTTTATTCTGCGTTTTTATTTTGCTATAGATCTCTGGAATTGATTAGTGATTTCCTGTTTCGCTTTATTACGCCTACTGCTCAATGTTTGTGGCATGCGTGGACTTTCCCCTAGCTGCTGTGTACAAGGGCACTTGCATAGCCCTGGCAACAAGGCTTGTTCGTTGCGCAGAGGCCGGCAATCTGGTGGCTACACTTGCAGTAGAATCACAAAAACCCACAGCACGGAAGGAGGCCATTCAGCCCATCGTGTCCATGCCTGCCGACAAGTGGCCTTTCAGCCTATCCCACGCTCCAGCTCTATGTCTACAGCCTTGTAGGTTACGGCACTTCTTGAGCATCTCAAAGCATTTGTGAAGCGTTATGAGGCTTTTCTGCATCTGCCATCCTTTTCGGGCACTGAGTTCCAGATCACCACCACCTTCTGGGTGAAAAACTTCCCCTCCCCCTCTAACCCTCTTACCTCTTGTCCGAATGTATGCCCCACACCCCCGCCCCCCCAATGGCTATGGACCCCACAACCAAGGGAATTGGGTCCTTCCAGTGCACGTTTATCTGGACCCCTCATAATTTTGTACACTTCAATTAAATCTCCCCGCGGCTTCCTCTGTTCCAAAGAAAACAAGCCTGGCCTATCCGTCGCTAAAATTCACCGATCCAGGCAACATCCTCGCAAATCATTTCTCCCCCAGCCCTCGAATCTAATTCGCAGCCCACAAAGAGCTTTGAGAGTGCTCATGAAATAAGATACGGACCCGGAGCAGTTCATCTCAATCACCGTTTTTGCTTTTCTACTTCTTGTCTGTGGCAGGTCGTGAGGGACAAAGTTGGCAATGTCCAGCAAGGGATCATGGGTGGAATTTTACGCCAACTGGATTTCACGGTCCCATCGGAGTCAAGGGAGTTTTGAGCGGGCTCAACATGGCGCGGTGTTTTGGGGGTAGGCGGTTGTAATTAAAATTCGCCCTTTTGCTCGTGGACTCATGGATGGTAAGTAATTTGTAACTGAATGTGTAAATGAAACCATTGCTCATTTTAACTGAGCAATAGCGGACTGTGTTCGGAGCGAGTCCTGTGCAGAGCTCAGAGTCAGTGTTGAGATGCACCAGAAGCTGGAAATTTCCCTCTGGATCACCTAACCGTTTTTAAAGAAGGTTGTTTGTACCTTGCTGGCCCTCCAGCTCGGACTTCCCTTAATGTCAGCATTTTTATTTCAGTGTTCTTTCATTCGTGATTTTCAATTTAAGGCGGCATTCGTAGCTGTAACAGGTACTTTTATGAACCTGTGGGCTGAATTTTATGCCCTGCAGACGTGCGCGTGTCTGACCCGATCGGGGCGTAAGATAATGCTCGGTGACGTCGGGCGAGCGCCCCGACATCATCGCGCGTTCACGTGATATTTCACTCGGCGGGCGTGAGTGGGAGCCAGAGCCACGCCCGCTGTCAATTAATGGCCACTTGAGGCCACTAAAAGGCCAGTTGACGCCGATTTTTCGTTGCCCGTGCAATTTTGCGCTCGTTGCACGGGCAAAACATGCAGGCAGCCACCCGACATTTTCAAAAACCTCACCCGAGCAGGATAAATGGGATCAGCACCATTGCCAGTGTGAGTAGTGAGGAGTTTGGTAGATAGTTTGCAGCTGGTGATTTATTGGTACTTGGCAGCTCCAAGTCTGGTCGGGGCTTCATTCTTTGCATTTCTAGGCTTCATTTCAGGACTTATTGGTGTCTGCCAGGCTCCTGGAGAATTTTGACCGTGTGGACCCTTCCAGGTATCAGACAGCCTTCCCTTACCCTGGTCATGGGGATTGTGGTCTCCGCTGGTGGCACCTCCTCTCAGGAGGAAGAGAGGGGCAGAAAGGAGAGGAGGGCAGGTGTCCCAATGCAGCTTCCAGGGGATGGGCCTGTGGGAGGAGAGATGCAGGCACAAGGGGCGCAGGGCCAGCAGGTAGTCCAAGGCAGAAGAGGCCGCAGAAGACGCCACTATCCTGCTGCCAGTGTTTACAGGCAGCGATGAGGCTACCTCAATATGTCCGAGATGCAATGCAGAAGGAGGCTCCGCCTCTCCAAGGAGACTGTGACCTCCATTTGTCAGATGATTGGGTCTGAGATCAGCTCTGACTCTTGTTGGGTGGACACCCCATGCCAGTGGCTCAGAAGGTCACAGTGGCCCTCAGCTTCTATGCCTCCGGCTCTTTCCAGGGATCAGTGGGGTTCAGGGTGGAGTGTCCAATCAGTTGTCCACAGTTGTGTCAAACTGGTGACAGAAGCTCTGTTCAGGTGGGTACTGACCTTTATGCTTTACCATACAGATGAGGCCAGCCAGGCTGAGCAAGCCAGAGGCTTTGCAGCGATTGCTGGGATCCCCCACATCCAGGGTGCCATCGACTGCACACGCGTGTCCATCAAACCACCAGTGGGTGAACCGGGTGCCTTTATCAACAGGAAGGGATTCCACTCCATAAACGTGCAGATAGTGTGTGACCACAGGATGGTCAAGGTACCCAGGCAGCTCCCATGATGCTTACATCCTGAGACACTCCCAGGTGCCGAGGCTCTTTAGTGCTCCAGCCCGGCTGGATAGATGGCTGCTGGGTGAAGGCAGAGAGGTGTCACAATACAAGTCAGGCCTCCACAAGGGCGGTGATAGAGAGGACCATAGGTCTTCTGAAGATGCCTGGACCATTCGGGGGAGCACTACAATACCCCGCAGAGCGGGTGTCACTGGTAGTGGTCACCTGCTGTGCTCTCCACAATCTGGCACTGGCAAGAGGGGACCCACTGGAGAAAGGATCTTGATGTAGCTGCACAGGCCGCACATGATGAGTCCAGTAATGAGTCAGAAGAGAAGCACGGTGAGGAGAATGCTGAGGGCATGGAGCCAGACCTTGGTAACCTGCAGGGATACAGGGTCACCAGGGATGACTTGATCCAATGCTCCTTCAGCTAGATTACCAAAGATCAGCTTCAACTGCATGCCAGGGCTGCCGCCTCCATCCCTGATGACAGAAAGGACCCTTTCATTTGGACATAAAGAACACCCAGTGCCTGTGCAATAAAGCTCAGAGTCGCCTCCGTCCAGCATTACACACTGGCGTTCCCTGCACCAATGAAATAAAAAGGTGAAGCATCCTCAGCCATGACGACAAAAAAACCACAATTTATTTCATTCTGACAGTTCAATAATATTTACATAATTGTTTCTGGTCTTCAACCCCAGACCAGTGTACGTAAAGTAAACATAAATGAACATAAAATCACTGTGACCTGTCGCTCGTGCTCATGGTGCCTTTAACTTATGTTTGCGGGTGCTACGTCTAGGTGCACCCCCTCCACCCTCCCCTCCCACTCGCTGGCACTGGCATTGGAGACAGCCTCACTCTGCTGTCTTGTTGGCCTCGATGACCTTGGCAGTCGTCCTCTGGCCAGTGGAGCCTGTGCTGGCCCCGCCTGGGAGGGAGCGGCCAGTGCCCTGGCTGGCATCTCCCCAGTCACCACAGCCTCATCAGGTGCCACGGTCACTGACAGGGGGGGTGGGGGGGCGGAGGAGCTGCTGCTGCCACCCAGAGCGCCCTGAGAGGAGCCCGCAGAGACGACAAGCAGCTTGTGTGCCAACATGAGGTCGCTCTGGGCCTCCCTGCTCACCATCGATGGACGGGCACCGAGCTGGGATACTGGGTGCCTCATCCATCTCCCATGCTGACACTGACCACCTGAGGTCATTGCCTGTGAGGATTTGCAGGTTCGAGCACAACCCCAGGACCCCCTCATTCTGTTCCTGGAGCAGTCTCTCCATGAGAGAACTCACTCTCTCAATGGAGGAGGCAGTGTGCTCTGCCATGAGGGTCAAGGGTCAACACAATGCTTATGCTCCTCAAGGACTCCTCCATAAAGGAGACCATGGCACTCATACCCTCATAGATCTCTGCCAGATCCTCCTGCACACCTCACTAGACATCCAGCACCTGCCACCTAATGGACAATTCCAGAGGCTCACCAACAACCTTCGACTCAGCATCATCCTGGTCTCCAGCAGCCCTCTGACTGCCTGTGCACTCTGTGCCTCAGCGAGTGTGAACTGCCCTCACCGCTGTGCACCGAGATACCAGCCGCCAAACTATTGCCCACCGAGGTGCTGGTATCTGCGCTGGTGCCTGGTTCAGAGAGCGGGCGTGATGCAGGTGCAGCTGAAGCTCGGTGGTCCTCCGGCATCAGGGGTGGCCCTTCGGGGTCCACAGAGCGAACGCCTGCTGGAGAACCTAAAAGGGAGAAGAAGGACATGTCATTGGTTAAAGTTTTCACACTGTCACTGTGCATGCCAGGCACCCTGGTGAGACAATGGAGATCTGCATCATCTTTCAATGATCAATGGGGTCTGCGGGTTTGAGGATCACATCAATGAAGAGACTACACTAGAATGGTTACACAATCCTAAAGCCTCACCTCTGTGCACTGTACTCTTACCTTCAACTGGCACCCCCGCCTCTCCACATCTGGTTGCACGAGGCGCGTGCCTGCTCTTGGGCTCCAGGGCGTCTTGCTCGTGTCTGGAAAGGATTAGGAGGCTAGCGGGGCCACCGCTGGACCATAACCTTTCTATATTGTTGTGGGCCGTCTTCTCCTGAAACAACAGAGGAGCATTAACCAGTCCACTCTGTACCTGCAGCACCACTGCAGCCTGGCAAACCCCAGCTGAGGAACGCCTGGCAGGGCACATCTGAGTCGTGGCCCTCGAGCCACAAGGCACTCAGCCCAAGCAGCCAGGGCTCACCCCCTTGGCCAGCTCCAGCACCATTGACAGTCGGCACTCGGACTCTAGCACCCCTAAGGTCCATGGGGGGATGACCAGTCCTTAACACTTCTGCAAACTGACCCACGCCAACATGGTACTCACCCTTCCTGAGCGCAGCAGGTCATTGAAGCGCTTCTGGCGCTGCACCCAGCTGCGCTGTACCACGTCACGGCTGCTCACCAGTGCTGCCACCTCCTCCCCGTGCCCTCTTGGTGAGGTGTGGTGGCCTCCTCCTCCCATCCCTGGGGACCAGGGTGTCCCTCCTGGCAGCCACCTCCTCCAGGAGGACGGTGAGGCTCTTGCCACAAAAACCCCTTGCAGGGGCTGCCTGGGCTGCTTTTAAACCGGCCGCCATTGGACCCGGCGGCCGACAGGGCCTTGCCCCCAGCTCGGCCCTTCCAGCCCAGAGCGGAGCCGCGTTTCACACTGGGTGGGCCTTAACTGCCCCCCCTCCCCCCACCCCCGCCAGATTGAAATCACGGCCGGGGGCCTGATCGCGGGCGGCAGTCTGCCTGCTGCACCTGCCCGATGTCCTCAAAATTCAGCCCCTATGTCACTTGTTGGAGAGACTCTGGGTCTTGCCAATGAGCTTTCCAAATGTTTTCTTCCTAAATTGGCCTGAAGTTTATTTCTTTTAACCTTAAACAGAATTTACAGCAAGAAAAACCGGCCATTGCGCCCGACTGGTCCATGCTGGTGTTTATGATCCACACGAGACCTTTGCCTGGGAGACTATCTGACTGCGTAGACGGCTAGACGGAGGGAGGGTGGGGTTCGTGGAATGACATTTCGCGAAAGTGACACGGATCCAAGATGATTGAGGCTGGATGGAACGGCCGGGACTTTCCTGCCCATTTTCCTTCTGCTCATACTTCCCCAATCGTCTACTTAACTGGAGGACAACTGTGTCAGGTCATGACTGAGGATTTGGATTTGCGTGGTGGATGAGTGAGATTTGCTTATTGCAGAACACACTCAAGCTAATTGTATGAACCGTGAGCACAGCATTCCTGTGCCATCGTGTCTAGATCTAGATTATTTCTCGAGATGTCATGCACCTTTAATGCTGAGGAGTGCAATGGGGCTGGTATCTCTGTTAACAGCTGCCATAAAAGATAACAAGCAGTTAAAATGATGTCTTAAAATTAATTCTGTATCATAAGAGTAACTGTGAGTCATTTCTGTAATCACGGAGATCAGCTGCTGATCATTAACAATTCAACCTTGACTCTCAACTTTTCTGATGTTACCTCATCTTCATGAATTGATTTGTTTTCCTGTAAACGCTTAGGGCTGAATTTTTACCGATTACCAGTAAATCCCGCCGCTGGGGTCAAAGGCAGGAGGTGAGCCGACTTTGGCAGGCAGTGGGACCCGTGGCAGCTCACAGTCAATAAAGAGGCGGTGGGGAGCCGCTGTCCAATTAGGGACGTTGTTTCCCTCCCTCCCCACTCCAAAGAGATGCCGGCCCTGTCAAAGGGGCTGGTAGCTCAGAAGCTTTGCCCGTGTCACTGCTAACGGTGGCCATTACTGAGGCTGCAGCTCCAGGGAGGGTGGGGAGGCTGTGAAGTGCCAGGCGGCACCATTGCCGGGAGGGTGGCCCTTGCTGCCACTTCCATGGGCCATGGAGCGCCCATAAAGGAGGAGCCTGCTGGGAAGTGCCAAGTTCCACCGGGCAGCCTCCCGATGCAGCAGGGGTCAAACGCCCGTGGAGGCCTGAAGTGGCCCTTAAATTTGTGTCCCGGCGGGTGTCTGGACTGCTGTCCTTCCTGCAAAATGTCATGGCAGTGGGAGAACACCAGGCTCACCTCCCACTGCCGCCCTCCATTTTGCCAGCCCTCCCGCCTCCCAGCCCTTTCCCAAATGGCTCAGAAAATTCAGCCTCGATCTAACTCTGGATCTTTCTTCTTTTTTTTTCGCCTAAGGAAAAGCGCCATCTTCCTGCCCTGCTAGTTGTTTGGTCAATTCAGTGCTGGCATTTCCCTGTAATGTTAGGGGGCAGACACACCCTCCTGTGCCACACTCCATTTCCCCGAGATAATCCTTTTTCTATACTGATTCTATAATCGAAATTCTCTTAGCTTTGAAACCACTCTGAGTATACACTTAGCACAGGAATAGGACAGTGTCATTAAATGAGTGACATTACATTTGCTGCCTTTTCACACCTCATTTAATATTCAGGTTTCATACCTGGTTTAGTATTCAGCTCTGATGGGGTCATTGGAGCTGAATATTGGCTATGCACTTCAATAGGCAGCCAGTTTGCTCTCAGCCAATATATGCTGGCACGGTGGGTATATTACTGGGCTGGTAAACCAGGGCTCGAGTTCAAATTCCATTATAGCAGCTGTGTGATTTAAATTTAATGAAATAAAATGTGTAATATAAAGCTAGCATCACTAATGGTGACCCTGGAACTACTGGATCCTTATAAAAGGTTCACTGAAGGCCTTTAACTCTTGCTGACAAGAGCGACATGTTGCTGAAGCTTTCGGTCAAGCACTCATCGGGACAAATGCAAGAATGCCAAATTTCAAATGAGCGCATCGATTTATACTACAGGAGAAAAGGGCGCTGATTGGTTGGCAAGTTGACTCTGATTGGCTGAGGTATTGCCATGGAGAAAGCAATGGGGAACTATAGGCACCCCAAGCTCTCGGATAATTCAAAAAGGTGCAAAGCCTGAACATATTCCTTTTGTGTGCAGAGAACAGGTACTGTGTATGTCGCTTCTAGTCAGCATAAATGAGCCACATTATGACCTCGACTGATTATCTTAAATTGTTTGTTAGTGTAGCTATTAGCGCACTCAGGATTGTTCATCAGATGCTGCCCAATCATGGAATCACATCTAACAGTAGACATTAATGTCCTTTGGGGGAAGGAATGTATCATCCTTACCCAGTCTGGCCTACATATGACTCCAGACCAAGAGCAATGTGGTTGACTCTCAACTGCCTTCTGAAATGGCCAAGCAAGCCATTCAGCTCTCAAGAACAATTAGGGATGGGCAATAAATGCTGGCCTAGCCAGCGATGCCCACATCCCATGAACGAATAATTTAAAAAATAAAGAACCAGACTGGGAAAAATGATCAACTTCCTGGTGGTTGATGCATTTGAAGGGAATCTGGGCAAGCATCTGAGGGAGGAGGGAACAGAGGGTCACAACAGTAGATTTAGATAAGAAAAGGTGGGAGGAGGCTTGAATGGAGTATGGACTGGTTGGGCTGAGTGGCCTGCTTCTGTGCTGTACATCCTAGGTGACCCGAATGCAATGACAGCTGTGCCCTGCCGGAACCTTCCTGATCTTTCACCAGCTGTTAGGCCCAATGTGGCAGGACTTTTAGCGTTGAAAACGTGGAACTTTTTCTTATCAGTGCCAAAAATTGGCAACAATTTTTATACCAGGCTTCTGCAGAAAAGACGTATTCATTAACACCATGTGAGCAGAGTGGTTTCCCCAGTGAGTGGAGACAGCTCTGTAATAAATGAGGGACCGAGGATCTTAATCAAGTTAAGATTCTCAATGCTGTAGTGAAGCTATTTCCACTGTTATTCTTCAAAGCTAGAAATGTTTATTTGGGGATTTGGAAGGGTTTCTGCTGTTCGGGGTTTCGTGTCAAGATTTTTTTTGTATGGAAAAACACCTCAGTCACCAGACAAGTGATGTTTGCTGCTCCGGTGATTTTTAATCTAATGATTTCCAGTTTGTTATTCTAATGAATTAATGTATGAAGTTTGTGCATCGCAGTGTCAACAATGCCAAGGCTGCCGAAGTGGTTACAAAGGCTGTAACTTTCCACTATTTCCTTTCTTTTTGTTGGGTTCAATCACTTAAAGGAGCACCGCCCCAATGATCCCAAATACCTGGATGTTTTTGGAAAGAATGTTCAGTGATGAAGCCATTTCCATTACCCCTTAAAACTGCTAACTTAAAAAGAAATTCCTTTCACGGGATGTGAGCATCACTGGCAAAGTCAGCATTTTTTGCCCAATTTTAATTGCCCCTTGAGAAGGTGGTGGTGAGCCGCCTTCTTGAACCGCTGCAGCCCATGTGGTGTAGGTACACCCACAGTGCTGTTAGGGAGGGAGTTCCAGGATTTTGACCCAGCGACAGTGAAGGAACGGCCGATATATTTCCAAGTCAGGATGGTGTGTGACTTGGCGGGGAACTTGCAGGTGGCGATGTCCCCATGTGTCTGCTGCCCTTGTTCTTTTAGATGGTTGAGGTTGCAGGTTTAGAAGGTGCTGTGAAAGGAGCCTTAGTGAGTTGTTGCAGCGCATCTTGTAAGGTGGTGCACACTGCTGCCACTGTGCGTCAGTGATGGAGGGCATGAATGTTAAGGTAGTGGATGGAATGCCGATCAAGTGGACTACTTTGTCCTGGATAATGTTGTGCTTCTTGAGTGTTGGAGCAGCGCTTACCCAGGCAAGTGGAGGGTATTCCATCACACTCCTGATTTGTGCCTTGTAGATGATGGACAGGCCTCTGGGGAGTCAGGAGGTGTGTTACCCATTGCAGAATTCCCAGCCGCCCAACTGCTTCACAAGTAATGTACTTTGTTTAAAAATGTAGTCCTTTTGACTTGGATTTTGTAGTAGCAATGATGGCAAAACTGTGAGTTTTGGCACTCATCGTACCTCTGAAACATCTGGAGTCAGCAACTGCTCAGAATAACGCAGAAATCCAATGATTCTATACTTCTCTAGAGGGTGTGCTGTTGAGAATCCCCCTGGACTGCAGTCAATTAGAAATGATTGAACTGACTAGAACTTCCACTGTTATGCTTTTAGTCTCACTGTAAAAACCCTTGAAAAAGTTGCAACTTGTTGAATGAAGGGTAGTTGGGCTTTGTACTAAGTTCATAATTACCACTAAATACCCTCGCTGGCCCTGATAGACTATATTTATATTTGTTGAATGTCTTCAGCTTTCTCCATTATAAGGGAGTAATTCCATGTATTTTAAAACGTTTTTTGTGATATTTTAGCTTCTACCTAAATCCCATCTGTCCGTCCAAATCATGTATTTCACTCTCCGTAAAATTCAAAAATTAGGATTGAAGAGATTGAGTGATTTTTTACTTCCTGGTTTGCTGTTCATGAGAATACTACAAAGTGATTGGCTGCGAGCCTTACTTGATGACATCACAGTTGCTAGAAGTCTGGCTATCCCCTTAAATTGGCTCCAGATTCAAACTGTCTTCAAGAAAGGGGGGGGAAAAGAAATCACTCCCTAGAGACTGCGGGCTATGCTTTCTTCAAGATCAGCGGTGGTTACCAAAGTGTAGGTTGTTAGTACAGAGAAATACAACAATTCCTTCCACACTTTGCATCCAACGTCAGCTCAGTTATAATGAGTCAAATCTTCTCTACCACAGAAATGCACCTTAGCCCAAACCTCAGAATGTATTTGTGTGTTTTCCTTGTGCTTCTTCCCACTGTGGGTCTCAAACCTTGGAATGAGATTCCGAGCAGTGCTCATTTAACTACTACATTATGGGGAGGTTTTGCTGTTGGGCCACAGTGATGAAAGACTGGACAGTTAAGTGGCAAAGGAACCTTGACATAGGTAGATGTGAAATGATGCAGTTTGTTAGGAAAAATAGAAGCATCACCTACACCTGCGAAAATAAGAAACTGAATGGGGTTGAAGATCATTCAAAGGAGCATCGCAGGTCAGCAAAACAATAAAAAAATGTTAATAAGCACCGGCATTTATATCTAAGGGTATAGAATTCGAAAGTGGTGAAGTTATGTAAAACTTGTATTTTTTTTTAAAATATTCTTTTATGGGATGTGGGCATCACTGGCAAGGCCAGCATTTGTTGCCCATCCCTATTTGCCCTTGAACTGAATGGCTTGCTCGGCCATTCCAGAGGGCAGTTAAGAGCCAACTGCATGGCTGTGGGTCTGGAGTCACATGTCGGCCAGACCGGGTAAGGAGGGCAGATTTACTCCCTTAAAAGGCATGAGTGAGCCAGATGTGTTTTTACAAGAACTGACAGCGGTTTTGTGGGTCAGCGTTACCGGAGCTAGCTAAGATTCCAGATTTATGAATTGAATTTAAATTCTGCCAGCTTCCACAACACAGCATTCGCCTGGGTAGCAGGTACTGAAGACAAAGGATCAGATGCTTCTAAAGTTTCATGGCTGCATCTCCATGATGTGACCCTGATCACAGAGTGCAAGCGGGCTGTCTCAGCCAGACAGGAGTCAGACATTCTCAGAGGCTGTGTGAAGATCTATGGAGTGTCTTCACTACATGTCGTCATCATCCCCCTGGAATCGAGCGACTATTAGGGCCTCCACTGCATCTGCATGACAGGAGGATTCTCACAGAGGGTATTTGCGCTGCCATAAGTCAGACTGGAGACAAATGTTCACAGATGCAACATGAGGATCTAAGATGCCTCCTCACTGCATGTCATCATCATCCTCCACAAATCTAGCAGCTGTGAGGGCTTCCCGAGTGTGCCTGCCTCGTGTAGTCAGCGCAAGGGCCTCATCGCTGTCATCATCGCCTTTGAGGACCTCCTCACCCTCATTACCATCGTGTCCTCCTCATCAGAGGAGATCTCCAGCTCCCCCATCTCCTCCCCAGCCAGCTCCTCTCCCCGTTGCAGCACCAGGTTGTAAAGGGTGCAGCAGACGACGATGATACATGACATCCTCTGTGGATTGTATTGCAGGGCTCCACCAGACCGGTCCAGGCACTGGAACCTCATTTTCAGCATCCTGATGATCTGCTCCACCAAATTGCGAGCTGCAGCATGAGCCTCGTTATACCGTCGCTCTGCTGCAGTCTGAGGCCGCTGCGCGGGTGTCATCAGCCACAGCCTCTGTGGGTAGCCCTTGTCCACGAGGAGCCATCCCTGCAGCTTCTGTGGACCCTGGAAGATGTCAGGGATTCGTGACTGACAGAGAATGTAGGAGTCTTGCACACTCCCTGAAAACTGTGCACAGACCTGCAGGATGCATTTGTGGTGGTTACACACCAGCTGCATATTCAACAACTGGAAGCCCTTGTGGTTGACATAGTCGAGCCCTTGTTGCGATGGCGATCTGAGCGCCAGGTGAGTGCAGTCGATGGCACCCTGCATCTGTGGGAAACCCAAGATCTGGGCAAATCCAATCGCTCTAGCATCTTAGCTTTCCTGGTCCTGGGCGAAATGTACAAAGTTGTGTGGCCCTCTCAAAGATGGCATCCGTGACCTCATGGATGCATTTGTGGGTGGAGACTTGTGATATCCCACAGTGGTCAACTGTGGAGCCCTGAGTGGAGCCACTGGTGTAGAAATTGAGCACCGCAGTCACTTTCACAGCTACTGGCAGTGGATGCCTCCCAAGTCCCCGTGGCGCCAAATCCTGCAGCAGATGGCAGATGTGACTGACCAGTTCCCTAGACATGAGCAGTGCAGCCTTCGGTGACACTGGTTGTCAGTCATCTGCAGGAATGAAAGGCGACGTCTATAGACCCTGGGTCTAGCTAAGTGCCGAACAGCGACAGCTCACTGTGGCTATTCAGTGGTGTGTGTGGGAGCCCCAGCTGTCCTTTCTTCTAGGGTGCTGCTCCTCCCTCTGTGCAGCCAGGGGCCTCAGTTGCTCTCTTCTCCGTCATCCCTCCTCTTTTTATGCCATGAGGCAGACACCTAGCTCACCAGGCTCCATGCTCCTGATGTTCTCCTCCTGCAGGATGAAAGCGAGGGCCATGTGGGTTAGCATGGGTGTACTAAGAACCTGTCTAGGTTAAGTCTGAAGGTTCCTTAACACTTCAGGAGAGTGCCAGCCACCACTTGGATGGCCAGAGATTAGTGCGCTGCATGGCTGCCCGAAATCCCACCCACCTCCACCCCACTCCACCCAACCAATTGGCGACAGCTTTGCCCATTGGACTGTATGCTGTGCTCTCAGCTCAGGCACAGGCATTCTCCTAACCCGCACTGCAAGGCTGCACTGTTAGCCTGAACCATGGGGGAGTGGGGGAGACTGGTCCAAACCTGAATGATGACATTGCAAGGGACTGTGAGCACCTCCGGCAGTGACAGCTCCACAGCCAGCTTTAGCAAGGAGATTGTACAACATGCTCAGTCATCCAACTGTTCTGCAGTCCACTGAAACACTCTTTAGTTTGCAGTCTGTGCCTGAGGGGTGAAAAGCTCTGGATCACTTGGTGGCACTTTCATGCCTCTATGTTGCTTGAGTGGGTAGATAATCTAGAGGCCCGACTCCAGTCATACCAATGTGGCTGCGTCTGAACTGTCTCAGCTGCAGAGGAATGGTCACTTTATACAAGGTGTCCCTAATGCGTGCCCGCTTCCCCACCCACCCCACCGACCCTGCACATGCTAGTGCAGTACTTTCACCTGCAGGGTGGCCCTTGTACACCCCATGCCACCCCTGCACCCCCCCAACCCCACCCCCCCCCACCCTCCACCCCCACCTCCACCCCCCACCCCCCACACCCCCCACCCCCCACCCCCAACCCCCCCACCCCCCATCCCCACCACCCTCCACCCTCCACCCCCCATCCCCACCCCCACCCCCCACCCCCCCCACCCTCCACCCCCCCCACCCCCGCCCCTACCCCGCCCCCACCTCCAATGTGCCTCAACCTTGAAGTTCAATAGGCAACCCGGGTGAGCACTACACAACGTTACTGTGCGCTCACCTCCGAGTTCCCCCCCAAGTGCAGCCCGCTAAGTGCACGCCATTATATATGCTGTTGTGAAACACGTCGGTGTGGTTAGTGGGTGGACGACCCAGCAGGAGGGGTTGATTCCGCCGGGTTGGACTTGTAATGATATAAAGATGTAATACAGCGAGGTTCCCGATGTCCGATGGTGGGAAACGCGGCCTGCCATCGATGGGCTGGGCGGACGATCGCAAACTGGTTTCACGACTTCATGAAACCGATTTTTGGCCTTCTCGCCATATTGTCCACTCGTGCTGCTGAGCACACCCGATGCCAGGGGGCACAGAAAACTCCGCCCTCTGTCTAATCCTGCCTTGAATAAATACAAAGACCCAGCCTCCATTACTTTCTGGGGAAGAGAATTCCACACCCCAGAGCCCCCTGGGATAAAAAATTTCTCCTCGTCTCCGCCTTCCAAGGGGGTCCTCTTATTTTTAAATTACGTCCCCTACTTCCAGCCACCCCAAAAAAAGGAAACATCCTCTGGGTCTCCACCCTGTCAAGTTCCCTCAGGATCTTATATGTTTCAATAAGGCCACCTCTCATTCTTCTAAACTCCAATGGGTGTAGGCCCAACCTGTTCAACCTGTCTTCATAAGATAACCCTTCATCCCAGGAATAAGTCCAGAGAACCTTTTCTGAACTCCTTCTAATATAATTATATCTTTTCTGAAATAAGGAGACCTGAACTGCACACAATAGTCCAGATGTGGCCTCACCAAGGCCCTGTACAGCTGGACTAAAACCTCCCTACTTTTATATTCCATTCCCCTGGCAATAAACACCATTTGCCTTCCTAATCACTGGCTGTACCTGCATATACTAACTTTATGTGATTCGTATACCAGGACACCCACATCCCTCTGTACCACTAAATTCTGCAGTCGCTCTCCATTTAAATAAGATGCTACTTTTTTTTACTCATCCTGCCAAAGTGGACAAGTTCACATTTACCCACATTATTTCCCATCTGCCAAATTTTTTCCCACTCACTTAACCTGTCTGTATCCTTTTGCAGACTCTCTACCACCTCTGGACAACTCACCTGCCTAGTTATCTTGGTGTCATCAGCAAACTTAGCTACCATACATTTGTTCCCTTCCTCCAAAGTGCCGCAACTCAATTCAAAGAACGCCTTCACAGCCAGTGGAGAAACGGTGCTGACACCCTTTTAATTTGTAATATATTTGAATCCAGCTTTGTGAAGTGAAGTGAGAGTGTATTAACCCACAGTGGAACTCAGTTCTCTTATCTTCCTGCACATCGTTTCTGGCTCCACTCCATCACTATTACTGCAACCGATCGCAAAGATAACTCCACAAATGATTTACGTGGTGTCATGTAATTCGTGTCCCACCCTTCCCGTTGGAAAAATTCCTGAATTTTACATCGGACTGATCAAGATCACAAAGCTCAGCATCTGATATTGTGCAACACATGAAATGGCTTCTCAAACTCTGTAAGAAAGAGAGATTAGATTGCGAGGGGTGAGGATCTGGAGAGTGCTGTTTGAGGGTGTGGTGGAGGTAGATTCAATTGTGGCTTCCAGAGGGGGAAGTGGATTGTACCCTGAAAAGGAAAACAATTGCAGGGCGACAAGGACAGGATGGGGTGGGGTGGTACTCGGCCTCCTGTGCTGTGTACCCATTCTATGATTCTAAAGAAACCATAGCGTATTTCATGCCCTCCAGAAATGGTTTACAACCAACATACTTGTTTTGGAGTGTGTTGTCACTGGCTATATAAGCAAATGTGACATCCAATTTGATCCCAGCATAAATCCAATGGTTCATTATGCTGTTTATAAAATATCCCTGAATTTATCGTCAAAATGTTTAATTAAAAGAAAGCCTTTCAACTACAAGACCTTGAACCTTGAAGCAGTTCTGGGCACCAAAGCTTCGGAAGCTTATGCTGGTCCTGGAGAGAGAGTCCAGCGTAAATTTACTGGACCATTGTGAAGCTATGTCGCAGTAAGTACGTACAATTACAATTACCACTCGATTGAGAATGGTGCACACTCTAGATCAGTATATTGCCTCATAATGTACCATGTGCAGTTAGCCAAGACAATTAGAGGTGTGGTTCTAGAGCATGGAGTTTGCAGCCACAGTGCAAAGTTAGCCAAAGCTGAATTACTTTATCCTTGTCAGCCAATTCCTCAAATATCAATATGCCCTACCTGGGACAAAGATCAGCTCTGCTCACCACAACAGCATCTAAAAGGCTACCATAAAAGTTGCAACAACCAACAAAAGGCTGACAAAGATGATCATGACAAACATTGGTCCTCAGTGTAAAACATCCTGAACGTACGGTGTTACAGGTAGAAGGTGGGAAAACAGCACCAAGTAAATTGCACATTCGGAGAGGCGGTGTAGACATGATGGGGCTGAATGGTCTCCAACTGCGCAGTAACAATTCTGTGATTCTGTGAAAAGGTCATGACTGGAGTGTGGGATTGCAAAAAACTTCTGGAGGAATGAGACAGGACAATTTAGCAATTGGAATTTGGTAATTGTTGTGACATACAATTATTTAGCAATTGCTCTGTAATGTTGAAATAGAATACAAGTACTGTTTCAAATGACTGTCTTAAACATAACAACGTGCAAAGTCATGAAAACACATAGAGAAAAACCTGACAACCTGTTGATCCCTTGCCAAGAATTATTCCACACCTTGATACGACTTAAGCAATCCTGCATTCCCAATCCATTTGAAGTCTCAAGGGATTAGAGCAACAATTGACTCCCTTCATTTCCTGTCTTGAGCTCCCTTTATCCAGGTGTTCAAACCATACCAAAGGGCATCAGTGACAAGACACGAGATGACATCAAATTCTCTGTTGAGAATTCAGCTACCAAAGAAATGTCACCCAGAGTGTAGAGCCCGCACATTGTTGCTAAGCAGGTGTCCCCTGGTTCCTCTGGAGGATCTTCTCAGGTATGGGCTGGAGGACCTACACCAGAAGACCGTGGGACATGTCAGTTATAGTAAATAGATCTTGATCATTTGACCAACTTCTGAAATGTTCAGTCACACATCGGGCTCCTTTTGCCCATCAGTTCTGTGCTTAATGCATTTCTGTAGAGATGGTGTCCCCAGTTGTGCCTGTTACAACAGAGAAGTGGATTTCCGATAGCGCCTACTCTTGAGGTTATCCAGAATATAGACATGGAATAATAAATACACCTCATTTTAACTGGGAGCCAAGAGACAAGAGTTGGATTGGGGGTGGGGTTTCCCAACATGAGACCTGCGCCATTTTAACTCCTGGACTTGATTTACATAAGAACATAAGAAATAGGAGCAGGAGTAGACCCATATGGCCCCTTGGGAGTCTGCACCTCAATTCAATGTGATCATGGTTGATCTTCTGCCTCAGCCCTGCTTTCCTGCCCATATTCCTTGATTCCCTGAGAGATTAGAAATCTGTCTATCTAAATATATTCAATGATGGAGCATCCATCTCTCTCTGGGGTAAAGAATTTCAAAGATTCATAACACTCTGAGTGGTTAATTTGCTGCTCATCTCGGTCCAGAATGATCAACCCCTTATCCTGAGACTGTTACCATCGTGTTCTGGATTCCCCAGCTGGAGGGAACAATGTTGGAGTGTTACTGTCACTGGACTAGTGATCTAGTGAACCAGGCTACTGCTCTGCTGGGACCATGGGTTCAATTCCCACCACCGCAGAATTTAAATTCAATTAATAAAAAAAAGTCGAGAATATAAAGCTACATTGGTGACCATTGCAACTATCATCATACTTTTCATTCAGGGCTGAGTCAGATAGACTTTTGATAGACAAGGGAGTCAAGGGTTATGGGGGCAGGCAGGAAAGTGGAGTTGAGACCACATTCAGATCAGTCATGATCTTATTGAATGGTGGAGCAGGCTTGAAGGGCCAAATGGCCTATCTCTGCTCCTAAGTCATACGTTCCCATGTTTACCTAATTCCCTTTCAATATGATGTTATAGCTTCTGCCCCAACTAATGATGGAATTATTATTCCGTCTTCTGGTAATTGTCAGTGTGGAAATATTTGTTCTAGTGATAATCCTCTGTGTGCAGTTAGGTATTACCATCGATGAATCCCCCACAATCAACATCCTGGGGGGTATCCTGGGGGTTACCATTGACCAGAAACTGAACTGGACTAGCTATATAAATACTGTGGCTACAAGAGCAGGTCAGAGGCTAGGAATCCTGCAACAAGTAACTCACCTCCTGACCCCCTAAAGCCTGTCTGCCATGTACAAGGCACAAGTCAGGAGTGTGATGGAATACTCTCTGCTTGCCTGGATGAGTGCAGCTCCAACAACACTCAAGAAGCTCAACACCATCCAGGACAAAGCACCCTGCTTAATTGGCACCACATCCACAAATATTCACTCCTTCCACCACCGATGCACAGTAGCAGTGTGTACCATCTACAAGATGCACTACAGGAACTTACCAAGGCTCCTTCAACAGCACCTTCCAAACCCACAACCGCTACCATCTAGGAGGACAAGATAAATGGGAACACCACTACCTGGAAGTTCCTCTCCAAGCCACTCACCATCCTGCCTTGGAAATATATCGCCGTTCCTTCACTGTCGCTGGGTCAAAATCCTGGAACTCCCTCCCTAACAGCACTGTGGGTGTACCTACCCCAAACGGACTGCAGCGGTTCAGGAAGGCAGCTCACCACCACCTTCTCAAGGGCAATTTGGAATGGGCAATAAATGGTGGCCCAGCCAGTGATGCCCGCATCCTGTGAATGAATAAAAAAAACGGTCACAGATCAACCATGATCTCACTGAAATAAAAACAAAAAACTGCGAATGCTGGAAATCCAAAACAAAAACAGAAATACCTGGAAAAACTCAGCAGATCTGGCAGCATCGGCAGAGAAGAGCAAAGTTGACGTTTGAGTTCAACAACTTTAGACCTTGAACTCCCTCCTCCATCCCCACTCCCTTTCCGTTTCTTCCCCTTCCCTTTTGTTTTTTCCAATAATTTATATAGATTTTTCTTTTCCCACCTATTTCCATTATTTTTAAATGTATTCCACCCATGGTTTATTTCACCCCACCCCCACTAGAGCTACCTTGCTTGTCCTGCTCTCCGCTCTTAATTAGCACATTCTTTTAGATAATATCACCACCTTCAACACCTCTTTGTTCTTTTGTCTGTGACATCTTTTGGTTATCTCCTCCTATCACTGCTTACATGTCCCAACAACAACCCCCCCTTCTTCTTCCCCCCACCACCACCCCGCCACCCCCCACACCCCAAACCAGCTCATATTTCACCCCTTTCCTATTTCCACTTAGTTCTGTTGAAGGGTCATGAGGACTCGAAACGTCAACTTTGCTCATCTCCGCCGATGCTGCCAGACCTGCTGAGTTTTTCCAGGTATTTCTGTTTTTGTTTAATGATCTCACTGAATACTGGAATAGGCTTGGAGGGGCTGAATGGCCTCCCCCTATTCCTATGATCCTATCTGTATGCTCCCTTGTTATAATATACAGACGATTGTGCATTTTCTTTGTAAGTTGTATCAAATTGTCTGATTTTAACTTGGGAAAATGTAGAGTTAAGCTCCTGTCTTGTGGTGAAAAGCCCCATCTAGTGGCTGAGCTAAAAGTTGAAATAAACCATGCAAGACTGTGACTGTGAACAGGGTTTATGATAGTGAGACCTGTATGCAAAAAATTGTTGCTTTAATATCTTCCAGGAACCAAGAATCACCTTTACTTTCTTTGTCGTTTTTATTCTTTCATCTCTCTAATTTGTCCTTCTTCTCATTTTTAAAAAATTCTTTCATGGGATGTGGGTGTTACTGACAAGGCCAGCATTTGTTGCCCATCTCTAATTGCCCTTGAACTGAGTGGCTTGCTAGGCTATTTCAGAGGACAATTAAGAGTTGACTACATTGCTAAGGGACTGGAGTCACATGTAGGCCAGTAGATTTCCTTCCCTATCGGACATTACAACAATTGATAATCATTTCAGATTTAATAATTGAATTTAAATTCCACCAGCAACCATGGTGGGATTTGAACCCATGTCCTCAGAGTATTAGCCTGGAACCTCTGGACTACTAGTCCAGTGATGTTACCACTACACCATCAACTCCTATCGGTTCATGCATTCATTTAGGCATTCCCCTCATTTGCTCTTTTTCCAGCCCTCTTTGCCCTATTCTTCTACTTGATAATCGGCTGCCCTCAAACATTCATCAACAGATTTCTGTGACGATGGTCACCAGGAGGCAAGAAGTAGGAGCAGACGTAGACCATACGGCCCCTCAAGGCTGCTCCCAAAGTTAGCAAGTTCATGGCTGACCCTTGACCCCAGATCCACTTTCCTGCCTGATCCCCAGATCCCTCGATCCTCTAGCGTCCAAAAATCCATCGCTCTCAACCCTGAATATATTTAACGACCGATCATCCACAGCTCTCTGGGCTCAAGCATTCCAAAGATTTTAGATGATGTTGTTTCTCTGCTTGACTCTGGCTTCTGATTTCCTCATCTTCTAAATTAGTCAAGCTTTGCTACTTTTGTTTACTTTCTCAACATTAGCCCCCCACCTCCGAGCCTCCTTTCCCTTAAAACGTTTGTGAGAGCTTCATGAGAGGAGCTACTTAGCGACTGCCTGGCTGTCACTGTATAAACTCAAGCCGCCAGTCATTATGTTTGAAATGGAATGTACTTCGGACATAACAAATTAATCTCAATTATCATATACCTTTGATGGATATATTAAAATGTCAAATACTGAGCAGATTTATTTTACGTATTTAGTCGCATTCGAAGAATGCAGATTTGACATATAAATGTCGCGCCACATTAACCGTACAGTCTTCTGGCGGTAGCTGTGGCTCAGTGGGTAGGCACTCTCACCCGAAGGCTGTGGATTCAAGCTCCCCCTCAAGAGACTGGAACTCAAAAATTAAGGTCGACTCTGTAGTCGAGTACAGGGGCAGTGCCGCACCCTGGGTGCTGCTTTTCAGACAAAATGTTAAACCCAAGGCCCTGGTTGGATATAAAAGATCGCATTCCGCTATTTCAAAGAAGAGTAAGGGAGTTATCCCCCCCCAATTGACCAGGCCAAAACAGATTATCTGGCCATTATCTCAATACTGTTCGTGGGAGCTTGCTGTGCACAAATTGGCTGCTACAAATCTTCCACATTACAACGGTGACCGTACTTCATTGGCTGTAATGAAAGCAGGAAGTGCTGAAAAAACCCAGCAGAGCTGGCAACATCTGTGGAAAGAGAGACAGAGCTAACGTTTCGAGTTCAATATGACTCTTCAATTAGACTCGAAACGTTAACTCTGTTTCTCTCTCCACAGATGCTGCCAGACCTGCTGAGTTTTCCCAGCACTCTCTGTTTTTTTATTTCCGATCTCCAGCATCCGCAGGATTTTGCTTTCATTGGTTGTAAAGTGCTTTGGGACGTCTGGTGGTCATGAAAGGTGCTTTATAAATGCAAATCTTTCTTTCATTGCTCCCATTAAGTTAAAAATACACAGTCTTATAACAACAATAGTGTTAGAAACAATGTACGATGGGAAAAGTGTTGAAGGAATTAAGTGTTACACTTACACATAGCATGGGCTATACTTTAAAAATATTACCCGCAGTTCTACCAACCATTGCTCAGAGTGAGCTGACGAACATGCCTCCTTGGAACAAAAGGGTGATTAAAAACAACAGGGGTTACAGTCCGAATTTGTGTCTGATTTAGATGCTTTACGATGCCAATGATTTGGAAGGGACTCACTAAGAGAATACCAGTGATAGAATACTTCAGTTATAAGATGGAACGAGAGAAATTGAGACTGCCTCACTAGAAAATGGAAGGAGGTCATATTGCACAGCGGGTGGTGCCCCTGCCTCTGAGCCAGAAGCTCTGGATTCGCATCCCACCCCAGGACTCGATGGCTAAGGAAGGTGTGTTCATAACGTGGCCAAACAGGTTGAGTATCAACTTGTAAATCCTTCCAACACACAGCAATCGCAGGCGGTAAGAGCGGGAGGGATTCCTACTCAACCATGTGATGGAACGAAAGCTGGAGCCTCTACCATCACTATCCATAGCTCCAGACGACAACGTGCCACATGCTGCCACAGCAACTCGGACTCCTTGAGTGAACTGTAGCACAGCACCATCGGAATACAAAAAATTCAGCGCTGATCAATCTGAAGGGTCTCAAATGGAGTTTAAAAAGGAAAAAAAAAACAACTCGCATTAGTTGGTAACAGCAATGCACAAAATTAAGATCATCTCCAAAATAATGGCAAGGCTAGGAGATTTTTCTTATGCAGAAAGTAGGACATATATATTCCCGATACAATGGTGGAAGCAGAATTGATATTAGTATTTAAAAGGAAAGTGAATAGATGCCCGTAAAAGGATAACTTAAGAGGAGGAAAGGGTCTAACGGCTAGTTTTGTCCGAGAGTCAGCATTGACCAAATAAACTCCATCGTTACTATTAAGTTCTACAATTCTACGAGTTTCAGAAGCCGAATAAATCAGATTTGTTGGTAATCTGTGATGTTATAACTGGTGCTCTGACGATCATATTGCACAACACTGTCCACTATTCTGTGGAACCTGGAAGTGAGAGGCCTGTATTATATAATTACCAATCTAAACAATTTTTACCCCTCACCAAGTTCAAAGCTGAAGTTTTGTGACAAGATGATATGAAGAAAGTACCACTTGGAGTTCAATATCTGCAGGGTAAAATTTAGGCTTTGGATGCAATTGGCAACCCTGTTGCAAGGGTGTTCACGAGGGGTCTGGGCAGAGTCGATAGACAGAAAATTCTCATTGGCGGAAGGATAGAAAACTCAAGGACACTGGTTTTTTAAAATTCATTCATGGGATGTAGGCGTCGCTGGCTAGGCCAGCATTTATTGCCCACCCCTAATTGCCCTTGTTCAGTGGGCATTTAAGAGTCAACCACGTTGCTGTGGGCCTGGATTTACATGTAGGCCAGACTGGGTAAGGACAGCAGATTTCCTTCCCTAAAGGACATTAGTGAACCAGGTGGGTTTTTACGACAATCGGCAATGGTTTCATGGTCATCATCAGACTCCTTTAATTCCAGATTTTTATTGAATTCAAATTCCACCATTGGCTGTGGTGGGATTTGAACCCAGGTCCCCAAAGCATTACCCTGGGTCCCTGTATTACTAGTCACTCACTTTAAAACCTTTTAAAAAGTAGCTCTACGCCTTAAAAAAAAAGCTTAATTTGAAGATCCATCTTGGAGGCTGCAAATGGAAGCAACTAGTGGAAACTTGGCCTCCTTGTTAATTTACTATGGGGATGTGAACCCGGCTTTGTGGGCAGGACTGGCGGCAGGTGGGATGTTTATTAAACCAGGGTTAAAGGCTGCAAAAGCTTTATTTACCCTGAATGTAATTCATGCTTGAAACTCTTTAATCTTTTGTGCTGGCTTGCCAGTTTTGGGTGAATGTGCAACTTTGTGGAAACTTTATCCCCTGGTATTTAGCAGAACTGTGCAGGGGAGTGGGGTTTAATTGTGCTCAGGGGTTGGGGGGTGGGTGGGTGCTGCGGTGGTAGTGATAGTTTGGGGCTTTTGGCTGGACTGGAGGCTGCTCCTGGGCTTTTATGGAAATGTTGACGTCTGCAAACCATTGCAGGATTCTGGCAGCCATGCCTCATCTGGAGGTAGCAGTGTTGGCCTGGAAATGGTGACATTTGTTGACTAACAGATGGAAGAGCATAATCTGGTCTTTGTGAAGGAGCTGGCCGAATAGAGTGGTCCCTTTGTCATGCCAGCCTAATTGGTTACCTGAGGTGAGTCTTCAGGAGCTCTTCGTTGTGCCAGAGTGGAGAGAGGGGCTGATAGACCAACTCAACGGGCACTTCGGGAAGACTCAGAGCTCTGTCCAAGCTCAAGTCACTGGAGCCTTCCTAGAATAGGAACGTGAATGGTAAATTGTGGAGGGAAGTCAGAGGGAGGCCCTATTCCGAGATTATAGGTTTGGCTTGAAGATTAAAGGGACAGCCAACTATTGCCTGTGCCTGGGTTTGTAATTGAGTTTGATAAGGCAAATAAAACAAAAAAACACTCCCACTGCGTTGCCAACAATAATGTGTAAGTTTAAGATCATTGCCAGTATAATGATGGGAGGAGATTTTTTTTATGCAGAGTGTGGTTAGGACATGTAATTCCCTACCCGATACAATGGTAGAAGCAGAATTGATATTGGCGCTTAAAAGGAAAATGGATAAGTGCCCGAAAAAGAACAATTAAGGGAAGGAATGGGTCTAATGGATAGTTTTGGCTGATAGTCAGCATTGACCAAAGAAACTTCATCTTCACAAGTCTACGAGTTTCAGAAACTGAATAAATCAGACTTGTTGGTGTTCAATGCTGTTGTACTATCCTATTTTGGAGGCTGTATTTGCCCCACCATCCTTTTTGTTTTGGGGCAGGAGGTACTTGCTTGAGGTGCATTGACGGCATCTTGAATGTTCGTTTTGAAGAGCGCAAGATTCAGAAAGGCTTTGAAATTACCGTGAGATACTAGATATGAAAGCTTAACGTCTTCATCTGAAACTGACCTCACCTCTATTTTAGCAGAACCATTAACGCATTTATTATAAAGAGATTAATGAGACATTTCAGGCAAATCCGTGAGGAGTTCGTGCTTGACATTGCACAGCACAATTTCAAGATTTACACAGCTAATGGGACAGATGCCTTAACACCATTAACCCTTTGAAAAAGATGTCTCTTTGAACACTAAGACCTGTGGTGGGTTTAAACCTTGCCCTTTCAGTTCTCAGGCTGTGCTAGCTCTCACTCATTGCATGAACATCTACCTGTGGTAGGACTTCTATGTGAAAGACATTTGGCAAGTCTCCACATGCAAAGAGCAAACCTGTATATAACTCACCATTAATGGGGTTCTAGGTTATGAAGGGTTTTGAGGGGTAAACAGGGAGAAATTATTACTTCAGGCCAGTGAATTGCCAACACGAAGGTATGGCTTTAAATGAAGAGAGAGAGGTTGGACAATGCTTTTGTATATAGATGGTTATCAGGACATAGAACACTCCACCAGAAACAGTGATGGAAAGAAGACACATGATGGCAGTGAAACAATATTTTAAAAGTTTTAAAAAGGGTAAGGGCAGAAGAATGGGATTAAGTGGATACTTCTTTCAGAGTGCCAACACTGAAACAATGGCCCAAATGGAAAATTCCTGTCCAATTCAATGATTCGAACTGTGGCTAAGCTTCATGGTTTCAGCACACATTGTCCTGCCTTGACTCTACACCATAACCAAGCTGGGGGTAATCAATATTGGCACCAGATGCAGAAAGCAGAAATAGACCTCCATTACCCAGCACTAACATCCTTCATTCTAATAAACACAAAGTTCACATAAAAGGAAAAACAAATGAAAGAAATGTTTAGCATCATTGTCAGCAATGTAAAGGATTATGCACAATATAGTCAAAGGGACCAGAGCTTACTCAGCAACCCTGTGACAAAGCAAGGAAAATTTAGCATTTTGTTCAAGGTACATCACCAATCAAAGATGAGCTATCACTTCAGGTAATATCATGGTGATTGAGAACCTCTTTCACATTCCAGTGATTTACTTCTTCCACAAGTGCAGTACAAATCTCATTCATCAAAGACACGGATAATTGCTTCAGAAAACTCAAATGTAACGATCAACGTATCTTCAATTAGGAGACTTAAACAACATCTTACGTGGACTCTGAGGGAAATATAAATGGGCACAGCAAATAGGCAAGCAAACAAACATCTGCAAAGCCACTGAATTGGAGTGAGCACATCTGGAGAGGCTTTCAAATCTCAACTGGATGGGCTTCAGTTCCTGGGACAAAGCTTAAGGGAAGCTGATGATTGCAGATGTTGCAGTTTGTGAAATGAGACCAGAAAATATTGAAGGTTGAGTGGTCAAACATGATGGGCTGACTAGTATCTTGTCCTTCGTAAGAGATTTATTATTTTCATAAAGATTGTGCTATACTTTCATATGCAACAAGCTTATTTTTTTCAGAAAAAATGCTTGGAGTTAGACCAGACATTTCATTTATATTGTCAAACTGTTCACAGAGAAATTAGCACATGCCTATACTAACTCACAATAAAAACACTGGTGAGGCACATTGGTGAGATTTCTTCTGTCCAGGGAAGAGGGCAATATTGAATTTGCAGACGTCATCAGCACTACATTCAAATCTATATAATCTAACATCATGGATGGTTCATTTCTGCTCATCTATTTGACATCAGACTTGTTTCAGTTGGTAGCATACTCCCCTTTGACTTGGGTTCAATTTCTCAACAAGAGACCTCAGTGCAGTGTTAAAGAAATGTTGCACTCTCAGAGGTGTCATCTTTCGGATGAGATGTTAAACTGAGGCCCATGGACATAAATTATTCCACGGTACTTTTTGAAGGAGAGCATGGGATCTCCCCCAGTCTCCTGACCAATATCTATCTCTCAAATAACAAAACTGAGTACAGAACACATTATCTGGCAATTATTATATTGCTGTTTGTGGGACAATCCTGCATACAAATTGCTTGGTATGTTTTCTGCATTAGAACAGTGATTACGTTTCAAAAATACTTACTTAGCTGCAAAGTGCTTTGCGATGTTGTGAGAAGGGCTTTATTTTTAACTTATTCATTCATAGGTTGTGGGCGTTGCTGTCTAGGGCAGCATATACTGCCCATCCTTAATTGCCCTTGAGAAGGTGGTGGTGAGCTACCTTCTTGAACCACTGTGGTGTAGGTACACCCCCAGTGCTGTTAGGGAGTGAGTTCCAGGATTTTAACTGAATGGCAGTGAAGGAACAGTGAATATTTCTGAGTCAGGATGGTGAGTGGCTTGAAGGGAAACTTCCAGGTGGTGGTGTTCCCATACACTTGCTGTCCTTGTCCTTCTAGATGATAGAACTCATGGGTTTGGAAGGCACTGTTGAAAGTGCCTTGGTGAATTCCTGCAGTGCATCTTGTAGATGGTACACACTGCTGCCAGTGTGCATTGGTGGTGGAGGGAGTGAATGTTTAAGGTGGTGGATGGGATGCCAATCAAGTGGACTGCTTTGTCCTGAATGGTGTCGTGTTTCTTGAGTATATTTGGAGCTGCACTCATCCAGGAAAGTGGAGAGTATTCCATCACACTCCTGACTTGTGCCTTGTAGATGGTGGACAGGCGTTGGGGAGTCAGGAGGTGGGTTACCCGTTGCAGGATTCCCAGCCTCTGACCTACTCTTGTAGCCACAGTATTTATATGGCTGGTCTTCTTCAGTCTTTGGTCAATGGTAACCCCCAGGATGTTGATAGTGGGGGAATTCAGTGATGTAATGCCATTGAATGTCAAGGGGCGATGGTTAGATTCTTTCTTGTTGGACATGGTCATTTCCTGGCATTTGTGTGCGTGAATGTTAGTTGCCACTTGTCAGCCCAAGCCTGGACATTGCTGCATTTGGACATGGACTGCTTCAGCATCTGAAGAGTCGCAAATGGTGCTGAACATTGTGCAAACATCAGTGAACATCCCCACTTCTGATCTTATGATGGTGGGAAAGTCATTGATGAAGCAGCTGAAGATGGTTGGGCTGAGGACACTACCCTGAGGAACTCCTGCAGAGATGTCCTGGAACTGAGATAATTGACCTCCAACAACCGCAAACATCTTTCTTTGTGCTAGGTATAGATCCAACCAGCGGAGTTTTTTCCCCCTGATTCCCATTGACTTCAATTTTGTGAGGGCTCTTTGATGCCACACTCGGTCAAATGCGGCCTTGATGTCAAGGGCAGTCACTCTCACTTCACCTCTACAGCTCAGCTCTTTTGTCCATGTTTGGATCAAGCCTGCAATGAGGTCGGGAGCTGAGTGACCCTCGTGGCACCCAAACTGGGCGTCAGTGAGCAGGTTATTTCTGAATAAGTGCCAGTTAATAGCACTGTTGACAACACTTTCCATCACTTTACTGATGATGGAGAGTAGACTGATGGGGCAGTAAATGGCTGGGTTGGATTTGTCCTGCTATTTGTGGACAGGACATACCTGGACATTTTTCCACATAGTCGGGTAGGTGCCAGTGTTGTAGCTGTACTGGAACAACATGGCTAGGGACTCAGCAAGTTCTGGAGCACAAGCCTTCAGCACTGTTGCCAGAATATTGTCAGGGCCCATAGCCATTGCATTGTCCAGTGCCTTCAGCAGTTTCTTGATATCATGTGGAGTGATGAATTGAATTGACTGAAGACTGGCATCTGTGACGCTGGGGACCTCCGGAGGAGGCCGAGATTTTCCTTAATATCATCGGTCACAGTAACAACTGAGCTCACAGCAATCTGACTGTTTGCGACCTCTACCTGATCATACTGTTATCCACTATCCACACTGTAAAAGGTTTATTTACAGTGTTAGGATTTAACTGATCTGCAGCAATGAGAAGGGCTGCTGCATAAGACTTCCTTGACTGACAGCTCTTTCACTGCAGAGGCAATCCATTTTGAATTATTCAATGAAAGAATCTAACATCAATTATCAGACCCAGAAATTAAAGTTTCTTTACTGAGAACACAACCAGAATCCTTTTGTTGTGTCTTTCTCCCCCCATTTGTCAATTCCTAATCGTTAAAAGGAAACCAATCACCAAAAGCTTTCCTCCGAGACTGTACTCGATAGTTTTAAAAACTCTGGCCAAGAAGTTGATGCAGAGAATAAGTTACCTGCGTCGGAGCAGATGGGCTTGAGGCACACACGATATTAGGCTTCAGCTCCCACTTAGAGGAAACTGATAAGCTGCAGATGGCTAGGATGATCCGAGCCCCTCAGGGAGGCCTGGGAGAGATGGGAAGACAAGAAATTGATTTGTAACGCTGCCAACTCTCCAGGACTGACCTGGAGTCTTCAGGAATTGCAGACCAATCTCCAGGACACTGCAGTGTGCAACCCTGGTGAAAAATTATTGGGGATTTCAAAAAGATTGCTTTCGTTTTGTCATTTTTTTTTGACTATTTCTCATTACCAGATATAAAAATATTGAAAATGGGGGGAAAAAAGGCTGTTTGGTTGACAGTTAAGCATCATCCAATTGGGTAATGAGTCTTTTTTGCTTTCCAATTGGTATAGGAAGGCAGCACATCACAAGGATGGATGTGTTGGCTGACTAATGGCTGGAGTGTGGGGGCAAGTCATGCAATGAAACCTCCAGGAATATGTTTAGTCACAGTTGGCAACTCTGCTTGAATGGGAGAGGGCGGGGGAAGCAACTAGGAAGAAGGGGGGAAGCAATTAAGAGGGACAGGGTGATCGGAAGGGGGGAAGAATTGGGAGGGAGGGAACATTTACGCAGGAGGGGATGATCAGGAGAGAGCCAGGTGATCGGGATCGAGGGGATTGTGAAGAAGATGGAGAGAGGAGTGTAAGGAATTCTCCCTTAATTAGCTAGATGATTCCTCACAGTTCAGGCTTGAGCTGTTGTCCAAATACAAGTTTATTACTCAGAAACAAAAATATGGACAGGGTAAGTAGTGAGAAACTGCGCCCACTCAAGAGAGCAGCATGAGCTAGAGATTCAAAATAATTGGCAAAAGGAGTAAAAGTGATGTGAGGTAAAAGTTTTTCACCCAGAGGGCGGTTGGAATCTGGAACAAAATTCCTGACATGGTGGTGGAGGCAGGTTCAATCGAGGTGTTCAAAAGGGAATTGGATTGCTATCTGAAAAGAGAGAATGTGCAAGATTGCAGGGATAAAGCTGGGGAGTGGGACTAGGTAGAATGCTGTTTCAGAGAGCCAGTGCGGACTGGATGGGCCAAATGGCCTCCTTCTGCACAGTAAAGATTCTGTGATTCTATTACACAATAAACCCATACCTCCTGGTTTCTTACACGCCTGAGGTGACCAGGCCTACCTGCTTCAGGTGTTTTTGTTCTGACCAAGAACTTCCCTCAGCACGATAAGGGGGAGATTCTAGCTTGTGTCTCCTACACTGCGAGAACAATGATGTATGTGTGTGACTGTATCCGAGCTCCTGCGAAATAGGGATCCAACTTTAGGTGTGAAACCACCTCAATTTAAAATCAACGAGTTAAGCCTTTGTTAAAGAGCTTGTTTAAAGCAAGCTGAGAGGAATTTCAAACATGTGTTTTAATGCCTTCCAGGCACTTTAAAATAAACCCACCACTGTTTCAGTACTCAGCACGCAAGGCAGCCTGAGCAGAGTGAACACTGAGATTGGACATTTTTGTGAGATGCCTTCAAGTAACCCCTTGTCAACCACTCATCCACTTCATTGTGTGAGCCTGTGCTCCCGAGGAAAATCACTGCCTGGTGCAAAAACTGAAAGCGTATTATTCTTTGTTTCCATCAGCATAATGAAGTTGATGAAAAAAAAAAACTGAAAAAATAAAACACAAAAAAAAACCCAACTCTGCAGAGGCAGTCCCGGAGTCTCCAGGAATGAATGATTAGGTTTTCACTCGGGCGGTCGCTGGGATTTGGAACGTTCGACCTGAAAAGCAGCTGGAAGCCGATTTCATAAAGTCATTTGAGAAAGGAGTTGGACCGATGGTTGAGGATGAGGAAATGACAGGGCTGAGGATTTAAATAGAAAAGGAATCTTCAAAGAGCCAGTATAGGCATGATGGGCCAAATGGCCTCCTTCTGCACCGAAAGTTTCAGTGTGATGTATGATATCTTAATCTGCGTTTATTGTTAGGCAGTTAGTATTTTGGATGTCAAGTTTTTAAACATTCATTCATGGGATGTGGGCGCCACTGGCTAGGCCAGCATTTATTGCCCATCCCTAATTGCCCTTGTTCAGGGGGCATTTAAGAGTCAACCACATTGTTGTGGGTCTGGAATCACATGTAGGCCACACCGAGTAAGGACGGCAGATTTCCTTCCCTAAAGGGCAGTAATGACCCAGATGGGTTTTTACAACAACCGGCCATGGTTTTGTGGCCATCATTAATTCCAGATTTTTATTGAATTCAAATTCCACCATCTGCTGTGGTGGGATTCGAACCCAGGTCCCCAGACCATTGCCCTGGGTCTCTGGATTACTAGTGCCATGTTTCAAATGAAAAATGTTTTGAAACCTTTCTCACCTGGCATGAAATATTGCTATTTTCACCTGCGCTCAGCACTTGCATGGAAGTACGATACCTGAGGTCTGGAGCGACTGGATAACTTTGGAAGAAAATGGATGGTGATGCCTCATGTTTTCACTGGGCAAGTCTGCAGTTGATGTTAGCTGGCACAGTGCTGGTTACTACCTAGGATCATAGGAACAGGAGTGGGCCATTCAGCCCACTGAGCCTGTTCTGATCTGTATTGAAACTTCATCCGCCTGCTTCAAATGAAATGTTGGGCTGCCCCCAATAGGGAAGGGGTTGATGCACAGTTTAACTCAATCGTGGTTAATCTGATTAAAGGGAAAAAGGCCTTTGTGAGAGTCCTAAAATGAGAGAGGAAGGTACCTCAAAAAATCTTCAAAAAGCAATAAGCAAAGCTTACATTTATATAGTGCCTTTTGTCAGCTCAGGACATCCCAAAGCACTTTTACAGCCATGAAGTATTTTTGAAGTGTAGTCACTGGTTAGATGTGCTTACTTTATATTTTGGAAGCAAAAGTTGGCATTGGATCATTATTAAGTCAGTCAAGTAATGTTTCTTTTTAATTCTTTCATGGGATGTGGTCATCATTGGCAAGGCCAGCATTTGTGTCCATCTCAAATTGCCCTTGAACTGAGTGGCTTGCTAGGCCATTGCAGAGGGCAGTTAAGAGTCAACCACATTGTTCCAGATCTGGAGTCACATGTAGGCCAGACCAGGTAAGGATGGCAGATTTCCCTCCTCTACAGGGCATTAGTGAACCAGATTTACAACAATAGTTTTCATGGTCACCATCACTGAGACTAGCTTTCAATTTGACATTTATTAGCTGAATTCAATTTCCACCAGCTGCAATGGTGGGATTTGAACTCATGTCCTCAGAGCATTAGCCAGGACCTCTAAGATTTCTAGTTCCAGTGACATTACCACTATGCCACCATCTGCCTAGATTGAAGCAATCCATGACATGAAAGAGAATAGAAGCTGCAAAGTAATCAAAAGTGTGCCTTTAAGATGTATCTATGTCTTTGGGGAGTTACATGCTTAACAAGCTTAGATCTGATGCTGGGAGTGAAACATCTCCCTAACCTATCATCACTCAGTCCTGCTGTCAATTATATCCTGCTGCCCTGTCCAGCAATTTGCCATAATAACCTCCCAACTTGCCTCATTGATGTCCCCATTCTCCCCCAATTTCAGCAGAACACCCTATACAATAACAGAGTTCCCAAGCCGGTCGTCCTTGTGGCCTTTGTCAGTGAAACCAAGTGAAACCTTTGCCAATTAGTACTGAAATTTTTCTATCGATCATTTTCCTTTGGAGCTATCAGCATGTGGAGAATGTACATCTATCACCCAGACGGGATAGAAACTGAGTCCCACAGGTACGCTGACCTCCTTCATAAAATAAGTAGAACCATGTTCAATTCTGCTCACAGTATGAAACAGACCTGTGTGTGTCTACTATTTACATATATTCAAATGAAGATAAAGGGACATGGTTGGGGCCTTCACTTTGAGGGCAAAACAAGACTGAAATGGAACAGTTAATGTTGCATATTCTTAAGTGATATTTTAAATACAATTTGTCGCTTTTTTGGAGGGGAATGTTGAATTATTGAAGAACAGGATGCCTATTCTGGTGAGAGGTTTCTGTTACATAGCAAGATAGTATCAGGAAGAGGCCATTCAGCCCGTTAAAGCTGTTCAATTCGATTTGATTATGGCTGATCTGTCATCAGCTCTATTTTTCCTGACTTTGCCCTGTATCCTTACCAAACTAAAATCTACCTGTATCAGTTCAGAATTTTTCAGCTGATGCCCCAGCCGCAACAGCATTTTTGGGGAAGAGAGTTTCAAATTTCTACCTTTTGTGCGAAGAAGTGCTTTCTGCTCTCTCCCGTGAACGGTCCAGCTCTCGTTGTAAGGTTACGCCCCCTTTACTCTGGATTCCGGCATCGGACAATCTCTCTCCGACTCGCTATCATCTTTACCCTTGAATCATCTTAATTAGATCATCCTTTCATCTTCCATACTCCAGGGAATACAAGCCTAACCTATGCAACATGTCCTCATGATTTAACCCTTTTTAGCTCTGTTATCATTCTGACTGCACGCTCTCCAAGAGCAATATGTCCATTCGGGGGTGCGGTGCCAAGAACTCAGTGTGATACTCCAGATGTGGTATAAGCTGGGATTCATACAACTTCCTCATGAATTCTGCTCCTTTTATTTGCAGCCACCTTTGAGATATAGGCTAACATTCCATCACACCATTTTAAAATTATTCTTTGGACCTGTCCACTGACATTGAATGATTTCTGTACAGGGACCTCTAAACCTGCAGACTCCTCCACCTCTCACACTTCGAAAACATTCTGGTTATCTTTCTTGCAAAGTGCAGGATCTCACACCACCTGCCACAGCTTTGCCCACTCAACTGAATGTATCAATGCAACTCTCTGTTCTCATTTACACCACATATTGTATCACTTAACTGAGAGCCAACACAACGCTTTTTTTTTTCACTTCATTCGCAGGATGTGGGCTTCGCTGGCTGGGCCAGCATTTATTGCCCATCTCCTCGTGAGAAGCTGGTGGTGAGCTGTCTTCTTGAACCAGTGCAATCCATGTGGTGTAGGTACACCCACAGTGTACTTGCTAGGGCCACATGGAGGCCAGGCCAGGTAAGGATGGCAGTTTTCTTTCCCTAAAGGGCATTAGTGAACCAGATGGTTTTTTTTTTCACAACAATCGCCATGGTTTCATGGTCATTATTAAACTTTTAGTTCCAGATTTTTATTGAATTCAAATTCCAGCATCAACCCAGGTCCCCAGAGCATTACCCTGGGTCTCTGGATTACTAGCCCAGCGCTAGTAGAGACTCCATTGCCTCCCCTTGGGTATATGACTCAGTATTTCTTCATCTAAGTCATTATTTGGCAATACCCATTTATAGAACAGCTTGCTGCAGACTGAATATCCCTCCAATCTGCCTCTAGAACAAACCTTCATTCAACTTCAGAAAAGGATCTCCTCTATGCCAGTATAATTTCTTTTTAACACTTGCCATACTCAAATTTCTAGATTAGTGCCAAAAAGTTCTATGCTGTGGGCTGATGGCCATTAGGAACTTTATTGAAACAATCCAAATTCATTTCATATATGACCCTTACAGCCAACTGGATCAGGCTCGTTCAACCTTTTTGTGTGGTGTGGTGGGGGAGGGGGGCGGGGAGAGTCACATTTCCATTCTTTTCTCACTCATACAAACTTACCCTTTCACTCTCTCCCTCTCTCTCACACACACACACTCAATCTCTCTCTGTCACACATACACTCACTTACTCTCTCCCTCTCACACCCACACACTCTCTCACACACACATACACTCCCTCCCTCTCTCTCACACATAAGCATTCTCTCCCTCTCACATACACAATCTCTCCCTCTCTCTCACACACAAATATGCACTCTCTCTCACGCTCTCACACACACACACTCACTCACTTCCTCCCTCTCTCTCTCTCACATGCACACATACACACAAACTCTGCCCTCTCTCTCTGTCTCTCACACATACCCCCTCTCTCCCTCATGCACACACTCATATTCACTCTCTCTCCCTCTCTCTCTTTCACACACACACACACAATCTCTCCCTCTCCCATGCACAATCTCTCTCTTTCTCTCTCACACACTTTCTGCCCGCTAGCAGGTCTTTTCATCCCCCCCCCCCAACCCAGGCCCCGTGGTCTCTCTCCCCCATCTCCCAGGCCTGGCAGCCGCTCTCTCTCTCTCTCTCTCTCTCCCTGGGCCCCACAGCACCTTCTCTCCCTGGGCCCCACGTTGCTGCTCGTGAGTCTATCAGCAGCGAAAGCAGGAGAGGGATGGCCTATGATTGGAGGTGCAGCCCTTTGCAGAATCTTCAATTTCACTTAACCGTCTGACTGTCGTTTTGAACGGTGGCTCCGGGGGTCACATAGAATGACTTCGGGGGGCCACGACCCGGCCCACGGACCGCAGGTTGGACAAGCCGGAATTAGATGGCTCATCACAGTCTGGGAGGGGTATAAACCAAGGGAAGGGAAAGGCCAGCAACTAATCCATTATCTGCGCTACTCGTTCCCCTCACAGCACTTACAGAAGCTGCATTACCCACTCGGACATTGCTTGTTGCATTCTGTTGGCTCTGGCTCAGTGGGTATGCACTCAAACCTGAGTTAGAAGGTGATGGGTTTGAGTCCCAGTCCAGGATTTGAGTACAAAAATCAAGGTTGACACTGCGGTGCAGTTCTTAGGGAGTGTATGGTGTCTTTCAGGGGAGACAGTAACCTGAGGCTCTGTCAGCCCTCTCAGGTGTTGTAAAGGATTCAATGGCCACCATTTCAAAAGTACCCGGTGTTTTGGCCAATATCTATCCCTCAATCAACATCACAATAAACAGGAATAAAAACAAAAAAATGCTAGAAATACTCAGCTGGTCAGTGGAGGGAAACAAGAGTTAACGTTGTTTCAGGTCGATGACCTTTCATCAGAACAGGTTCACAAAAAAACAGGTTATCTGTTCATGATCACAATGCTGTTTGTGGAAGTTTACCATGTGCAAAGTAGCTGCTGTGTTTCCTAGATTACAACAATAACTACTCTGCAAAAGTACTTGATACCAGCAATCTGTGGGTATACATATCAGGGAAAGATTGACAGGCCGGGACTCTTCTCTGTTGAAAAAGAAAGGGTGACATACTGAAGTTAAAATTATAAAAGGTTTTGATAGAGAATGTTTCCTCTTATGGGGAAGAGCAGAACTAGAGGCCGTCAATATAAGATAGTCACCAAGAAACCCAATGGGGAATTCAGAAGAATCTTCTTCACCTAGAAAGTGGTGAGAATGTGGAATCGCTACCACAAGGAGTGGTTGAAGCGAATAGAATAGATGCAGTTAAGGGGAAACTAGACAAGCATTTGAAGGAGAAGGGAATAGAAGGTCACAATGATAGATTTACATGAGGAAAGACGGGAGGAAGAGGCTGGAATGGAGCATAAACACCAATGTGGATTGATTGGGTCGAATGGCTTGTTTCTGTATACCTGTGCTGTATATCCTATGGAATCCTAACCTGCCTAATACTTATTTGGCTGCAAAGCACTTTTGGGACATCATGTGGTCATGAAAGGTGTTACATAAATGCAAGTCTTTTACTTTGAATTGGAATCTGCAGATTGCATGCACCAATTTGCTTAAGAGAATAGTTAGGTTGGCCCTCGAAGTCCACGCAGAGAACAAAAATGACCCATAATATTTATTGCACACTTAGTAATGACATTGGAAATCCAGATATGAGAATATGAATTTGCTTTTTGGTATAAATAATAGCGGAGAAGCAGCAACTCACCAGGGCTTCTTCAACAGGACCTTCCAAACCTGCAACCTGTACCATCTAGAAGGACAAGGGCACCAGACACATGGGAACACCACCACTTAGAAGTTCCCCTCCAAGTCACTCACCATCCTGACTTGAAAATATATCGCCATTCATTCACTGTCGCTGGGTCAAAATCCTGAAACTCCTTCCCTAACAGCACTGTGGATGTACCTACACCACATGGTCTGCAGCGGTTCAAGAGGGCAGCTCATCACCACCTTCTCAAGGGCAATTAGGGATGGGCAATAAATGCTGGCCAGGCACACATCCTATGAATGAATTAAACAAAAGAATTAACTTTACTACTTCATCCAATTGTTAGGGCTGAATCCATAGAGAAAGACAATCACAACAACAAAGAAGGATCCAAATTATCAAGTTAAATACACTGGAAGGATCAAGAAACAGGCAATATTTTACTCATTTTCTAGCATTGTCCAGATAGAAGTTACTAGTGACTGTTCTACCTAATTATTACTTTATGAACGTACAAAATAGGAGCAGAAGTAGACCATTCGGCCCCTCGAGCCTGCTCTGCCATTCAATAAGATCATGGCTGATCTGTTAGTGTTTTGAATTCCACATTCCCTTCTACCCATGTTAACCTTTGATTCCCTTGCCTAACAAGAATCTATCTACCTCCAACTTAAAAATATTCAATGACCCCACTTCCACTGCCTTCTAAGTCACAGAGTTCCAAAGTTCCACAACCCTTGGGAAAAAAATTCTCCTCATCTCTGTCCAATAAGGGTGACACCTAATTTTAAAACAGTGCCCCCTAGTTCTGGAGTGAAGGGAAAGGAAGGGAAGCCATGATTGGAAGATAGAGGAGAGACATTGGGAAGGGGTGGGTGGCACTGCCCCCTGGTGTTAACCTGGAGCTGGGAGGATCATTTTTGCTCCTCCAGGCTCCACATTCAACTAAGTTTACTTTACAAACCCATGGAGCTCTTGTGGTGCTGTTGGTCACGTCCCTATCCCTGAGCCAGAAACCCTGGGTTTGAGTCCCACTCCAGGGTGGCTAGGGAAGTTGCGTTTGTGTCGGGGTCATACAGGTGGATTGTCAACCTTCCGCTAGGCCTATGGCTGGCGGTAAGAGCGGGAGAGTTTCCTGGTCAGCCAGAACCGTGTGGTAGCTGCAGCGCCACAGCCTCCCCATGTTAAAAGACCCCTTGCACAAACGCTTGCCACGGGCTCCACAATAAATGTTCTCCTTGCTTTGAGAGACTGCTAAAGAGAGGATTATACAAAATTAACTTTATGTTGTGGTGTGCCATGTTCCCTTTAAAGACATTTACAAAGAGCCTAAGCATGAGCCCTGAATGCTTCAATACTAATGAGTCAGTGACCCTTTCCTGTCTCCGAAAATATATATTGGGTACGTATCAGATGCTTTGGCACCCGTTTTTATATCATCAAAATTCTAGGGCACTTGTCACCAGAACTGGTCCTGTTCTCAGTCCAAATTCATCTATTGACATCCTTCACACCATTGTTTCTGCAGACCTCAGATAAAACTCACTTTATTCTTTCATGGGATGTGTGTGTTACTGACAAGGACAAAAAATTGTTGCGCATCCCTAATCGCCTTAGAACTGAGCGGCTTGCTGGGCCATTTCAGAGGTCAGTCAAGAGTCAACCGCATTGCTTTGGGCCTGGAGTCACATGTAGGCCGAACTGGGTAAGGATGGCAGGTTTCCCTCCCAGAAGGACATTCGAGAACTAGCTGGGTTTATACGACGATCAGTTGTCATGTCAGCATTCCCGAGACGGGCTTTATATTCCAGATATATTTATTGAATTTTTAAATTCCACAAGCTGCCTTGGCGGGATTTGAACCCATGTTTCTAAAATATTAGCCTGGGCCTCTGGATTACTAGCCCAGTGACTTTACCATTTATGTCACCATCTCCCCTTATTGTCCTGTTACTCAAACTGGCTTCTAAAATCTTTGATCAGTTTGCTGACACCAGGAACTTCCTTTCTTTTCATTAATTCTTTACTTCCTTTAAAGCCCAAACTCTTCTGACAGTCAATTCACAATCTCGGTCAAGTGATAAGAAAACATTTATCAACCTGAGAGGTGACTGTTCACCTCTAACTGCCAACCTCGCTCTCTCCATCGTGACCAGTGCTCCTCTGGAAATTCCTCTGTCGTTCCTGTTCAGTCATAAATACCCTGCACGCTCGTCATCCTCCTGACATCTCCAGTGTGTGTAGAAATCAAAGCCGTGAAAATTCTCCCTTTCGCCCTCCGTGATTTCATAGAATCAAAGAATGGTCACAGCAGAGAAGGAGGCCATTTGGCCCATCGTGTCCATGCTGGCTCTCTGCAAGAGCTACTCAACCAGTCCCACTTCCTGTCCTTCCCCTGTAGCCTTGCAATTTTTTTCCCCCTTTAGATATCCAGCTCTCTTTCAAATGCCTTGGTTGAATCTGTCTCCACCACAAACTCAGGCAGCATATTCCAGATTCTAACCACTCACTGCATATAGGAGGTTTTCGTCATGTCGTTGTTGCTTCCTTGGCTAAGTGCACGAGATGGGGAATGCGATCTGAAAAGGGTGGTTTCAATGGCATTGATGCTCTATTTCCTGAGCTTTTTCACAGAAGTTCAACCGGGACCCCCACCACATCCCTCCATCCCGTCCATCCCACCCCCCCCAACACCCAGAGAAACTTCACCCCAAGACTTGTTGTACAATATTCTCCCATCTCACTCAACCCTCAGCCTTTCCTTCTGCCCTGAGTTTAAAGCTTTTTGTATTTAACCTTGACACAGCCTAATCACGACTTCAGGATTTGCCTTATTTCCACTTAGACTCTTTCCAATCTTGTGGTCTTGCATTTTGGGGTCTGTAATATCTGATTTTAAAACACGAGTACTGATATTCCATGAAATTAGGAATTATGAAACATATTCTCTAATGTTCTGTGCCCTTTTATGTTTCAAACTTTGAAAGTGTTCATATGTTTTCCATTCTTTTAATAACCACATTTTTGCTCAATTTGTGTTGCCAGAAATCTTTAATTTTTAACACAATCGCACATGAATCTTTTGTGATTTCTAACATTTATTTAAAGCGTTGTGAACTTGTACAAAATGACAGATAATAAATTGGTAGGCTCCACACATTGAAAAATCTTACTTAAAAAGTCACCTCACAATAGCGAGCACTGTTTTGCCAAATGCTAGGTTGATTGTGCTGCATCAGCTCGACATTAATGAAGTTTTAATTTTCCCCTGATGTGACCATGTTGAGCTTTGCCACAGTACTTACTGATTAGCATACTTTCCTTTTCACTGAGGGCGTTATTGCTTTCAGAACTATTGGAGAGCGCTTGAGCCAAAAGGATTGGCAGAACAAATATCGACCTTGTGAGACAGCTGCTAGCTTTAATGGTTTATTTTTAAAAAAATGGGTACAAGTGCAGAGAAAAACTGGCAGACGTACATGGTTTGTGCATGAAATTATCACTAAGTGCCAGTTTAATGGTTGACTTGAAACTAATTCCTGTTTTGCCGCTTGGTCATGACAATGGACTCCTTCCTTGGAGTGTCATTATAATAGAGTTGATTGTGTGGTGTTCATGTGGGCTGCAATTGTGTGAAATCCCATCTGCAATGACTTTAATTTCTGGATCTATTCCTTTACCTAAAGTGAACAATATTGAAGCCAGCTCTCTTGAGAAGAAATTAAAACAGATGGTTCTGGCCATAAGAGAGATCATGTCTTCAAAATGCTTCAAAACCAATTACTTTCAAAGTTCAATCACTGTTATATAGCTAGCTAAACGTCGCCGCCAATTGGCACAGTGATAAATGACCAATTGACCTGTCCCGATGGATGTTGGTTGAGGGACAGTGGTTGGCCTGGACAATAAAATAAATTGCCTGTTCTCTGAATAGTATCAGGAGCTATTTTACATCTACCTTTGCATGAAAACATGGCATCGGCTTAATGTCGCACCTGAAAGGCTACAACACTGACGGTAACTTTTTTTTATTCTTTCGTGGGTTGTGAGCACCTCTGGCTGGGCCAGCATTTGTTGCCCATCCCTAATTACCCCTGAGAAGATGGTGGTGAGCTGCCTTCTGGAACTGCTGCACTCCTTGTGGTGTAGGTACACCCACAGCGCTGTTCGGAAGAGAATGTCAGGATTTTGACCCAGCGACAGCGAAGGAATGACGATATATTTCCAAGTCAGGATGGTGTGTGGCTTGGAGGGGAACTTGCAGGCGGTGGTGTTGCCATGCATCTGCCGCCCTTGTCCTTCTAAGTGGTAGGGGTCGTGGGTTTGGAAGGTGCTGTCAACAGTGCCATGGTGAGTCCCTACAGTGCATCTTGTAGATGGTACCCACTGCTGCCCCTGTGTGCTGGTGGTAGAGGGAGCGACTGTTGAAGGTGGTGGATGGGGGTGCCAATCAAGCGGGCTGCTTTGTCCTGGATGTTGTCGAGCTTCTTAAATGTTGTTGGAGCTGCACTTATCCAGGCGAGTGCAGAATATTCCATCACACTCCTGACTTGTGCCTTGTAGGTGGTGGACATGAAGACCAAGCTTTGGGGAGACAGGTGGTGAGTTACTCGCTGCAAGTCAAGGAGTAAATCTTGAACCCACAACCTTTTGACCCTGAGTCGACATTTAAACTCATGAGTAATGTTAGGCATTTTCTGTCTGGTTTACAGGCTTTGAACTGATAATTGTGGTTCAAACTTGTGTATGTATGAATACATGGATAGATACATAGTTATTAAAGTGGTTCTGTACATGAAGAGTTAAGAATACAAGGTACCGTGGACACATTCTGTTTTCTTGGGCTTTTAAGTTAGTTTTAATAGAAATTGATGAAAGAAAAACACCCCCTGTACCACTCAAAAATACAATACATTCAATGGAAAACACAAAAATAGTGGATCCATTTTTTAAAAAAGGCTCCCACTTTTACCCTCACAGTGAATGTACCACCTTTTAACAAGATGTTTGAATATTGCTGAAAAGTGAGACACGTTGCTGAAGCTTTTTGTCTCAGACTCCTCAGGACAAATGCAAGAATGTCAAATTTCAAACAATCACAACCATTTACACGACATCATTTGAAATTTGGCATTCTTGCACCTGTCCTGATGAAAAGCTTTGGCAACACGCCTCTCTTTTCAGCAATATTCTACCAGGCAAATGTTTGAAATGGGTATTGTAAAGGATTAGGTGTCACTTTGAGTAATGAGTGCTGATTTTTGCAGTATAAACCTCATATTTCCTGTTTGTGAAGCGTGTTGAACAGGCTGCATGCTCATGGGTTAGATCCCTGGAAAATAGAACGAGATCCATGTCATTCTTGGGTGGGCCAATCTAACCCCTGTGAGCTCCATCTATATTCAGGCATATTTCAGTATTCTGTGGACTCAAAACAGTTCAATGCCGCTCCTCAAAATATAGCTATGTATTTGGTGACCTACTTTTACAGCAAATTAGCCGGAGACGTGTTTTGTTTCTAATCTGCACATCTTGTCTAGGATCAGAGGAATGTGCGTTTTCCATATTCCTTTGTGTGCTGTATCAATTTGCATAATTATTCTGGCAATACCCTCTGCAGCAAATTATCTTTGGAGTCTGAAATGACATTTTGCATTCCTTTGGTATGTCTGTCATCGATATGCAAAACAACTCCTATTGAATTGCAAATGAAAAATAATTCAAATGTTGTTTCTGTCTTGAGTGGAAACTCCTCTCTTGTTTCCAGCAAGCAACCCATCTTTTGAGGGATCTGGAGCATGCTAATACTGTTCAGGTGACAGTAGCTACCAAGCTGGGCTCCCACTGCTCCTTGAAGATGCAGTGTTACTCTGATCTTAGACGCTAATATTTTTCTTGATAACAGGTTTATTCACAGAATGCAGCATTATGGATGTCTACTTCCTACCTACTAACCCCAGTATCCCAGAAGTCTCTCTTTTTAAGTGCTCTAAGTACTTAATTAAACAATGCCCTTTACCTGTGTATCTTAACAATATAATTGAGGTGTCAGCTGTGGCTCAGTTCATAGCACCCTCGCCTTTGAATCAGAGGATTGTGGGTTTGTGTCCCACTCCCGGAAACCAAGAACTGTGATTGTACTCGAAAGAGTTGCAATCTGTGACTGTTGATAACTCGAAAGAATTTTGAACAATATAATTAATATACCCATTAACATACTGCACCATCCCCGCACCATCAAGGTGTGCCACCCTTGACACCATTTACCTTGACAATTGCAAAACTCAGCAGAATATTTCCATCAAACTTGAAGAAGGGAGAAGGTAAACATATAGAAACATAGAAACTAGGAGCAGGAGTAGGCCATTCGGCCCTTCAAGCCTGCTCCGCCATTCAATATGAACATGGCTGATCATCCAACTCAATAGCCTGCTCCCGCTTTCTCCCCATACCCTTTGATCCCTTTCGCCCCAAGAGCTATATCTAACTCCTTCTTGAATGTTTTGGTCTCGACTACTTTCTGTGGTAACGAATTTCACAGGCTCACCACTCTCTGGGTGAAGAAATTTCTCCTCATCTCAGTCCTAAATGGTCTACCCCATATCCTCAGATTGTGACCCCTGGTTCTGGACTCCCTCACTATTGGGAACATCCTTCCTGCACCTACCCTGTCTAGTCCTGTTAGAATTTTATAGGTTTCTGAGATCCCCCCTCATTCTTCTGAACTCCAGTGAATATAATCCTAATTGACTCAATCTCTCCTCATATGTCAGTCCCACCATCCCAGGAATCAGTCGGGTAAACCTACGCTGTACTCCATCTATAGCAAGAACATCCTTCCTCAGATAAGGAGACCAAAACTGCACACAATATTCCAGGTGTGGTCTCACCCTGTACAATTGCAGCAAGACATCCTGTTCCTGTACTCAAATCCTCTATGAAGGCCAACATACCATTTGCCTTCTTTACCGCCTGCTGCACCTGCATGCTTACCTTCAGCGACTGGTGTACAAGGACACCCAGGTCTAGTTGCACATTCCCCTCTCTCAATTTATAGCCATTCAGATAATAATCTGCCTTCCTGTTTTTGCTACCAAAGTGGATAACCTCACATTTATCCACATTATACTGCACCTGCCATGCATTTGCCCACTCACTCAGCTTGTCCAAATCACACTGAAGCATCTCTGCATCCTCCTCACAGCTCACCCTCCCACCCAGCTTTGTGTCATCTGCAAATTTGGAGATATTACATTTAGTTCCCTCATCTAAATCATTAATATATATTGTGAATAGCTGGGGTCCCTGCGGTACCCCACTAGTCACTGCCTGCCATTCGGAAAAAGACCCGTTTATTCCTACTCTTTGTTTCAAGGTAACTCTGGAGGTAAGTACTTTTCCCAATGTTTGTCCCAAACCTTTTGCTAAAAATGCTTATTTATCTGGCTCTTGTGTGTATCCTCATATTCATTTTCAGCAAACCACAATGCCAATGTTGGAAAGTACACGCAATCGAAAAGGCTTGGCATGGTTCATGTCACTCCATTGTATTGGGGAGGAGGCATAGATGGCTCATGTTTGACATGTTGATGCCCCAATATGCGGAGGAGTAATCGGTCATGTGCTTATAGCCATAATGCCCCTGTGTGTTTAGTGTGTGACCTCAGCGAAATCATGAGTGGGCAACAGGGACTTGCCATTGAAGGGAAATGAGAAAATGCATGTGCCAGGATCCAAGGAAGGTGGCCAAACAGGTCGACTGTCAACTTGTAAATCCTTCGGACACACCAATGGCTGGCGGTTAGAGCAGAGAAGCTCCTGGTCAGCTGTGCTCAAGGTCCTAGCTCTGGGGAAATGGGGAGGGTTAGCGACAGGAAGGGCATCTGACTGTAAAAACACCCACTGAATCCAGGTGATTGACCAGCATTGTGGCGAGCCCATGTAGCATGGGAAAAGCCAAAGGAAGAATAAGGATACGAGCAGTGCAGTGTCCGGATGTTTTTCTGTGTCTCTGCAGTCTGTGTTTGAAAGCAGCACTGTACCGAAAGCTGAGTCTGAGATGTAACGAGAGAAGAAAATTTCTTCAGATCTTCGGCACTCCTCTTTCTCCTTTGAATGACCTCCTCCTCCTCGCCCAGCCGCTACAGTAGCGGCCCTGCTACATCACACTCACATTTCTCTACTTGTCAGTGGTAGCCTCCCTCTTGCTGTTGCCCATTTCAGGAGGAGCCCACCCTGCAGGCTTAACAAGCCTCAACCACTTCCAAAACCCCTGGGTCAGCAAAGCTGTACATTTCGAGTGGGTGGCCCAGGCTGTTTTCAGGTGACAGGGGTTCCTGTCTCGTGGGGGGTTATGGGTGGGATGGGGGGATTGTAGGGGAGGGGGTGATGAAGGAAGGAGTGTCACTGTGGCACCCTTGTTGCTGGGTTTCCAAGCAGCCTGACCGGCTAAGCAGGGTCAAATGGACAGAAGATGGGCTGAGAGGCTCCCATTTAAAATTCCCGCTCTCGGAATTGGTCAATCTCCAATGGATTGTCAGAAGGAAACCATCATTCAAAAGTTGTCTGGGTCCCAGGTTCTTGATTTCATTCTGGTTTCATTCAAGGCTTCAGTATGTTTGGGACAACTGAGGTGGAGCTGTCAGAATTTAGTATGCCTGGTGTCATCTCTTCAATCCCTTCTCCTGTGATTTAGGGATGCAGTGAAAGAAGTGGCTGGGTTGTGGGGTAATGGGAGCAGACTAAAGAGCTACCTGTGCTCCCCATCCCCCACCCGGTCCTGTTGAAACTTCTTATAGGGACAGGAAAGGGCTGAATCCTAGTCAGACTAGGTTCCCTCACAATTCCATCCTACATGTCCCCAGATTGCATGAATGTTGTGTTTATGAAGGCACGCAAATTTCTACACATCGTATCTCCACCGAATCCACATCCTGTTCACAGAGTCTTTCTTTTCCACCTCCAACCCTCCAGTTCATGTTGACACTCTCCTCCCTCTCCACTCAATTCAAGACTTGGCCTTCTTATTCCCAGCCAACTCAGTGGAAGCCAGCAATTGCTTTCCCACCTTTGTTACCTCCATCATTGACTCATTCCACTTCCTCTCCTGTATAAATATTGACACTCTCCATTCTTTCTTACTCAAAGTTTGTCTCCCTCTTCCAGCCTCACAACAAATGTTCTCACCTGTCAATGCTCATGACCCCCAACTTCTCTTTTGTCTCTACAAATTAACACCATTCCCGGCTTCTCCATACTTTTTCTTCCCCTCGCACCCCCTCCCCACCCCCGCCTGCCACCCCTGAAACAGCTCCTGGCACCTGCCCACTTCTTATCCAAAGATACTGACCTGGGCTCTTTTCTCTTCCATTATTTACTAGCACTTCACTTCTTTCCCCCTCATCTCCTCTGTTCCATCCTCCACTCTCCCTTTCTCTCCTCCCTCACTTCTACATAGGACTTAGGAGAAGGAGGAGGCCATTTGGCCCTTTTGGCCTGCTCCGCCATTCAATAAGATCATGGCTGATCTGGTTGTGGTCTCAGCTCCACTTTGCCATCTGCACCCCCCATAACTCTTGAATCCCTTGTGTATCAAAAATCTATCTAACTCAGCCTTGAATAAATTCAATGACCCAGCCTCCACTGCTTTCTGGGAAAGAGAATTCTACAGACTAATGACCCTTTGAGAGAAAAAAATACTCCACATCTCCACCTTAAATGGTAGACCTCTTATTCTTAAACTGTGTCCCCTGGTTCTAGTCTCTCCGACGTGTAGAGACACCTTGCTGGTATCTCCACTATCCAATCCCCTCAGGATCTCATATGTTACAATAAGATCACCTCTCATTCTTCTAAACTCCAATGGGTACATTGTTCAACCTTTCCTGATAGGATAAGCCCCTCATCCCAGGAATGAGTCGAGTGAACCTCTGTTGCTCCCTGCCCTCTCCTACCCACTCCTATTGCTCGCACGTCCCCTCTTCACTTATCTTTCCTATCCTCCATCCTATTCTTCTTTTTCCCCATTCATCTGCTTCCTTCCTTCCTTCACCCCCACCCCATCCCTCTTCCCTCAGTGCAGCTCCTGCCCAGATCCTCCTGCCACGCACAATAATTCCAATGGTTGCACAAATCAGCCAGGAATTCTATTTAGCACAACAATTTGCATCGGCCAGGATTTCTTTAAGTGGCACAAAAACTTGGCGAAGGTGCAGCAGTGAAGGACGTGGCAATGGCCAATGTGCAGTCGGCAGCACGCTTACCCGCGTCAGAAAGTTGCGGGTTCAAGCCCCACTCCAGAGACTTTAGCACAAAAATCTCATCGAATACTGCGGTGCAGTACTGAGAGAATGCTGTACTGTCTTGCAGATGAGATGTTAAACCAAGATCCTCCCAGGATGTAAATGGTCTTACGTGACTATTTTGAAGAGCAGGGGAGTTATCCCTGGTGCCCTGCTCCAATAGTTATCCCCTACCTAGCATCACTAGATTATCTGGTCATTATCACATTGCTGTCTATTGGAGTTTGCTGTGTGCAAATAAACTGCAGCATTTCTAACATTGCAACAGTGTAATGTTCATTGACTGTAATGCACTTAGGAACATTCTTAGGTTGTGAAAGGCGCTATATAAATGCAAGTCTTTCTTCCTTGAGAATTTGGTAGGTGCTAATTTCCACCGATGGCCATTTCCTCAGCAGGACTCCCTGTGTCAAATGCAGACAGGTGACATGTACTGTATGCAGTTGGGAAGATTACTTAGTGCACGGAGAGCTGGAGAAGCTGCAAGGCTTGTAGAGTACATAATCATTTACAATCGAGTTTGTTGCCGAGCCTCCCCTAATCATATGTCTCTTCAATGCTTTGCATAAAAAGTTTCTGATCCTTTGGTAATCAAGCAAAGCTGTAGAGAATTCTTGTCTGATTGTGAGGAAAGGATGGAAAAGCTTAAGAGGTGACCTAACAGAGATTTCCAAGATGACAAGATGTTAATGGAGAGAAGGCTATTCCCTCTGGGGAGTGGATCAATAACCAGACATCACTGATTTAAAATCACTTATGAATGACCTAGAGAGGAGCATAGGGGATATGCTTTCATTCAGAGAGTTGTTGGGATCTGGGAATCTTCCTGAAAAGATGGTGGAAGCCGATTCCATAAATAATTTTCAAAGGGAGTTGGACAGGGACTTGAGAGTGAGGAACAGGGTGATGGAAAAGAAGCAGGAATGTGGCACTAATCATAACTGCTGTTTCACAGAGCCAGCCAGGCGTGATGGGATAGATATGGCCTCCTTTTGTGAGCTTCTATGATCACCCATTCCCACCTCTCCACTATTCCATCCTGCCCCATTACCCTCCCCAAACAATGCTCTCCCAGTTGTACAGGCCCCGTGGAATTAATTGATCATCTCGGTCCACAGCTGTAACCTTGAGTCCTGTTTATTTCAGCTCATAAAAGAAGCAGTTTATCTGTCCATTAGAGTTGAGGCTTATTCAATAAACAATAGAAGCAGCATGCTCCTGGTGCTATCAATCAATCTCTGACAAAGTTTCTATAATTAATATTTAATTATTGGCTGGAAAGCCAAAGTATTTTGTAGTTCTATTAAAGGGGATTTGATTTGTTGCTGTTGCAGCTGCCAGGATTTTGCCAGATGTTTAACATCGTGGTAAGTTAGGAGCTTTTGGAACGATCATTACTGACCTCAAACTACTTACAACAAAGGGAGGACACCTTGAGTTTATTAATGTTTGAATGTTTAATTGCACTGTGAGAAAGCGCATTCCTCTAGGGCTGGATAGATGGACAGGAACTTTTATTTTTGGTATTTTTGTTTTTAAATAAAGTGTCTCACTGATAAGAGTGCTGTCATGAAGTTATTGTGAAGGCCATGTGTGCCGCAGTGTGAAATCTGGTCTACGCAATATTTATCACCTGATTAAACGTGAACAAAATATGTCCTTCAGGGGAGAGATACGGCTCCAAATTTGCAGCTGTGTCGAAAACCACTCTCCTCCAGAAAGAAGAGCGAGAGAACCATTGAGTTTCTTCAAATTTCCTTTACACAATTTTTGACATTTTTTGCTCACATCTCTCACAGGAGATCATATAATTAATTTCTGGAATTGTAGGGGGATTTCTGTTACCCGAGGAAGAGGGATTAGTTCCTTTTTTAATGCCACAAAATTGTTTTGAACATGATTGAAAATCTCAGTAATGATTTGGGTTGGATAGAGACTTGATCAGTGTTGTAGTCAAATGCCCCAGATTCGAGGCATTATTATGTGGAAACTAATTTATAAGTTTAACTGAGGTAAAGGTGGAGCCACTTGTGGTACAGAGCCATTTCCCTGTTGGTCTGGCATTATATTTCTCTCTATTTTACAGGACCACTAGGAACTGAAAGTTCAACGCTTCTTTACTTCCAGACCCGTCATATCAGGAGTACTTGATAAAAGCGAACACGCATTTCTTTCCAGCACTTCAGGCTCAGCTATCCGACTGTGCTCTGGGTGCTTTACAGTTTGTGTATATAAAAGAGTGATTATTTCCTATTCTGCACTTCAAAGACACAAGTTGTGGAAGAGCAAGAATTCGCCGTGAGAAAATGAGTGCCCCGAAGGAAGCAAGCAATTATTAAAAAAAGGATAATCAGTTGAGTCAATCACACTAGTTAATTCGAGAAAAATGATATTTTGATTAAAAGCTCCCAATTTTCCCTTGGTTGCTTTGCAGAATGTTAATGAGCAATGATAAAAAGGTAGTCACTTACTGGGTCAGAAGCTAAGAGCTTAAAAAGCCTCAGCATCTGATTCGATCAATTTTGACCCTCCCAAAATATACTTTATTCATAAACTTTCATAAAAATACATTGCAAAACATTTCAAATTGAATATTACAGAAAGTGCAATCAGATTCAACTTTTCTCAATACAGCGTATTCCTCAATACAATTGCAGTACTCATGATGTTTACAATGTACATTCCATGTCAGGTATACAGCCCAGGGGACTCTACACAGTTTCCAGCCCCTTGATGTCCTTTGGCTGAAAGGCCTTACTTAGATGGCGAAACAAAAACAAAATTACCTGGAAAAACTCAGCAGGTCTGGCAGCATCGGCGGAGAAGAAAAGAGTTGACGTTTCGAGTCCCCATGACCCTTCAGCAGAACTGAGTGAAGTTAGGAGAGGGGTGAAATATAAGCTGGTTTAAGGCCGGGGTGGGGCGGGGAGGTGCGGGGAGAGAAGTTTGGTGGGGGGTGGTTGTACAGACAAGCAAGCAGTGATAGGAGCAGATAATCAAAAGATGTTACAGACAAAGGAACAGGGAGGTGTTAAAGGTGGTGATATTATCTAAGAGAATGTGCTAATTAAGAATAGATGGCAGGACACTCAAAGTACAGCTCTAGTGGGGGTAGGGTGGAAAGACTGACAGGGTATTACAGGTATAGATTTAAAAATAATGGAAATAGGTGGGAAAAGAAAAATCTATATAAATTATTGGAAAAAACAAAAGGGAGGGGGAAGAAACGGAAATGGGGGTGGGGATGGGGGAGGGAGTTTAAGATCTAAAGTTGTTGAATTCAATATTCAGCCCGGAAGGCTGTAAAGTGCCTAGTCGGAAGATGAGGTGCTGTTCCTTCAGTTTGCGTTGGGCTTCACTGGAACAATGCAACAAGCCAAGGACAGACATGTGGGCAAGAGAGCAGGGTGGAGTGTTAAAATGGCAAGCGACAGGGAGGTTTGGGTCTTTCTTGCGGACAGACCACAGGTGTTCTGCAAAGCGGTCGCCCAGTTTGCGTTTGGTCTCTCCAATGTAGAGGAGACCGCATTGGGAGCAACGAATGTAGTAGACTAAGTTAGAGGAAATGCAAGTGAAATGTTTTTTGTTTTTATTACTTAGATGGTGGCCTTTCTCCGTGGTGCCTCTGTGCCGGCTACCCCAAGCTTTAGTGCTATCAATTTAGTGGGAGAGCAAGACTCTGCACCCAAAAAAACTCAGTGGAGGTTGTTTTCTCAACTCACTGGGGTTAATAGCATGCAATGTTTAATTTCTTCCCCACTGTTTTAGTAGAGGTGTTAAGCCATTTACATTGTGTTACCTCAATCTCAGACTGGTATGCTTTGTAATGCAGGAGGTGAAAAGGCTGTCAGACCCATAGACACTTATCTAAGCAGAGTAAATCCGCTGTTAAAAAAGCAGATAGAGATTTCAGCTGAGCTTGTTAGCATTTCCCTCTTAATCTCTGTCGTGACTATTGAACAGTTTTCAAATAACACAGAAATGAGGAGTGATTCCCGGGATGAAGAACTGTAGCTATGAGGATAGATCGGAGAGGTTGGGACTGTTTTCCTAGGGAGAAAAAAAGTCCAAGAGGAGACTGGATAGAGGTACGGACAGGGTAAATAGTGAGAAACTGTTCCCACTCAAGAGAGTATCAGGAACGAGAGGGCACAGATTCAAAATAATTGGCAAAGGGAGTAAATGCGATGTGAGGAAAACATTTTTCACCCAGAGGGTGGTTGGAGTCTGGAACAAACCTCCTGAAAGGGTGGTGGAGGCAGGTTCGATCAAGGTATTCAAGAGGGAATTGGGTTGCTGCCTGAAAAGAGAGAAAGTGCCAGGTGACGGGGATAAGGCAGGGGAGTGGGACTAGGTGGAATGCTCTTTCAGAGAGTCAGTGCAGAATTGATGGGCCGAATGGCCTCCTTCTGCACTATAAAGATTCTGTGATAATGTGAGACAGTGTAGCTGCTTTGAACTTTAGGCCTGTAACTTCAGAGCTCTGGGGTGTTGTAACTGGGGGGCACCCCAAATATGCGCTGGGGAAGCCCCCACCTCACCCCCACTCCCCAGAGGGCCCCAGGTAAGGAGCGCATGCCTGTTGCCCAGGAAGTTCAAATTTCTGTTGGGCAATTTCCCTGCACTGGGAACCATTAAAAATGTACAGTATGATTCACAAACTTCGGATGGTTCCAACTGCCTTACCAGAATAGCTACCCAGGAAATGTTAGAAGAATTTAAATCACTTCTAACCCCTGGGTAACTATAGTACTGACACCCCCACAACACCCCACGGGACCACCCCTAACCACCTGACCCCCCCCCCACTCCCAACACCAACTACCACCCCAATGACCACCTGCCCCGACCACTCAACCCCAACGCCCACTGACACCCCCACCCATTCAACTTCCCCCACTAATCACCTGAATCCCAACCCCGCACTGACCACACCCCCACTGACCACCTGATCCCCGCTCCCCACTGACCACCCAACACCCCCCAGTCCCCATTGAACAACCGACCCCCAACTCCTCACTGACCGCACGACCCCCTGACTGACCACCCAACCCCCCCAACCACCTGACCTCCCACACTGACCACCTGACACCAACCCCCATCAACTACCCAAACCCCCGGCACTCCTCACTGACCACCTGACCCCCACCACCCCACTGACCGTGCCCCCAATGATCACCCAACCCATAGCCCCACCACTGGCCACTCCCCCACTGACCACCCGGCCCCACCGTCTATCCAAAACCCACTGACCTCCCAAACTCCCAATGACCACCTGACCCACCCGACCAACCGAACCCCCTCCCCACTGAGCACCCAAACCCCACCCCCCTCCCCCCCCCACTGACCAGCCAGCTAGAGCCATAAAAAAAGCGGTGTGTCTTCCTTATCTCCAACTCTCCAGCCTCAGGAATGTGCTGCGCTCAACAGTTCTCGTCTGGCTGAGTAGGAAGGTCGGTTGAGAAAGGAACAGCTGGACTTCCAGGTAAGAAACTAGGAGCGGAGAGGTACTCTGACTCTGACTGACACTTCCATGGACGTGCAGGCCCTCGTGTTTGGTATATTTGGGCACTCTCCATGGTCCTGATCTTATTTCTTGGCCTACAAGTGAGCAAATGCTTGATTTCTTCATCTGAAATTCTCTGCAATTCTTGGCTAAAGTATTAACCCATTTCCTCTTAACTGTATCTCTTAAGGCTTTTACTTTATAAAACGTTTGTATCGTCCAACAGCTATGGGATAGTTTCTATCCAGCTTCATCATATTGGCTGGAGTTTGGAAGTAGTTTGGTAAACTTGACTGTGTGCCATTTGACCTGGTTATTGCCGCCTCATTTGGTTTGAACATGGTAAGCAAAGGGTCATCCAAGTGCTCGTTCAATCACCCCTTGAGAAACTGGGCTATAAGCTAATGTGGCTCATCTTTGGGTGCGGAATGGTTGACACCAGGAGCGTGCATCAGAAGTCCAAAGCTTTATTGAAACTGGGCCTCATCAGAACAACGCTGGTAAACTGTGATTGTCCATTAGGATTCCAGAGGCATCTTGCTGGTTTGAAGAGAAGCCAGTGGCCCCAGTGGCCCCGGTGGCTCCAGTGCTGACAGTGGCTCTCAGGCAAGTCCTGGAACACTTGAGTTTCACCCACTCAATTTGGCATTGGACATATTTTAAGTATGTTTGGGGGAAACTGGTGCTTTTTGTCTGATAAATAGGGTCCAATTTCTCACCTATTCTATCACCACCAGAAAAAGCACTCACATTTCCTTCCTGCACCTCGTGCATAGGTCACAGAGCGGCAGAAAAATAGGAATCAGTGTGCATGAGGCACAACAGAAAGGCAGTTAAGGGTTTGAGCTAACGACATGTTTGAACAAAGGGTTTTCACAAGGCTCGGACAAGCAGCGAGGGAGGTGGTAAGGCAGAGGAGCTTAAGAAAGGGGCCCGAGTGGGTAAGGACACAATGGCTGAAAGAATGGCTGCCAAGGGTGGGGCAAAAGGACTGGAAAAGGAAAAGAAGGATGTCAGGAAAAGGAAGTGTGTGTGTGTGTGTGTGTGTGTGTGTGTGGTGTGTGTGTGTACGTGTGTGTGAGAGAGAGTGTGTGTGAGAGAGTTTGTGCATGAGAGTGTGTATGTGAGAGTGTGTGTGAGTGTGTCTGCGTGTGAGAGTGCGTGTGTGAGAATGTGTGAGAGTGTGTGAGAGTGTGAGTGTGTATGTGAGTGTCTGTAAGTGTGTGTGTGTCTGTGAGAGTGTGTGAGAGTTTGTGCATGAGAGTGTATGCGTGAGAGTGTGTGTGAGAGAGTGTGTGAGAGAGTGTGTGAGAGAGTGTATGTGTGTGTGAGAGAGTAAGTGTGTGTGTGTGTGTGAGAGTGTGAGTGTCTGTGAGAGAGTTTGTGTGTGAGAGTGCATGTGAAAGTATGTGTGAGTGTGTGTGTGTGAGTGTGTGTGTGTGAGTGTGTGAGAGTGAGAGTGTGTGTGAGAGTGTGTGTGTGTGTGAGAGTGTGTGTGTGAGTGTGTGTGAGAGTGTATGTGTGTGTGAGAGTGTGTGTGTGAGTGTGTGTGAGAGTGTATGTGTGTGTGAGAGAGTGAGTGTGAGTGTGTGTGTGTGTGTGAGAGAGTGTGTGTGAGCGTGAGTGTCTGTGAGAGAGTTTGTGTGTGAGAGTGCATGTGAAAGTATGTGTGAGAGTGTGAGTGAGAGTGTGAGTGTGTGTGAGTGAGGGAGGTGGGGGACCACTGGTCAAAGGAAACTGCTGAGGGTGGAGCGAGGCCACGTAAGGAATTGAAAGCTATAGCACAAACCTTAAAACCAACAGGGAAGGATGGAATTTTGTACAGGTGAGGCAGGGGGTGGAGATCAGAAGGCTGGCTCCAGAGTATTTGGAAAGGTTGAACTGCCAAAGGGCTGGGGACAGAAACAGATGATATTGCAAAAGTATGTGGAGAGCAGTGTTGAGAAAGATACACATATAAGGAAGGAAACTCAGCTCCCAGGAACTATACAACCTTCTAGATTTTCCTTCCAACACACATTAATTTGCTTATGATGCTGAACTTGATTTGCCTGTGTTCAGCCGTTGTCAGGGAGACAGTGGGTATAGTGGTGATGTCACTGGGTCAGTAATCCAGATACCCAGCTTCGGGGAACATGGGTTCAAGTCCCACTCTGGCAGCTGGTGGAATTTAAATTCGGGTTAATAAAATCTGGAATTGAAAACTAATCTGATGGCAACTATCATTGATTGTTGTAAAAACACATCTGGTTGATTAATGTTCTTTAGGGTTTACCTGTCCTGGCCTATGAGTGACTTCAGATCTGCAGCAATGTGGCTGCCTCTTTGTTGCCCTCTGATGTGGCCTGGCAAGCCACTCAGTTTGAGGGCAATTAGGGATGGGCAACAAATGCTGGCCTTAACAGTGATGTCTACGTCCCATCAAAAGAATAAAAATGACCATAATGCAAGCCTTTCCCTTTCTCAGGCAGTTCCTGGCTCTTCTGAGTTCGTAGCACCCCCCACGTTACCTCAACTTTAACTTAGTGTCAGCTGTAAACGTAGCTATTTTGCATTTTGTTGTTTGGCGGTACAGAATTTCAGTATTGCTGAAAAAAGAGACATGCTGTCGAAGCTTTTTGTCTTGCACTCATCAGGACAGATCGCAAGATCACTAACGGTAAAGGGAACAACAATTTATACTGCATGAGAAGACAGCACTGATTGGTTGGCAAGTGGACTCTGATTGGTAGAGGCGTTGCCATGTAGAATGCAGCAGGGAATAGTTAACTGTCCAGCTTTCATTCAAATTCAGACCAGGCAGGTCAACTCCGATTGATCAAGGCATTGCCATGGGGAATGAACCAGGGAATAGCTGTGCTCCAGTTTTTGTTTAGTTGAAAAAGGCATAATGCATGGGCATGCTCCCTCTTGCCTGCAAAGGACAGGGCCCTGTGTGTGAATATATGTAGCTTCTAGGACGCGTAAGTGAGCCACACTGCGGGCCCAACCGATAATCTTAAATTGATTTTCAGTGTAATTCTTAGCAGGATTGTTTAGCAAGTGTTATCCAACCACGAGATCACATCTAATGTCGGTCACTATGTTTTGAGTTTTGAAAGCATGACAGGTTGTGTACAGTCAGTATGTTGCCTGTTGAGAACAGCTGTAGGTACGCGCTGTTTGATATGATCTGTCAGTTGCTGGGATGTACGGCCTACATACCTGGCATCACACCGGCACTGAAATTCACAAACTGCATTAGTCATTTGTGTGATAGGCAGATGACGGCAGCATCCTGTTAGTGGGGAATACCACTGTGTTGCTGCTGCATAGTAACAGCGTGAAACGTCTAGCTTCATCTGTTGTTCAAGTTTTTGAGACAACTTGCCCTTCCAGGGTAATCTGAGGTAGAGTGGGCACTTTTTCAGGGCTGAAAGTGTTCGCCCTAAGCCCATTCATGAGTTTGCACGAGATGCAGCGAGCAGTGATCTGACCAGCGTAGCCATTATCCCGGAGGATGGATTTGATGTGCCCTGTTTCAGCATCAAACTTGCAGGGCAATACCTCTACCGATCAGAGCCCACTTGCCAACCAATCAGCACTCTCTTCTCATGCAGTATAAATTGTTCTTCCCTTTACTGTTGCAAACCTGTCCTGATGAGATGAAAAGCTTTGACAGCATGTCGCTTTTTTCAGCAATATTTTGCATTTGGTCAATTATACATATTGGGAACACCAGATGTCATAGCGTCGTAATAAAATTATTTGTTTAAAAAGATCAAGGTTTCAACAACAAGTTGCCAATAGCTACCTGCTGTCTAAATGGCTGGACTCAAATGTCCGATCCAACATTTTCAAGATGATGAGAAATGCAGAGGATGATCCCAGAAGTTTTAAATAATGGTGCATTGAAGAGTATCCCATGACAATGATGTGACCACTAGAAGTAAAAGGAAATACCAGCAATAACAAAAAAAAGGATTGTTACTATAAGAACAGTGGTCCTTAATTTTATCTGTTGTAAGAGTGGAAGAAAGCACATGCACTAAGTTCTTAGATTCTGGTAAGCTATATTTTTAAATATATTTTAACAGATATAACCTATGTTAATATGATATCAAGACCAACATTGCTTTGTATGGTGTAGGAACATCTCACCCATGATGCCCATTGCCCACCTCAGCTGGATGCCCCACAATATTTTAGCCTGAGATGAGCATTTCCTCTTATTTGTTCATGGGATGTGGACATCACTGGCTAGGCCAGCAATTATTGCCCATCCCTAGTTGCCCTTGTTCGGGGTCAACCACATTGCTGTCGATCTGGAGTCACATGTAGGCCAGACCGGGTAAGGACGGCAGATTTCCTTCCCTAAAGGACATTAGTGAACCAGATGGGTTTTTTGCAACAATCGACAGTGGTTTTATGGTCATCATTTGTCTTTTATTGAATTCAATTTCCACCATCTGCTGAGGTCTCTGGATCTCTGGATCTTACCCTGGGTCTCTGGATTACCAGCCCAGTGACAATACCACTACACCAGCAGCTCCCCCAGTGACCACATCTTCATGCCATCATTAAGACAGCTTAATTCTACCTCCATAACGCTGCTTGACGTTGTCAGCTCATATACTGCTGAAATCCACATTCATGCCTTTGTTAAGCCTAGACTTGACCATTCCAAAACAATCCTGGGTGGTCTCCCACATCCTACCCTCTATTATGTTGAGGTTATCCAAAACTCTGCTGCTCCTGTCATAACAAGAAGCAAGCCCTGTTCACCTACCACCCCTGTGCTCGCTGACCTACATCGGTTCCCAGTCAAGCAGCATCTTGATTTTAAAGTTTATATCCTTTTTCCCAAATCCCTCCATGGCCTCATCCCTCCCCATCTCTGCAAACTCCTCCAACCCCACAACCCTCCGAGATATCTGCGCTCCTCCAATTCTGGCCTCTTGAGCACCCCTGATTTTAATTGCTCCACCATTGGTGGCTGCGCTTTCAGTGGTGTGGGTCGATAGCTCTGGAATTTCCTCTCTAAACCTCTCTGCCTCTCTACATCACTTTCCTCTTTTAAAATACTCCTCCAAACCTACCTCTTTGACGAAGCTTTTGGTCACCTGACCTAATATCTCCTTATGTGGCTTGATGTTGCATTTTGTTATATAATACGCCTAGGAAGCACCTTGGGACATTTTATTACATTAGAGGTGCTATATAAGTTGTTGTTATACATAAGTTGTTGTAGCTGCACTGGAAAGCACATGGAAAGCTTGAGAATTAAAAATAGATCAATATCTTATTCAACAAGGTCCAAAGCTACTTATTCATTAATTGTGTACATGGGCTTTCAAAGGGCAATTGACACACAGTGCCACACAACAGATTTGTGAGAAAAGTTATTGCTCATGGAATAAAAGGGACAGTAGCAATGTGGATACAAAATTGGCTGAAAAATAAGAAGCAGAGAGTAATGGCCAATGGATATTTTTCAGGCTGGAGGAAGGTTTGTAGTGGAGTTCCCCAGGGGTTGGTGTTGGGACCCTTGCTTTTCCTAATATATATCATAATGATCTAGATCTTGGTGTGCAGGGGGCAATTTCAAAGTTTGCAGATGATATGACGCTTGGGAGTGTTGTGACCTGCGAGGAAGACAGTGTGAAACTTCAAAAGGACTTAGGCAAGTTGGTGGAGTGGGCAGATAGGTGGCAGACGAAGTTCAATGCAGAGATGTGTGAGGTGATGCATTTTGGTAGGAAGAACATGGACAGACAATATAAAATAAGGGGTGAAATTTTGAAGGGGGTGCAGGAGCAGAAAGACTTGGGTGTATATGTGCATAGATCATTGAAGGTGGCAGGACAGGTGGAGAGAGTAGTTAATAAAGCATATAGTATCCTGGGCTTCATTAATAGGGGCATAGAGCAGAAGAGCAGGGAGGTTATGCTAAGACACTCATTAGAACTCAGCTGGAGTATTGCGTACAGTTCTGAGCACTACATTATAAGAAGGATGTGAACACATTGGAGAGAGTGCAGAAGAGGTTTACAAGAATGGTTCCAGGGATGAGAAACTTCAGCTATGAGGATAAGTTGGAGAGGTTGGGATTGTTCTCCTTGGAGAGAAGAAGGCTAAGAGGAGATTTGATAGAGATATTCAAAATCATGTGAGGGCTGGACAGAGTAGGTAGGGAGAAGCTGTACCTGTTCATAAAAGGATCAAGAATGAGAGGGCACAAATTTAAAGTGATTTGCAAAAGAAGCAAATGTGACGTGAGAAAAACTTTTTCACACAACGAGTGGTTTGGGTGTGGAATGCACTGTCTGGAAGTGTGGTGGAGGCAGGTTCAATCGAGGCATTCAACAGGGCATTAGAGGGTTAGTTGAATAGAAACAATGTGCAGGGGTACGGGGAAAAGGCAGGGTAATGGCATGAAGTCATAATGCTCATTTGGAGAGCCGTACAGACATGATGGGCTGAATGGCCTCTTGCTGTGCTGTTAAAATTCTGTGATTCTGTGCTGTGTGTGTAGTGCACTGGTGTGGTTTTCGCAATGCAACTGGAGCATAAATACAAGAATGATGGAGGGTTAGATCCACTGTGCTTTGTCTCATAGAGTGACATCTCATAAATTGATGGCAAAGTTCACAAAGAAAATGTATTTTTGTTATCAATTTTAACGACATATGGTTTTAGCCTGATCATTTCGTATGTCACCAAACCCCTTGAGTCAACCACTGGCTTCACTTCTCCCTCCCAAGCACCCATACTTACTATTCAATTGTGGCATTGTGATGAAACGAGAGTGTTTTATAAATGATCATCTGAATTTATGGGCAAAATTACATGAAACTCACGCTCTGCAATTGATCAATGAGTTTTGATATACCGTATGAAGGATTCACTAAAATGAAAATGAAAAAGGCCATTGGAGCATTATCGTTGGAATCCTCCAGCACTTGGTTTCAAGCATTGTCATTTTCAGAGTCTGGAATGTTGCTCAAATCCAGGGGTGCACTTAAAATAAGTCTGAATGGTTACATGACCTGCAGTAGTGCTTTAGAAAGAAGCTTCTTCCGGTAGCATGCTTGATTGTTTGATCTTTGCTGAACCCTGGGTAACGCAATAATTGTGCTGCAGGGATGGGGCAAGGAGGCAGGTCCCAAGGCCTGGCTCAGCTGGAGTGGAGTTTGAACCTTTGCTGTGCAAGTGGCATTATTCTGAACCGCATGCCAAATGAGCTAACCAGCTCCCGCAGAGAGAAGCTATGTTTAATAAAATTCAATGGTAGTACATAGAAAAGGTTGCTTTCTCCACAGAACACGGCTTTAAGTTCTTGTATTTTCCTCCTGTGCTGACACACATAATTTCCCCCTCTCTGGTAACTTCTCTACTTCCACATTTGCTACAGCAGAAGTAAAGCTGCCTAACTTGACACTAGTTTGTAGTAACATACACGTTGTAATGAGGTAATGAGAGAGATGTGTACAGCTCTCTGATCCGATATCACCCAAAGGCATCGTGCGTCAGCAGTGGTTCGGTGGGTAGCCCTCTCACTGCTGAATCAGGAAAGTTGTGGACTCATGTCCCAATCCAAAAAGCTTGAGCCCGAAAGTCAAGGCTGACACTCCAGTGCAAAACTGAGGGAGCGCTGGCGGAGATGGTGTTTTTTGGATGACCCGTCTGCCCTCCCAGGTGAATGCAGAAGATCCCATGGCGAAGAACAGTAGTGGAGTTACCCTTGGAATATTTATCCCTCAATCAACATCACTAAGATAGATTATCTGGTCATTGTCACATTGCTCTTTGTGGGAACTTGCTGTGCGCAAATTGGCTGCTCTGCCTCCTGTATAACAACAGTGACTACACTCCAAATGCACTTCATTGACTATACAATGCCTTGAGATGTCCTGTGGTTATGAAAGGCACCATATAAAGGCAAGTGCAGGTCTTTCTTTTCACTTCTGTCTTGCTGTGCACTTGTTAATGTCTGAACAGATTGTTGTAATTTCCCTTTACAGCACAGAATTTATCCGGAATACGCGGGTTGAGAGGTGTAATGTTACTATTTATAAGGCGCAGCCTCACATTTTGCGCAACACCTAATATGTTCCACACTGACGCACTGATTAATTGCGCTGATACAGAACAGAGCACAGAATCTTAGGATTGTGTTGTCATGTCCATCGTGATACTGTACGCAACAATATTTTACTTGTAATTCTAAATAAAGCAACCGTTATGTTTTGAAACAATTTTAATCAGTTTGATTGCCTATGGCAGATGCACTTTTTTGTCCACGATTTCGGTTACTTGGGTGTAAATGGTGAAACCCGGAATTGGGAGATTTTTAGCCATCACTACAGGGTCAGATTATCACTCGCTTAACAGACGGGATTTTTCTCGTCGTTGAAACATTTTGTTCCGAAATTTCTGTGCAATGGAAATGGAAACCTTTCAGGAATGCAGAGCCTGGCCCAGATTTCTGCGTGTGCAGAGACAGGAGAATTCCCACGTCTCCGCACCTGACCATTAAAAATGATCGCCCGCAGTTGGGATTTTCACTTGGGGCAGGCTGGGCTGGATGTTGGGTCCACCACCCCCTGGAATGAGTGCGGAGGCTGCTGGATGTGGAGCTGGGCTGGGTGGAAGGCCTGCCTCTGCGCTCCGGCATTTTAAGTTGATTAAAAAAAAGATTAAAATAAAAAAACAACCCTAACCCATCACCCCCTCCCAAACACACCCCATGCCCTATCCATGCCAACCTATGCCACTTCATGTGCCCCACCCACCCCCATGGCCCCTCATACCCCCGATGCTCCACACATCCCCATGGCCCTTTATATCCCTTATGCCAACTTAGTACTAACTCATGCCAACCCATGGCCCCCACCCACTACCCTTTGCTCTTACCCTCTGATGCCAGCTCAACTAGTATCTTTTGGCAGTTCTTTGACAGCTTGACAGTTCCTTGACAACTTGACAGTTCTTTGACAGCGTTGGCAGTTCCTTGACAGCTTCACAGGTCTTTGACAGTTCCTTGGCAGCTTGACAGTTCCTTAAAGCTTGATAGTTCTTTGACAGTTCCTTGACAGCTTTGACAGTTCCAATGAGTTTAGGCACTTTTTATGCGCAATCATGTTTACATTTAACCATCCGAAAGGGTGCCTTTCCTCTCCCAAAGGGAGTCTTACCTCTCCCAAACCTATCCCGGGACCAGATCCAAAGGGTTACTTTACCTGTCTAAAGTGGTACCCTGGTATTCCAAATGAATCCACCAAGTTCAGACCTCCTCTTACCTGGTCTAATCTGTACACTTTGGGCTTCACACTCCTGGCCTTCCAAAATCCCACTTCAGTGGAGGCAGCTGATGATTTAAATGGCCAGCTACCTCCATAAATCATGCACGTGGGAATTCCAGCCTGAATCCAGCCCCTCCCCCCGTGAAAATAGGAAGTACCATGTTCGGGGGCAGGACTTAGAATTTCCAGCCATTTCCTGGATTTTCGCCACGATGGAGAGCCTCTCTGTTGTAGCGAAAATCTATGCCTCAGGGGCAACTCAAAGAGAGGGAGAGAGACCTGGCTCCTTAATTCAAAATGTGTGAATGGTCAGCTACAGTATTGGCAGTTAAGGAAAGTCCATTGTGAGAATCCATTGATGGCTCAGCAAACTCATAAAGTGAAGCTGGGCCATATATACTAGGAAGATTCCTGGATCGATTCCTGCTCTGCATGGAGTCAGCTGGTTTCAGCTGGGATGGTGTAGGGAAGGGGCTTTGTTCTATCCTGATCTTGAATCAGTCTACCCAGTTGGACATTTACATGGAAAGGCAGGTTCAAGATCAGCTGTGATGTTGCTGTGGTCAGGAAACCTCACATATAAACACCGGCCCCTTGGACAACGGCGGGAGCCCATGGAGCTATATTTCACCGAGGATCCTGTCAGAGGAAGCAACAAAAAGGCAGAGAAAATGGGCAAGGGAGAACATGGAAGTCCCCATTAGAGAAAGAAGAATAATTCCATTTTTACCGTGAACCACTTTCTCAGGAGAATGGAACCAGGGAGGGAACTATGAGAGAAGATAGCTCAGTTTGACACAGGTCACCTATTATACAAAAACTGAATCTTGAGAAATTTCTAGATTCTATTCCTGGTCCGTTCGTCGCATCAGCCAATCAGAGCAATTCAGATGGAGGCACAGCGTGACACATAGGAAGCAACCAATCAAATCATTCAACAAAGGCTAACCAAACAGCAACAACTTGCATTCATATAGCACCTTTAACGCCATAAAATGTCTCCAGGTGCTTCGCAGGAACGTTATCAGATAAAATTTGACACTGAGCCACAGAAGGAGATATTAGGACAGATGACCAAAAGCTTGAACAAAATAGTAGGTTGAAAGCAGTGTTGTAAAGGAAGAGAGAGGTAGAGAAATGGAAATCTTAGGGAGGGAATTCCAGAAATGAGAGCGCACAGAGCTGAAGAACTGGGAGTGATTAAAATCAGGGATGAGCAAGAGGTCAGAATTGGAGGAGAGCGGAGATTTCAAACTGGTGGGACTGGAAGAGGTGACAGAGATAAGTAATATGCAATGGTATTCTTCTCTGCACAAAAGACCGGTGTTGCCCTTACCCATCGTTTATTTCAGTATTGCAAGATGCTCCTATTTGTGGTCCGTGCTTGTTGGACCTTCAGCAGCCCCTCCAAAAGCAGTGAATGGGAATGGGAAGCTGAAACAATAATCCGGATGCAGCAATTACTTATAAATTAGACTGGGAATCCTATGGGTCGAGTCAAATTGTGGGGAGGTAATGGTGTGTGGGGAGGGAATGGCATAGTGGTATTGCTTCTGGACTAGTAATCCAGAGGCCCAGGGTAATGGTCTGGGGACCCAGGTTTGAATCCTGCCACGGTAGATAGTGGAATTTGAATGCAATAAAAATCTGGAATTATAAGTTTAATGATGACCATGAAACCATAGTCAATTGTTGTAAAAACCCATCTGGTTCACTAATGGAGGGAAATCTGCTGTCCTTATGTTACATTTGACTCCAAACCCACAGCAGTGTGGTTGACTCTTAAATGTCCTCTAAACAATGGCAATTAGGGATGGGCAATAAATGCTGGCCTAGCCAGCAACACCCCCATCCCGTGAATAAATAATTTAAAAAAATTCAAATGTAATTGTCACTTATTCCTGAGGATTGGAGATGTTCTGGAACTAAAGGTGATGGATTGACTTTTGTACCTTTCTGGAATTTTCTGTCATTTGAGATTTCCACTCTCTGTAATTTTATCTCCACTCTTTATACCCTCAAAGGTTTCAATATTTCTTTAGGCAATTTTTCCCTCTGTCGTCCAGTTAGAGGACACTCCCTGCATCTATGTTATCCTGCTGGGGTGGTTTAAACCACCAACTATCTCTTCTGATTCTTTCAAAGCTGATTTGAGCTTGACCAGAAAATGTATTAACCACAACTTACAGCCCCTTTAACTAGATGCAAGTACTAACTGGGTGTCAAACGCCACAAAAGGATATTGGCTTAAAAATGGGGCCAAAAGTACTAATATTGGGATATGATGTCCCATGCCCAGTCTATGCCCCTGTTGGAGAAGCTGTCAAATTCAACTTTCTAGATGCCCCCTGGCATTTACAAATCTCGGGCCTGTTTGAGGACACAAGAACAGAAGAGCTAGGAGCAGGAGTAGGCCGTTTGGCCTGTCGCGTCTACGCCACCATTCAATATGATCATGGCTGATCCTCGGTTGCAACTCTACTTTCCTGCCCACTCCCCGTATCCCTTGATTCTCTGAGAGACCAAAAATCTGTCTATCCCAGCCTCAAATGAGTTCAATGATGGAGCATCCACAACCCCCTAGGGTAGAGAATCCAAAAGATTCACAACCCTTTGAGGGAAGAAATTTCTCCTCATCTCAGTCCTAAATGATCGGCCTCTTATCTTGAGACTCTGCCGCCATGTTTTAGATGCCCCGACTAGCAGAAACAATCTCTCAGCGTCTATCCTATCAAGCCCCCTCAGAATCTTGTATATTTCAATGAGATCGCCTCTCATTCTTTTAAACTCCAGAGAATATAAGCCCAATTTACTCAGCCTTTCATCATAGGACAACCTTCTAATCCCAGAGACCAACCTAATGAACCTTCGCTGGTTGCCTCCCATGCAAGTATACCCTTCCTTAAATTTGGAGACCAAAACTGCACACAGTATTCCAGATGTGGTCTCACCAAAACCCTGTTGGACGCCAGCTATGGACTCATTAGCCCCAAGTGGAACAAACATGCACACCTTACCCAAAGGGGAAGATTAGCGTTGGAAAGTTTGAATGAACCAGCCCCATAAAAAGATTTCTCCTGCAAGAAAGTTTAATTAAACTAGCTTAAAGGTTTTTTTTTTCCCATTATTACATCAGGGGATGTGACGGTGTGAGGAAGTTTAATTAATAATGATTGTTTAAAGCATTCCCTCATCATACCCAGAATGAATGCAGCAGTTCAATTAACTGCACTCATCTGAAGTGTTCGCTGATAATATTCAGGAGGGATAGAATAGGATGAGAAAGTATGATTAAAAGCAAGAAAGAAAGAACTTGAATTTATATAGCGTCTTACGAATCTCAGGATGCCCCAAAGCACTTTATGGACAATGAATTACTTTAGAAGTGCAGTCACTGTTATAATGTAGGAAGTGTAGGAGCAAATTTGCACACAGCAAGCTCCCACAAGTAGAAATGTGATAATGACCAGATAGTCTGTTGATCGATGGATAAATATTAGCAAGGACACCTGGGAAATAGTTTCCTGAAGGCACTGATTACTGCAAAGGCTCCGGACCCCGACAACATTCTGACAATAGTACTGATGACTCGTGCTCCAGAACTAGCTGTGCCCCTAGCCAAGCTGTTTCAGTACAGCTGCAACACCAGCATCTGCTTGACAATGTGGAAAATTGCCAAGGTATGTCCTTTCCATAAAAAGCAGGACAAATTCAACCCGGCCAATTGCTACCCATGAGTCTACTCTCAATCACCAGTAAAGCGATGGAAGGTGTCGTTGACAGTGCTATCAAGCAGCACTTATTCAGTAATAACCTGCTCAATGACACTCAGTTTAAGTTCTGTCAGGGCCACTTGGTCCAAACATGAACAAAATAGCTCAACTCAAGAGGTGAGGTGAGAGTGACTGCCCTTGACATCAAGACAGCATTTGACCAAGTGTGACATCAAGGAGCCCTAGCAAAACTGGAGTCATTGGGAAACCTGGGGGTAAACATTCCATTGGTTGGAGTCATACCTACCATGAAGGAAGATAGTTGTGGTTGTTGGAAGTCAATCATCTCAATCCAGGGACACCACTGCAGCAGTTCCTCAGGGTAGTGTCCTAGGCCCAGCCATCTGCTTCATCAATGACCTTCCCTCCATCATACGTTCAGAAGTGGGGATGTTTGCTGATGATTGCACAATGTTCAGTACCATTCGCGACTCCTTAGATGCTGATAAGTCCATGTCCAAATGACAGGGACAATATTCAGGCTTAGGCTGATAATTGGTGAGTGCCACACATGTGCCAGGCAATGACCATTTCCAACAAGAGAGAATCTGACTATCTCCCCTTGACATTCAATGACATTACCATCGCTAATTCCCCTCTCTATCAATATCCTGGGGGTTACCAAACTGACCAGACACTGAACTAGACTAGCCATATAAATACTATGACTACAAGAGCAGGTCAGAGGCTAGGAGTTCTGCAGTGAGTAACTCACCTCCTTACTCCCCAAAGCCTGTCCACCATCTACAAGGCTCAAACCAGGAGTGTGATGGAAGATTCTTCACATCCCTGAATGAGTGCAGTTCCAACAACACTCAAGAAGCTTGACACTATCCAGGACCTTGTCTCGAAGGTCAAGGGCAGCAGATGTATGGGACACCACCATCTGCGGTTCCCCTCCAAGCCACTCACCATCCTGACTTGGAACTATATCGCTGTTGCTTCACTGTCACTGGATCAAAATCCTGCAACTCCCTTCCTAACAGCACTGTGGGTGTACCTACACCACATGGACTGCAGCGGTTCAAGAACACTGCTCACCACTGCCTTATCAAGGGCAATAAATGCTGGCTTAGCCAGCGACGCCCACACCCGTGAAACAATGAATAAAAAAAAAACAAATGTTAATGAAGCCAAAGGCTACCCCAGCATTTTACTGCTGTTTGGAATATTTAGATAGATAGACAACTGCTTGTATATAATGGAAAAAATGAAGAGGATTCCTTCTGCTCAAGTACACCCAGGTTCCCCTTGAAATTGATTGTGCTAACCTACTGAGACTTCCTACTTAAATCCTCTCCAAATCAGACAGCTTTTCTTATTTTAAACGATTCCGGGATTGGAGACATATCCTTGCAAAATAATGTTTTTTTTCTCAGTTATCTTCATTATTCAGAGAGCACTACCCTGAGAATCAATGAATGGTATTTAGTTTTATGCTGAAAATGAATATCACTTGTTTATACATCCTTGTGCATAATATTTGTTCAATGAGATTTTATTTGTTTGTGGGCCAGCAAGTGTAGGAGATTTCCTCCAAACAACATATGGAACTTATGAGACTTCCTATTGTGTTTTATGCAGAGGGAGATTTGCTGAGATGACACACCCCAGGTTCTATGTGTCTACAGGGCTTTGTTAGGAAAACTCTTTTGAAATTCTCCAGCCTGAAGCTGCCAGCCTGCTTTTAGTTTCTCTTTCTTTGCAGCCGTACACGCAGGCTTGACTAATAGCACACAGCACTGAAAACAGTCGCACATAATCAAACATCGAACAACTGAAGAATGGAACACAGCACATTATGGCCCTGGGATTCTCTTCACTCCTGACCGTATTTCAGTATCAGGGACTTACCATTCCCTTTAGTCCACAGTGCTGGCTTGATAGCCACCCTCCTTCCCGATTTCAGTGGGCAAGCAGCTGTTTCCCACCACACTCCCAGCTGTTTTGGCGGGCATGTTAATGAGACCCAACCATTAAAAGGGGCCTCCCTGCTACCAGGCCCGGACATGTTGGCTGCTCACTTACCTGCGTTATCCCTGTGCAGTCAACACACGGAGTTCAGTGCAAGAGGATTGAATAATGAGCAAAGGTTTGTGAAAACTCACTCTTCAACTCTGAGGATGACGCTAGGAAGCACTTCATGGAAAGATTGATCAGTCACATGGGTAGTACAGAACTTGAGTATTGCTGATAAAAGAGACACACTGTCGAAGCTTTTCATCTTGCACCCGGGACAGATTCACAAGAATACCAAATTTCAAAGAGAATTGCATGAGAAAAGGGTGCTGATTGGTTGGTAAGTCAACTCTAGTTGGTCAGGCGTTTCCATGGAGAATGCACCAGCAAGTGCTGTCCAATCAGGGAATCATATCTAACGTTAGACGTTATGTTTGTAAGCATGGGTTGGTTGAGTAAGGTCAGTTCTCTGCCAATTGCAAACAGCCAAAGGGGACTTGCTGTTTGATATGATCCACCAGTCAATGGGACGTATGGCCCATCTACCTGGCATTACATTGGCACTGAAATTCATATCCCGCGTTACTCTTCTGTGTGGTAGGCAGAACGTATTTTGGGCTTAACAGCAAAATCCTGTTAGTGAAAAAAAAGCACGAGGGCCGGAAACTTACCTATGTCGGGCAGGCCGGGCACGAGAGGGCAGGAGTAGGCTGCCCGCGATCAGCTGCGAGCCACCATTTTACGCGGGGCGGTGGGGGGGGTGGGGGGGTGGCAATTAAGGCCCGCTCAGTGTAAAACATGTTCCGTAGCGCTCTGCACTACCTGTGTGGGCGGGGTGGGGGGAGGAGGGAGAGTCGGGACCTGCATTCTTTCGTGCATGCGTGTGAAAGAGTGCAGCAATCTCCCTGAGGCACGGAGCTGCCTGAGAGAGATTAGGTACATAGTGACATTTTTTAATAAAGATAGAAAAATGATCTAGACGTGTTCCCTCATGTGACAGTGTCACATGAACTGGGACATGTTTGTCAATTTAGCAAAATTTATTTATTGATTTTATTAAACCTTCAGGAAACCTCATCCCGCCCATGGAGGTGGTTTCCTGAAAAGCGCGAAGGCCGCTTGGGCTCTTTGCCTGCCCTCTCCCCGACCTTAAGGCTGGATGGGCAGCGCTGTTAATTAGCTAAATTACTTTCCTAATGGCCTTAATAGGCCTTTGACAGTTTGGCGGGTGTGCAGCCACCTCCAGTGAGCGCCCGCCGAATTAGAAATATCTAAATTACGCGCGATGACATCGGGACCCATGCCCAACGGCAATATTCTGGCCTAGATTGATTAATTCTTTTAACTGGAATTAACTGGAATTCTTTTCTAGAACAGCAGAGCAAAAGCCATGGAATCATTGAAAAGGCTGCAGAAAGGGGTGATGTTTCCTCGGGGTAGGGTGGGGGGGGTTGAGTTAGATAGGTGGAATGCCCTTTCCATCTGAACTTAATTTTGCAAACTGTGGATCTGATTCATTCCGCTTCCTCACAAAGGCAAAATGACAAAGATGAGCAGAGTAACAAATGAATGAAGGCAGTAAGTGGACAAATTGTTGGATTTTATTCATGCCTGTCTGGATATGTGAGCTCACTTGCGCTGTTTAGAACACTGCCATTGCTGTTTGACAAACAGCTTTTGTACTCTATCCTTTACTACCACATGTCAAGTCTCCGTTTTGGGAGCGTGGGTGGAGGGGAGGCAGTCCTGGAGTCTTTCATGGCTTTGTCGACAGCCGCGAGATTAGAAATAATCTGCTGTCTGCTGCAAAGCCCTGAATCACAGTCATAGACTTGTGATCAGCGCCCCTGGGGGATCTGACAGACAACCAATGGAGCTTGTTTAGGATGAACAGGTGGAATCTTCTTTCAAAGATTGTCTTTGATAAGGAACTCCAGCAGCACATACAATTATGAGCTTTCCAATATTTATTTTTAAGAAGTACTTTCTAAATATAAATGTGCAAGGTTATGAGGAAAATTCAAGAGAATGGGTCTAATTGGACAGCTGAAAGAGCCAGGGTAGGCGTGATGGGCTGAATAGCCTTCTGTGCTGTGTGATTTTGTTTTGATAAGCCCTTTCCATATGGCCCATCTGGTACTATGGAGTAACATGTAAAAGATTGAAGGTATGGACATTTGAACCATAAATAGACCGAGCACAATTACACACTTATTATGAACATTACTGTATGTTAGGAGTACAGAACATTGAAATAAATAGGGGAGACAAATTTCTACCTAACATCACAGATGATCAGGCCTATCGAGTTTGTGGCCAAGCTAACAGTTGGGCCGCCAAAGTGTGCAGAAGGTTCCGAGGCTGTAGTTTTTATCATTTAGGAACACAGGAGCAGGAGTAGGCCATTCGGCCCATCGAGCCTAATCCGCTGATCATGTATTTTAGTGCAATTTATTTCCCACTATCCCCATATTCCTCGATGTCATTCACGTCCAGAAATCTATCGATTTCTGTCTTGAACATACTCGATGATTGAGCGTTGAGTTCCAAAGATTCATCACCCTCTGAGTGAAGAAATTCCTCCTCATCTCGGTCTTAAATGGCCTGTCTCTTATTCTGAGGCTGTGACCCCTGGCACTAGACTCACAAGCCAGGGAAAACATCCTATCCACTTCTACCCTGTCACACCCTGTAAGAATTTTGTAAGTTTAATGAGATCAGCTCTGAAACTTTTGAGAATACCATAAGACCATAAGACCATAAGACATAGGAGCAGAAATTAGGCCATTCAGCCCATCGAGTCTGCTCTGCCATTCAATCATGGCCGATAAGTTTCTCAATCCCATTCTCCCGCCTTCTCCCCGTAACCTTTGATCCCCTTACCAATCAAGAACCTATCTATCTCGGTCTTAAATACACTCAATGACCTGGCCTCCACAGCCTTCTGTGGCAATGAATTCCATAGATTCACCACTCTCTGGCTAAAGAAGTTTCTCCTCATCTCCGTTCTAAAAGGTCTTCCCTTTACTCTGAGGCTGTGCCCTCGGGTCCTAGTCTCTCCTACTAATGGAAACATCTTCCCCACGTCCACTCTATCCAGGCCTTTCAGTATTCTGTAAGTTTCAATCAGATCCCCCCTCATCCTTCTAAACTCCATCGAGTATAGACCCAGAGTCCTCAAACCTTCCTCACATGTTAAGCCTTTCATTCCTGGGATCATTCTCATGAACGTCCTCTGGACCCTCTACAGGGCCAGCACATCCTTCCTGAGATACGGGGCCCAAAATTGCTCACAATATTCTAAATGTGGTCAGACAAGCCCAGTCTCCTCAATTGCTCCTCATAAGACAATCCCGCTATGCCTGGAATTAGTCTGGTGAACCTTCATTGCGCTCTCTCTATGGCAAGTGTAGCTTTCCTTAGATAAGGAGACCAAAACTGTACATAATACTCCAGTTGTGGTCTCACCAAGGCTCTATACAATTACAGCAAGATATCTTTACCCCTGCACTCAAATCCCTTTAGATTTAATTTAAATTTCTTAGATTTTTATTAATCACATTTCTGAGCTTAACTTCATTGAAGTTGTTGGGATGATTATGCTGAGGAATTGAAAGAATATTTCTGTTCCCCCAAAGGTTTTTTCCGCACTAGTGCAAATTGTTTATCACTTTAAGGAAAAAAGTATTGCATTTGTGTAGCACCACTCATGACCACCGGACATCCTAAAGCATTTTACAGATACTGGAGCTCAGATGGCAGGGCGAAATACCAGACACTGAGGTGGTCACCCTGAGCTGGCATGCCAAGCATCCACACCATATTGAGACAGTCAAAACTAAGTTGGGCTGGTCATGTAGCCAGAATGCCTGACACTCACTTTCCAAAGTGAATGTTCTATGGAGAGCTTGAGACTGGGGTGCGCTCTCATGGCAGTGTTATGACACAGTGGATGGTAAATGCTGAGCTGCTCAAATCCCAGAGGGAAATTTGAAACAGCTGCCACAACTGTTTTGCAATTTGTATTTTATTTTGAGATGTACGTCTTGAATTCAATAGGAATAAATCTACCGAGTCTTAGAGGTTTTTTTATTAAACTAAATTAAATGTTTATTAATAGAAGAAAAGATTTTAAGCACATACATAGGTCTACAAATTACAACTTTAACTCTCCCAATTAACCTGACTCCCAGTTACACCTCCGTTAAGGCAACAGTAAAACAAACAGAATTAAACAGATCCAGGCAAAGGACACAATACCCTGGACAGCGATATTCAAAGTGAATTTTCTTAGCTTCGGTTCCTGTAGACAGCAGCTTGATGCATAGAGGCTGGAGGTTTTTCACACTTGTAGATCTTAGTATGCCTTCTCCTTACACATAACCTCATCTCCTTTATACATGTTTCTCCCTTTTTAATGTAAATTCCATTGTCCCAATATGTCTTTGCAACTTTACTTTTCTCATAATATAAATCTTTCATAGTATCCATAGTGTCGGTAACCTTTGGGAAAAATAAACACACTGTATGGTTTAGCGTCTTATGTAACATCTTACCATCTCTTTGAAGTTCAAACAAACCTAATTTATCTAAAAATGCAAATGTTCCTCAAACCTCACATTCTAAAACGTCAGCCATGTTTACGCATTTAGCATTTCAAACCTAGCTTCCCTTCTGATAGCACAGAAACTTCAGACCAGTCCAATTCAATTAAATCCTCCACACACAGACACATACATCCACACAGAGAAACTAATCCAAACACCATTATTAACCTATCTTTACAATAAATCACAATAACATTATGAAAATTATTATATTTTCATGACAGCAGGCAAAGGAAACTCTACAAGGACACTCTGAAAGCCTGACTTAGGAGTTTTGATATCAACTTTGACTTCTGGGAGAAACTCGCCCAGGATTGCTGCACCTGGCACAACTAAATAAAAAGCAGTGTGACCTTGTTCAAAAGCAAGCGCATATCAGAGGCAGAGAGAAATTGCAAGGAGGAGAAATCCTGAGCCAGTAGCTCATCCAAAACTCAATCATCTGCGCTATCCTGTCCTATTTGCAATGGAACCTTCCAGCCTTAGATCAGCCTTAGAGGTCACCCATGTACCCATGGAACCCTACTAAACACTAGCTGATGAACAAGCAAGCTTCCAGCCTATAAAGGACTTTTGAAGTGTGGTCACTGTTGCAATGTCAAAAATGTGGTTGCCAATTTGCACACAGCAAGCTCCCACAAACAGCATTATGCTAATGACCATATAATCTGTTTTTGTGATGGGAGGGACAATTATTGGTCAGAACACCAGCAACAACTCTTCTGCTTTTCTTTGAAATTGTGTCATGAGATCTTTTACATCCGCCTGAGAGGGCAGACATGGACTCCTTTTAACACCTCCTCCAAAGACCAACACCTCCAGCCGTGCAGCACTCCCTCAGTACTGCACCGGAGTGCCAGCCTTGATTTTTGTGCTCAAGTCTCCAGAGAGGGGCTCAAACCCAAGACTTTCTGACTCAGAAGCAAGTGTACTGCCAACAGAGCCATGGTGGACTTCAGTCAGGATGCTAATTGTGTGATACCTGCTAATGTGAAGAAAGCAAACGAGAATGATTGAAAAGTGTAGGCTAGGAAGATGGAGACATGAAGGAAGGTCTAAAAGGAAAGTTACTGAAAGGAAATTTTCAAAGCTTGCTTATGCTATGTTCATGTTACATGATAGGAAACTTTAATCTGTAACTATGATTTCAGCTCCTTTTTAGTGGCGTTATTTAGATGGTGACTGAACAATAGCTTGTGACACTTTTACCAACACATGTAATGCCTGCTGATTAACTTGTGTTTTAAAGATTTAGCTAACATTGGTGATGTAAGTTATGGCTGCCTTCACAGTGCAGTTTTTAAACTATTTTGCAATGTTTATTAAAATTTCATTCACCCTCCCCCACCATTTTCTCCCCTTCTTCCCTGAAGGCAATGACTTATCCTCATGTACAGTTTCAGAGTTGCCAAGGCTTCTCTCCCTGATTGGCAGTGTTTCATGTTCAGCCTAAGCACTCAATGTTGGCAGGATATTAAATTGGAGTTGTGGAGGGCATCACAACTATTTCCAATTACCTCTTGCAGCCTTACCATCTTTCAAGATCTCTGCATTCCTCCAATTCTGGATTCACCATTAGTGGCTGTGCCCTAAATTGCCTCACTAAACCTTTCCACTTCTCTACCTCTCTCTCCTCCTTTAAGCCGCTTCTTAAAACCCGCCTTTTTCTCTGCCCTTATGTGGCTCAGATAATGCTTCTGTGAAGCACCTTGGGATATTTTAGCATGCTAAAGGTGCTATATAAATGCACATTGTTGACATTGAGAATATAATCAGGTTAGCACTTTCCTGTATTCGAGTATTTGTCTCTGGTAATAGACATTGCCAAAATCGATACACCTTCAGTCACATGGCTGGTCTGAGTGCCTGATGGAATTCTTCCAGTTGGATTCAAATGCACATTTGATAAATTGTTATATGATTTCCTGACCTCCATTTTTACCTTGAAAGGCCTGGATATTCACGTGGGTGCTCTGCAATCTATAATGATGAGTAATTGAGAATGCATCACTTTTGGACAATCTTTCTCAAAGACCAAGGATTGTTCTGGTGGAGGAGGAGACTTATCTGCATAAAGATCTCCCATAAGCTGGTACAACATGTTGTTTAGTCTTTTGTGAGCATTAGAATCCAAATAACAAAGGAAATACTGCAGATTGAAAGAGACATGGAGAATTGAGTCTCTTTGTTGTAATGAAGGCTCTTTTGCAGCCTGGGGAGCATTGCAACATGACAATCATTGTCTCTGATCATTTGGTAGTTATTTAGTAGAAATTGAAAACTTTCAAAACCATGTACTGAATTAAATTCATATTTAATGCAACATGCAGAGTGTCGATCCTGACTCCAGTCAGAGTTAAAGCCGCGTTGTTAGTATATTAGACAGATAAAGATTCCAACGCCAACACTTTGGGAGGCTATATTTTTTTAAAAGTAAATACTTTTTAAAACTAGTTGTGGTTTAGACATGTATTGCCCCTCTCTAGAGCAAGAAACAATTGACCAGGGAAATTATACTAACATGTTATAAATATGAAGTACTTAACCGCCTGATCTATCTGGTTTTAGGGAAATTGATGAAAATTAAGAACATTTTTATTTTTTTTTGCAATCAACTGCCACTATGAAGATTCACTGTGGGATGTTAGTGTGTTTGTCTAACATTTCTCTCACCAGCTCTTTAGCAAAGAAGCTAACCATTTAAAAATAGATGGGTTAATGGCTCTAATAAAATAGCAGAGATAAATTGCAGATGAACACATGAACCATTTTGCACACCAGTATCTCAAAGCTTAATTTAACGACCTCTGTTCTTCCACTCAAATGGTTGCAGTGCTCCCTTCTGTAGCAATAAATCAGTCAGCAATGAAAGTGGATCGGAGGCCAAGATATTTTTATTGGGGTGAGGTAGGGAGTGGGGGAGGTGGGTTTGGGTCCATGGAAGCAAACAGACCTCGATTTAGTACAAAATCATTCTGGTGAAACAAAACAAATTGCAGGTTCTGTTTGCATGATTTTTGGCATGTTTCATAATTTTTGAAATTCTTGGCAACATCCATCAAACTACCACTGCTCCCTGTTGGCTAAAAACTGAGGATGAAACACATTCCTATTAACAACAGGATTCAAAGTTTGGTGAAGCTGAAATCAAGACACAGAGCTATTCTTTATTGAGAGAGTTTATTGACTCTTTACAGGCTTTCCTCCCACTCAACCTAGTGTCCTAGCCATCCCCTATTTATATGTGCATGAGGACAGTTAATACCCATCACCTATTTCTCTTAAACTTAACATTATAATTGACATGATATTAACAAACCTTAACAATGTACATGACAAGACATTAACATCCGTTATGTGCTCAAGGGCACGGGTTTTAGAGGCAGATGGGCTGAGGTGAGGATGGAGGTGGGTGATAATACAATGATGAAACGAGGTAGTCTTTACAATGGAGCAGCTATTATGATGCCTTTGTCACTTGCAGGTTCAATTATTCTGATGAAAGGTCATCGGTATGAAACATTAACTCTGTTTCTCTCTCCACAAATGCCACCAGACCTGCTGAGTATTTCTAGAATTTTCTGTTTTTATTTCAGGTTTTCAGCATCTGCAGTATTTTGCTTTTGTGAAAATTATTCTCGTACTTTTCCGACGTGCCTCCCCCCACTGTCCTCAAACTTCAGATCATCCAAATCTCTGTTGCCCTGTACCCTACCCTGTACTCTCACTCACCATCACCCCTATTCCCACTTATCTAAAAACAGACAATGCTGCAAATTGAATGAAATTCAATTTCATCCCATTTCAATTCTCAGTGGGTCAGGCAGGATCCATGGACAGAGAAATAGAGTTGATCCTTCAGATCGATGATGCTTAATCAGGACTGGAAGAATTTAGAGATGGGGTAGGTTTTAAGCAAGAACAGAAGCAGTCACATGATGCCTCAAATTGGAAATGCTCACCCTTGTTCTAAACTCTCTTCATTGTCTTCATACCACATTTATGTAACCACCTTTTAACCCCTTCATCTCCAGAACTCTCCATTCCTTTGACTCAACTCTAATGCACCCCATCTTACCTTCACCCCTTGATTAGCACCTTCTGCTCCATCCTCTAAGATACCCTCTCTAAACCCTTCCACCTCTCTACATCCCACTCGTCCTTTAAAATCTTCCTCACAACCCAACTCTGCCCAAGCCTTTGATCATCCCTCCCAACATCCCCTTTCTTAGCTGTGTATTCATTTCTTTCTTATGCCTCTGTGGATTGCTTGGGTGTGTTTTTAAGTTTGTCAAATACACTATATTAATGCATGACATTGTTATTGAAGATAAGGGTTCAACAACAGGCCAAGGTTACAAATAGTCTGCTTCAGTCTGAGATAATGGCTGGGGAGGCGCTTGCAGCCAACGGCTGGGTGATAGTCTACCCATTGTTTAGGTTGAGGAAATTGAAGCTCAACAAATGGGGATGTCAGTCAAGCAGTTTGCCAACACAAAGGCAGTGGAAGGGATAAAAGGGGTGGTGAGAAGGTAGAGCTGGGTTATTTTACGTAGTAGGGACCTCTGCAGTGTATGGTTTATTAACCATCTCAAGGCTCCCCTCCATTTCAGCATTGTAGCCTTTGGCTTTTAAACCTGTTTGATTTATTTTTCGTAATATGCAGGGTGCAAACTGTACTCAACCAGCCCACACCTCCAAAACCCAAAACAAAACGTTTATTATTAAATGCAATTCCACTATTGAGCAGCATTTGATGAACAACCTTGAGTGTGCTAATAACTACACTGACAACCAATCTAAGATAATCCATCGAGCTTGTAATGTGGCTCATTTACACTTGCTAGAAGTGACATACATTTATACATGAGGACTGTTCTCTGCAAACAAAAGGAATATGTTCATGCCTTACACCTTTTTTCAATTACCCAGGTGCTTGGGGAGCCTTGGGGAGCCAGTTTCCTGTTGCTTTCTCCATCACAATGCCTCAGCCAATCAGAGTCGACTTGCCAACCAATCAGCACCCTTTACTCCTGCAGTATAAGTTATGATTGTTTGAAATTTGGCATTCTTGCATTTGTCCCAATGTGTGCAAAATGAAAAGCTTCAGCAACACGTTTCTCTTTTCAGCAATATTTAAGTTCTGTACTACCAAGCAACTGTTTGAATTTACTTTATTTAATGTAATCCAAAATACTTTAACATAAATATTACCAAATCTATTCTGTTGAAGAATGGTCAAAAAAAGCCCCACAATGTGGAGGCCACAATGGAAATCCAATTAAGTGTAACATTATGTGGGATTGAGCGTTGAATGCAGAAATAGATGGAAAGTCAAAGCAGTTGAGATTGTGTTCTCAGGACATGATTATGTGAATATGTATTAGAAAGTGCTATTTAACAGAGATGTTAATACATTTACTTACCGTGGGTTAATAGTTCTGATAAAGTAGCAGAGAAGAAATTTCAAATGTACGTGTTATTCACGGATGAATCTTTTACAGAATAATTTCAAAGCCAAGTAGATTTTGAAAATCCATGAATAATTTAAATAATGATTCTTTTTGGACTTTCAGTTTAAGTGTAACTCCTTTACTACTTAGTTTGTAGGAAAAGACGTGTATTTATATCACGCCTTTCATGACCACCAGCTATACCAAAGTACTTTACCGTCAATGACATAATTTTTGCAGTGCAGTCGCTGTTGTAACATGGCAACCAATTTGCGCACAGCAAGCTCCCACAAACAAGAGTGTGATAATGACCAGGTAATACATTTTTGTGATGTTGATTGAGGGATAAATGTTGGTCAGGATACCAGGCATAACCCCCTCGCTCTTCTTTGAAATGGTGCCATAGGAATCTTTATTTTAGGGTCTCACCTGAAAAGCCACACCTCTGAAAGTGCAGCACTAAAATGCCAACCTAGATTGTTACACTTAAGTGCCTGGAGTGGGACTTGAACCTAGAGCCATCTGACTCAGAGACAAGAATGTTACCCACTGGACCATGGCTGACAGATATGACTTACATTGGAAATCCATAGCTGAAGAAGCACTGACATCATCTCATTCACATTTGACCTTTTTTAAATAGGGGAGTTCCAGATGAACTATCACCAAGTTTCTGAAATACACACATTTGTCATTAATAGACATGCCTGTCAAGTGAAAATATTATTGGAATAAAAACAAAAGATTTTACCGCTGAAATGACATTTGATAGATGGTCTACTATTTATGGAAGTGTGAGGCTCTTGTCTTCAAATTCTTACGTCAATTTCATGCGGTTACAATTATTGAATCATTATTAACTGGCATCTCATAAGCAATTAGAAAACAGGAATAGTAATTCATTTTGTTTTGTTATCTCCATGAGGGAAATATTTGTGCAACTATAGCTAGAAGAATTAATTGATACTCATTGTGTAAAGTTCCTTATCACATCCTCATGATGACCCAAAAGATTTCACAGCCAATAATTTAATTTTAGAGGATAACACCGTTTTTGTTTAGCAAATATGGCAGCCAACATACACAAAGCAAGATCCCATAAACAGCACATTTTTAAAAATTCATTCATAGGATGTGGGCGCCACTGGTTGGGCCAGCATTTATTGCCCATCCCTTATTAGCCCTTGAGAAGGTGGTGGTGGGCCGCCTTCTTGAACCACTGCAGTCCATGTGTAGGTACACCCACAATGCTGTTAGGGAGTGAGTTCCAGGATTTTGACCCAGTGATAGTGAAGGAACAGCGATTTGGTTCCAAGTTAGGATGGTGATTGGCTTGGAGCGAATCTTGCAGGTGGCGGTGTTCCCATGTGTCTACTGCCCTTGTCCTTCTAGATGGTAGCGGCCGTGGGTTTGGAAGGTGCCGTCTAAGGAGCCTTGGTGAATTCCTACAGTGCATCTTGTAGATGGTACACACTGCTGCTACTGTGCATTGGTGGTGGAGGGAGTGAATGTTTGTGGAGGGGGTGCCATTCAAGTGGGCTGTTTTGTCCTGGATGGTGTCAAGCTTCTTGAGTGCTGTTGGAGCTGGATTCATCCAGGCAAGTGGAGAGTATTCCATCACACTCCTGACTTGTGCCTTGTAGATGGTGGACAGGCTTTGGGGAGTCAGGAGGTGAGTTAATCACTGCAGGATTCCATCCTCTGACCTGCTCTTGTAGCCGCAGTATTTATATGGCTAATCCAGTTCAGTTTCTGGCCAATGGTAACCCCCCCCATCCAGAATGTTGATAGTGGGGGATTCAGTGATGGTAATGCCATTGAATGTCAAGGGGAGTGGCCAGATAATCCGAATTTTGATGGTGCTCTTTGAGGGAGGAATTGTATCTTCAAAGATACAAGGATCATTTATATCTATCCGAACAGGTTGATGGTGCCTCAGTTTAAAAAGACATCAAAGGGCAGAATCTCCAGTAATGTAGCACGTCCTCGGTATTGAAGTGTTAATCTAGATTATATGTTCAAACTTCAGAGTGGGATGGGGCTTAAACTGACTCAGAGGCAAGACAAAATGTTCTTTAAGCAACAATGTTGAATGTTTCGGATGGCTATCTCAATATGAACTCTAAACCTTGTGATGGCATCTAAAGGACTGACAGTTGTAGCATAAAATTACGTAATAGGAAAGTCATTCCAATATGCTGGAAGGGGGTGATCATTAATATTTATTATTAATTATCATTAATATTTACCAATTGTACAATCTGTTGCTAGAAATAATAGCATATTAAATATGTTGCAATGCAGTGTTAGGAGGGATCAAGTGGACTCTTTGACCTGGCAAGGGAAATGGGGCAGGAGGCTGTCCGCCAAACATTGAATGGTTACAGCACAGAAGCAGGCCATTTATCCCATCATGTCTGTGCTAGCTCCCTGGAAGAGCAACTCATGTCGTCTCACTCACCCACCTTTTCCCGCAATACTCCAGTTGAGACAAAACCAGGGTTTTATACAGTTTATCATAGCTTGCTGGCCTTTGTACTCTATGCCCCGACTGATATAGCCTTTTGCCCCCAGCAAAAATGGCTGGTCCGATCTTCCTCCTTTTGCTCCCAGCTGCACACTGGGACTGCTTGCCCACTTCCTTCCCCATCACGTGAAGGGGAGGGCAGAGGAGCATCAGTTGGTAACCCCTGTTATTTCTCTGCGTTTTGGTCATACTTCTGCTCGCCTGCATGTTAGGCTCAGTGCAGCGTCCGAGAGGTAACAAAGGGTGGTGAAGGTTAGGGATCAGTGGGGACAGTCTCTGAGAGGACTGTGAAAACTGGGAGTAATTTCCATTACACGACAATACTGGGTTTCCAGGCTATAAAGTCAGGAACAGCTATCTGTAAAGAATTTAAAGTTGGAATAACTTAGCAAATAAATAATGGATTTCCCTCCCGAAATTCCATCGTTTCCAGGGCTTTGGGTTAAGTTTGATGAAGCGAGAGGAGAGAAACTCTGAGAATCTGGCACCATTCACGTAAGCACTGCCCAAGTTGTCGATGTCCACGCCAGAGGATCTGCAGAACAAGGAAATTCTATCTGAGTTTCTCCCCAAAAAGGCTTTGTGTGAGGCTAATGTACGCCATACAGGGCCTTAGTGTTAAGAAATCTGGAGCACTGTGTACAGTTTTAGTCTCCTTACTTAAGAAAGGATATAATTGCATTAAAAGCAGATAAGGCTGAAGCATTCAAAACAATCTTCAGCCAGAGGTGCTGGCTAGGTGATCCATCTCAGTCTCCTCTGGAGGTCCCCAGCATCACAGATGCCATTCTTCAGCCAATTCAATTCACTCCACGTGATACCAAGAAACGGCTGTACTGAAAACTTGTGCTCTAGAACTTGCCGCGCCCCTAGCCAAACTGTTCCAGTATAGCTACAACACAGGCATCTACCTGGCTATGTGGAAAATTGCCCAGGTGTGTCCTGTGTACAAAAAGCAGGATAAATCTAACCCCGCCAATTACCGCCCCATCAGTCTATTCTCGATCATCAGTAAAGTGATGGAAGGGGTAATCAACAGTGCAATCAAGGGGCACTGGCTTAGCAATAACCTGCTCATTGTTGCTCAGTTTGGGTTCCGCCAGGTTCACTCAGCTCCTGACCCCATTACAGCCTTGATTCAAACATGGACAAAAGGGCGGAACTCCAGAGGTGAGGTGAGAGTAACTGTACTTGACATCAAGGCTGCATTTGACCAAGGAGCCCTAGCAAGACTGGAGACAATGACAATCAGGGAGAAAACTCTCTGCTGGTTAGAGACATACTTAGCACAAAGGAAGATGGTTGTAGTTGTTGGAGATCAATCATCTCAGGTCCAGGACATCACTGCAGGAGTTCCTCAGGGTAGTGTCCTAGGCCCAACTATCTTCAGCTGCTTCATCAATGACCTTCCTTCCATCATAAGGTCAGACATGGGGATGTTCGCTGATGATTGCACAATGTTCAGCACCATTTGCGACTCCTCAGATACTGAAACAGTCCATGTCCAAATGCAGCAAGACCTGGACAACATCCAGGCTTGGGCTGACAAGTGGCAAGTAACATTCTTGCCACACAAGTGCCAGACAATGACCATTTCCAACATGAGAGAACCTAACCATCGTCCCTTGACATTCAATGGCATTACCATCACTGAATCTCCCACTATCAACATCCTGGGGGTTACCATTGACCAGAAGCAGAACTGGACTAGCCATATAAATACTGTGGCTACAACAGCAGGTCAGAGGCTAGGAATTCTGTGGCAAGTCACTCACCTCCTGACTCCCCAAAGCCTGTCCACCATCTACGAGGCACAAGTCAGGAGTGTGATGGAATACTCTCCACTTGCCTGAATGAGTGCGGCTCCAACAACACTCAAGATGCTTGACACCATCCAGGCCAAAGCAGCCTGCTTGGTTGGCACCCCACTTATAAACTTTCACACCCTCCATCCCCGACGCACAGTAGCAGCAGTGTGTACCATCTACGAGATGCACTGCAAAGCTCCTTAGGCAGCACCTTCCAAACGCACGACCTCTACCATCTAGAAGGACAAGGGCAGCAGATGAATGGGAACACCAGCTGGAAGTTCCCCTCCAAGCTACTCACCATCCTGACTTGGCAACATATCGCGTTCCTTCACTGTTGCTGGGTCAAAATCCTGAAACTCCCTCCCTAACAGCACTGTGGGTGTACCTACACTACATGGACTGCAGCGGTTCAAGAAGGCAGCTCACCACCACCTTCTCAAGGTCAAATAGGGATGGGCAATAAATGCTGGCCTAGCCAGTGATGCCCACATCCTGTAAATTAATTTAAAAAAATTCAGTGCAACTTTACTCAACAGACTCCTCGGATGAAAGGGTTATCTTACAGAAAAGGTTGAGCAGGTTGGGCCTGTACCCATTGGAGTTTAGAAGAATGAGAGGTGACCTTATTGAAACATATAAGACCCTGAGGGGGCTTGACAGGGAGGATGCTGAGAGGATGTTTCACCTCGTGGGGGAGTCTAGAACCAGCAGACACAGTTTAAAAATTAGGGGCCTCCCACATAAGATGAGATGAGGGAGAATTTCTTCTCTCAGAGGGTTGTTAGTCTGTGGCGTTCTCTTCCCCAGCGAGCAGTGGAGGCTGAGTTAGACAGGCTTTTTGATCTGCTAGGGAGTCAAGGGTTCTGGGGGGGGCAGGCAGGAAAGTGGAGTTTAGGCCACAATCAGATCAGCCATGATCTTGTTGAATGGCGGAATGGGCTTGAAGGGCCGAATGGCCTACACCTGCTCCTAATTCTTGTGTTCAATGGCTTTAGAGTGAGTTATAAAGCCATTGACGCAGATCTGAGTTCTGATTCTTAAACCTGATCCTCTGAGGGCCCAGGCTTTTCAGTGGCTCAAAGGTAACAACAGCTCTCAATTTTTCTGGCACTCATTGTTTAAAGGAATCGACAGTGCCTGAAACGGATGACGGTTACTCTGTTCAGGCAGACCACAGGTTCCATTTCCCTCCCCCTGGACCCATCAGAACAAAGACAGTGAGCAATTGAATTTTATCCAGTGTCAGATTTCCACAGGTTTGCCAGTTCCTCGATGACCTGTGACATGAAAGGCTCCGATTGTAAATGCCCATTCCATTCATCCTTTGCCAGGCGCATAGTGTGAATCCATTAGTTACCTTGGAAACTGCCGTGGTTATTTTTGTTGCCTGACTGTCAAAGATACCGGCATGGCTGAGGAGAGCAATGAGTCAGGATGGTTACTCGGTGACCAGGGTTGTTCACTTGAACCTTGGTCCCTGACCCCAATGTTCCAGCGAAAAGCAACAACAGACTCAACAAAGTCTTGCGGGGGTGGGGTGGTGGGGTGGTAAGATGCATCATCATTGATCAGGCTATTGTTATTTTGAATTATGAACTGTAAGAATTACAGTGGTGTGTTACCCATTGTGTAATTTTGCAGTTAAGAAGGGATTGGGCCTTCTTTCTGTAGAGGATTGAAAGAAAGCGAGGCAACTAACCCTTCCAGCATGATGAAGGTGTCATGAGGAGAGAGCAGATGGCACAACGTTACAATCCCCATGGGAATCTGTAGACCAAAATAACCTAATTTACTGGACGAACCACCCTGTCCCCCCACCATGAAGAAATTAACAGCATGATTTCACTTTTTGTAACTTCTACTTTAACACAATTTTTAAAAATTCATTCACGGGATGTGGGCTTCGCTGGCTGGGCCAGCATTTATTGCCCATCCCCAATTGCCCTCGAGAAGGTGGTGGTGAGCTGCCTTCTTGAGCCTCTGCAGTCCCTGTGGTGTAGGTACACCCACAGTGCTGTTAGGGAGGGAGTTCCAGGATTTTGACCCAGCGACAGCGAAGGAACGGCGATATATTTCCAACTCAGGATGGTGAGTGACTTGGAGGGGAACTTCCAGATGGTGGCGCTCTCATCCATCTGCTGCAAATCAAAATCAACGTAAATTAAATGTGAATTAGCAGGTAAACCATGGTCGATACAAACTATAAATTACACCTGGAGTAGCAGATACAACAAAGACTGTCTCATGAAGGCCATCCTCTCTACTTGTATCATCACAGTTTCTGCCACACAGCACTTCCAAGAGGAATTCCAATCCCTTTCCTTCAAAGACTTAGCTCCTTCTTCTCAGGCATCAGCTTCCGCGGAAACGGGGTTCCACCACTGCAGTCTTCCCAACATGGTGCACATCTTTCTGGAACTTTCTCAAGTCTCAGCTCCTGCTGATCATGGTAGCATGGATCTACCAGAACAGCCTTTACATTCGCAAGGCATGACCAATTCTGGGCATTCCATCTCGCAGAAGTAGAAGAAACAGCAGCAGCAGTCCTAAACATGCTTTCTGACCACCTAGGAATTTAACTCTTGACTTGGCTTGTTGACTGCCTCCCCTCTCTCTGGCTCTCCTCTTTCCTCTTTGTGTTAGAATGTCACATGGCCTCCATATTTTAACTTCCCTCCTGTTGGCATGGCTTCTGGGTCAAGGGTCACCAGGTCATATGGACCAGTATTTCTTATTATCCAAAAATCATAATTGATGCCTTTGCCAGTGATAGAAATTCTTAAAAGTCCCATTTTGAACATTTTTAAAAACAATTAGCTTCCCCAAACATTTTAAAGGGATCACAATTTTCATTATTGTTACTGTTTCCGGGTCAAAGGTCATCACAACAGGACATCCTCTTGTTATCGGGATGTGCAATTTGGCAGGAAATTATCAACAATTTTTTCCAGCAGAAACTTCTGCAGAACTTATAAAACAGTCAAGGAGCCTTTGCATAGTTTATGTACAGCCAGAACACAAACCTGCCATACATGTCAGGAAAAGGACAGCTCTAAACCTTTTGAAAATAAATAAAAGGAGAATCAAAGGCTCTATAAGAACAGACAAATTATGGTTAGTGTGAACTATGAATTATACATGGAGCAGCAAATGCAACATAGACTATCTCACAGAGTTAGTAGGCAGTTCACTCTGCCTGTATGTTCCCAGTTTCAGCCACACTGTTCTTTGAAGCAGAATTCTAATCCCTTTCCTTCAAGGACTGAGCTGATTCTTTGCAGGCAGCGGCTTCTGCGTAAATAGGGTTCCGGCTATGCAATTTTTCCTATATGCGCCTGCAAACTTATCAACCTGTCAAGGATTTTCACATTTACTGAAGTCTCTTCATGATATCCTATTTCTTTCTCTATGACCGTATCCACCTCATGTGCCTAAAACTCTTCCCATACATACCCCTACCTGGGGGCTAGCTCAGTGGCGGGAAGTTGAGAGGCTAGTGGCTGTGAATATCCTGATGGAGTACTCAAAGCCGAAGATGGCACATGTGACAATGATGCTGATGTCCCTGCCTGACCCTCTCCCCATGCCTTGTCACCTGCGTGTTCAGTGCTTATCAGGCTAGAGCGCAAAAACTTCACTTTGTCACTGTCAGGTGAAAGGATAAGAGCTATACCCACTCATGGGAGCAAACGAGTGCTGGGTATCAGCTCTATTGGGCTCATGGTCAGCATTGCAGTAGAACAGAACAAATAGCCCCAATTAAATCATGAAAGCCTTGAGTTACGTTGTTCGAGGGAAACTATGGAAGCAGTCGTGGCTGTCACTCTGGAAGCAACGGTTGCCCTTACAATGCCCTGCTGGCATCTTGTTGTCACAGAAACCACTGGAATGCCACATTCGCCACGTGTGCCCTGATATACCTTCTCTCTTCTGTGTAGACATGGGCTTCTGCAGTCCGTCCTCTATCAGAAGCAGGAGACCCGAGACTCTTTCTGCTGTTCGAACATGAGATCTATGACGCTGAGAATCCTTTCAAAGGTTGGCCCCTATGAGATCTGGGATTCTGGCCCTCTCAACTGAAGCCAATCATTTCTGCACCATTCTGAGAAGAGGTCTGATTCCTTACTGTAGTGTTCAATTGTTCTGTTTGATTATGTGAGTCTGGTAACTGATCTATGCTCATTATGGTCGATTGGTTAAGGCTGGATGTTGGCTCAGAGCAAAGCAAAAAAATGCCACAGAAGCGACTGGAAGCTGAGCTGTAAGCATGAGTGCAGACATTTTGTGATTGCAGAGATATTTCAAAACCCTTGTAAATAAACTTGTTGCCCACTTAGAAACTAGTGTCACCCCTGCTTGCTCTGAGGTATATAAAATATGCACTTAACCTGATCAACAGTGTTGTTTGCTTCTCCTCATGCTATACCCTCTGTCTCACTGATTACAACCTCCTTACGGGATATTAGCTGAGCTGGCGTTTGAATAAAATAAGGTGCAGTGAGGGAGTTGGTGATTCGCGTTGGGGGAAGGAGTGATCTGGAGCTACCAGATTGCTTGTCAGATCTTCCTTTCTGTAAAGTAAATGTCAGTGAGAGACACAGCCAAGCTGGATTTTCCTTCCTCCAAGTGCTGGAGAAACACTACCAGCAGATTCCTGCCTTGACCTTGCACTGGCAGCCAGGGGAGTATAGGAAAGGTTAGTGGCTGTGACTATCCTGATGGAGCACTCGAAGCTGAAGATGACACATGTGACAGGAGAGTATTGGCAGAGTACTGAGTGTGGGTTGTGGCTCAGAGGGAAGCACTCTTGTGCCTGCGTCAAAAGGCAATGGGTTCAAGTCCCACTCTCTGGACTTGAGCTCAAAACTCTAGGCTTACAACACAAAGGGGTGCTGCACTGCTGGAGGTGCCACCTTGCACTTGAGACATTAAACGGAGGCCCTGTTTGCTCTTTCAGGTGGATACAAAAGATCCCATGGCACTATTTCAACGTCGTGGCCAATATTTACCCCTCAATCATCATCACATAAAAAGAAAACGGATTAGCTGGTCATTATGTCACTGCTGTGTGTGGGAGCTTGCTGTGCACAAGTTGACCACCAACTTCAAAAGCACTTCGTTGGCTGGAAAGCACTTTTGGGATGTCCTGATCTTGTGGAAGGTGCTACAGAACGGAGTCCTTTTTATTGCACACTCAGCCCCTAGCAAGCAGATTCAGGTGTTGGGGCGTTAACCATCCTTTCATGTTCCTGATAGACCCTAGTAAACCCAGGACAATATTTCCTTCAGGTGAATGTCACAGGAGCTAGAAAGATCCAATAACATCCCATTTCGACCAATCTGAGATGAATACAGATATGAGGTAAAAGGTGCTGTCGCTGGTTTCTCTTGTCAAGACAAAGCTGCACAACATGTAATCTAGGTAATATTTAAGAACATTTATTTATAAAGATCAGCCACCATCTCACTGAATGGCCAGACAGTATCAAGGGGGAGAATGACCTACAGCAGTTTTTATATTACTAATAAATAACAGCAGCAACTTGCATTTTATAGCAGCTTTACTGTAATAAAGCATCCCAAGGCACTTCACAGGAATCTTATCAAACACTGGGCCACATATGGATGTATTAGGACAGAAACTTGGTCAAAGAAGTAGGTTTTAGGGAGCATCTTAAAGGAGGGAGTCTGACCAGGAGAGCATCAAATAGTCAAGACTATAGAGGGAACATATGCATGGATGATGTGGTGATGAGAGTTGATATTAAAGAGGTGGACATAGCGGTTTTAGTGATATGTGGTCTTGGGCTCATCTCAGGGTCAAATAGGGTGTCAAAACTGTGAATGGTTTGGTTCAACTTCGGACTGTAGCCAAGGGAGGGATCGAGCAAACATAGGTTGTGACATTGCCTTTGGTCTTCCCAATATTTCGATGGAGGAAATATTTGCTCATCCAGGACTGGATCAGGCTTTTGAATGGCGGGGACAGCACCAACAGATTATTCTTTCCTGATCAATTGTCTACCTTTCTGTATACATTGATTCCCTGTTCAACAGGCATTAGTACACAGCAAAGAGGCTACTATTCATGTGTGAGTCCAGACAGTGAGTGATGAACAGCTCTTTGATCTTAATGGAGCATCCACACACACACACACAGAAGCACGCACAAACATCTATCTGAAGTAGAGCCCTCTGGATAGTGATAAAGAACAGGAGCACTGGTGTTTATATTCCTTTGATCCCTAACCCTAAGGGCTCTGAGGTGAATCGTAATTCTAATTCCTGACCCTAGCTGTGAACCTTTGGAATTCTCTACCCCAGAGAGCTTTGGACGCCCAGTTGTTGAGTATATTTAAGGCAGAGGTCAATAGATATTTTGTGTGCTAAGGGAATTAAGGGATATGGGGATAGTGCAGGAAGGTGGAGTTGAGGTGGAAGATCTGCCAGGGTCTTGTTGAATGGCGGAGAAGGAGTGAAAGGCCAAATGGATGACTCCAACTCTCACTTCTTGTTCGCCCAATTCAACTCAGATGTGGCAGGGGTGGAGTCAGCCTGTTGCAGTGATTGGCCCTGTTGCCTCTGATGACTTCGGCATGTGTCCTCCGGAGAGCGGAGACCTTGGGGACCCCGGCTTGTTTTGGCTGTCCTCCTGTGGGCCAGCTGCTCCCTCTGCGATGACAGAGGATGAGGTTGCGGGGGTGGGGGGGGAGGTCAGAGGCAAATGGGACTTGGAGGGAGCGGACAGCCTCTGAGATTCCTGAGTGGGTGACCCAGGGATGTCCAGCTGCTGCCCCTCCTCCCTTTGGGTGCCCGAGGGCTCAGGCTTGACTCCTTGAGGGGAAGGAGCACCTGGAGGAATGTTGAGGTGCCCTGTTTCCCTCTCGTGTTGCTACTGCAGGAACTCATCCATGGCTACCTCGATGGAGTGCAGGTCTGTGTGTATTTCTGCATTCTGCTGGATCAGGGTCTCCATGGAAACTGCCATCCTTTTCATGGAGATCACCATGCGCGCACATGTGGACACCACTTCATCAGAGAGCTGGCGGATGCACCGCTCTGACTCGCGTGCCACTCTGTTGGGGGCTTCCAAGAGCTCACCGCGATGTTCCCCCCACTTCTCCACGATGAGTTGGAAGGCCAAATCTAGAGGTTCATCATCTGCCTTGGACCTCACAGATGCCTCCTCCACAGCCGTCCTCCGAGTGCCAGGAAGCTCGGGCTGAATCTGCCTCCTCCGATTGCGAACCCGTGTCCATGTGGTGACCACCAGGTTGTGAACCCGAGCCTGCTCTGGGTCTAGGTTCCACCAAGGTGTGTGTCTCTGCGCTGGTGGAGGGTGTGGGTAAGCGCTGTGATGGGTCTTCCAGGCTGCTTATTTCCACCTCTTTAATGGAGGAAGTTTCCTCTTGGTTGGATGCGAGGACGTGGATGGAGCTGAGGGACTGGCTGGGTGAGGGCATCGGTCACTTGGCAGAGCTCCCTGGGAACCAAAGTAGAGATAATTAGTGCATGGCAGCAGAGTCAAAAGCAGGAGAGAGCACTCACAGCTGCATTCACAGAGGGACGATGGGTTGGAGGATCCTCACATGGATGTTCACCGTTGCCACAGGCACAGTCCACGTCCTCACCAGTCAGCGCGATGGCACACTCCTCAAAGTGAGTGAGGGGTCTAATGTGGGTCACTCCACCCCCTCGTCTTGGACCTCTCCCTGCTGTTGTGAGCCAGCTTCTCCTGCATGAAAACAGGTGGAGAGAGTGTGAGCAGGACACAGGGCACTGTGTGGAATGTTTGTGTGGTGAGCGGAGCCATGGATGGAATGAGCTTGAGAGGATATGAGCCTGATGGAGATGTGAGGGTGTGTGTGTGAGAGTTAGTGGTGTTGTCCTTTGAGGTGTGAGATCCTGTGGATGTGCGATGGGTTTGGGAGTGTGTGAGTTGAGAGTGATGATGTGGTTGACTTACCCTGGGAGAACGGATGAGTGCGTTCATCCTCTTCCTGCACTGGATGGCTGACCTCCTCTGTGCTCCGGTGGTGCTGACCGCTGCTACCGCCGTCTACCAGGCTGGATTGGTGACTCTGGTGGGACATCCTACAGCCAGAGGGGTGGGGTAGAGGACATCACCTTCCACTGCCTCCAGCAGGCGCCCCAGAGAGGCATCACCTAATTTGGAGACTGCTGTTTTCTTTGCTTGCAGGGACATCTGTTGCCTGGAGCAATCCTGGCCTGAAGACGTAGGCTGCGCTCTGGTGCACTTTAAATATGGCGCTCGGAGCGAGGAGGCGCTGAGGTCACGGCCTGGCGAGCAAACCTGAGCCCACCTGCCAGCGAGTGGGAGTGTTTTCCGTGAATGCATTATTAATGAGGTGGGATGCACCGGGAATGGGATGATATGGAAACCCACCAGACATACAACTTTTTTTACGCCCGCTACTGCACTTAACGCAAATCTAAGACAATTCCGCCCATATTTATTTGGAAATAGATTGATTTTTAATTTTATTTATGGCCACACATAAGTAGGCATGTTTTTTTTTATTCATTCATGGGATGTGGGTATCGCTGGCTCAGCCAGCATTTATTGCCCAGCCCTAATTGCCCTTCAGAAGGCGGTGGTGAACTGCCCTTCCTCAACCACTGCAGTCCATGTGGTGTAGGTGCACCCACTGTGCTGTTAGGGAGGGAGTTCCAGGATTTTGACCCAGCGACAGTGAAGGAATGGTGATATATTTCCAAGTCAGGATGGTGAGTGGCTTGGCGGGAACTTGCAGGTGGTGGTGTTCCTATCTATCTGCTGCCCTTGTCCTTCTAGGCAGTAGAGGCCGTGGGTTTGGAAGGTGCTGTGAAGGAGGCAAAATATTGAACAATAATTAACCTCCCAACTCAATTGTAACATGGATTGATATTTTCAGCTGCATTCGGCCATCTCTGTGAAGAATTGCTAAAACTGTTATGCCTGTAAATTGTTGTAAAATACATATATTCTTATCAAATGGTTTGTACCTCATTTATCTTTTGATCATATAAAACTGGAAAAGAAAATGTGAACTTGCCCTTAAATTGTATTGTTTTATAGTTGAGTCACTCAAAACCAGGACAGGATATGTCGCTCGTGTGCCTGGCATTAGACTCCGGAAGCAACTGCTCTACTCGGAACTCAGTTGTGGCAGGAGACTCCCAGGGGGACAGTGGAAACTCTTTAGGGATGTCCTCAAAGTATCCCTGAAGAGGTCAAACATTCCCACCGACTCATGGGGACCCTGGCTTGTGACCGAACAGAATAGAGAAAGCTCATTCGAGAAGGCACTGAACACACGGAGAGACTTGGGAATGTGCAGAGGTGAAGTCAGCGCATTGGAGGGAGTGCACAAAAACCTCCAAACAACTCATCCACCCAGCCCTTCCAGCACCACCTGCTCCACACATGGAAGAACCTGCAGATTGCACATTGGGTTTATCGGCCATCTCAGAACCCATCGGACCGGAGTGGACGCCAGTCATCCTCGATCCCAAGGGACAGCCTAAGAAAAAGATTGTTTTATATTTGAAGGAGACGCAGTTACCCGGACTGCCACTCCTGTTGTCTTATCTGTATTTTCCAAGGGCAATGCACTTTTTCCTTCAATTCTGAATAGTTCTCTGCTTTCACAATCCACCTTGCACTTGTCGATAATTCTTATAGCAGCTCTTAATAACTCAATGGTTCTTAAGTCTGACGTTCTTGACAATTTCTGCAGTCTATCTGTTTAAAGAGTTCACCTGTTTCTTAACCCTCTTTCTGGTGATTCACTTAAATGATCTCCAGCTGCAGCCACTTTAATAAAACCACTTCATTTCCACTCTCCTGTTGGCCTGATACATTTTTTGTTTGAACTGGTTGATGTATCCCTTAACCCCTGTTAGTTTGCATTCTCAGCTCAGGCTGATGCAATCTTGTTTCTCTGGTGAGTCCCGATTTTATGTCATTTGATTTCCCCCCCCACCACTCCCCGTCTCCTTAGATATCGGTTTATTTCTGCTGATTGATTGTGTGGCAGGACACGGCAGTAAAGCCTCTTACAGCTCAGGGGACAAAGAGCTGGAACATTCTCAAAGTTACTACACTTGCATTCAAGTCACTTCCCTGGGATAGATTCATGGTGTTTTAAATAAAAAACAGAAAGTGCTGGAAAAACTCAGCAGGTCTGGCAGCGTCTGTGGAGAGAGAAAGAGAGCTAACATTTTGAGCCCGTATGAATCTTCAAAGCTGAAGAGAGGTAGAAATGTGATGGATTTTATACTGTTGAAGAGAGGGGGTCCATATGACTCTTCTTCAGAGCAAGGTGTTTTAAATTGTTTTCAGTACTAATGGGCATTCACAGTAACAACAAACAGCAGCTCAGAATTTTACCTTAATACAGATTGAATGTGTACTTTGTCAATTCTGCTTGTTCATATTTCACTTTACAGCCCCTATTTGGATGAACTAAAGTCATAAGAGCCTGTTGAGAAAAGACGACATTTGCATAAATGAATGTATTAATTTGTTGAACATTTTGGGTGTGAACCCATCTTCTTGATTTTCAGATCTCGATCGACCAGCTGTGGGTAGGTGCTGGTTAGCTGAGTTGGTTAGATGGCTAACATGTGGTTCAGAGTAATACCGACAGCACAGGCTTTATTCCCATCTCAGCTGGGGTAGGCCTCGGACCTGCCTCCTCGCCCTGACCCTGAGGGTGCAAGGTGATGACCACTGGGGCCAAACAGCTCAGGATGAAGCATCAGCAGACAATGAGCTAAGGCCCTACCTTCACGCAGAGCGCAAACAGATTAACCTGTTAGAGAGTTTTCAAACTATTTTAGTTTTCAAATTACCTCAGGGTGGGAGGGAGTGCATCTCTGAACTTTCTATCTTGAAAACCAGGGACAAACCATAAAATAAACCATAAATAAGAAGGACTTTATTTTAGTCTGTCTAGAACCACAAATTCTGAAGTAACCTAATACTTTAAGTTCCTGCAATGTGCTATTAATGTACAAATACATTCAACATCATGTTAAGGATTCCACAAATCTAAAATCTCCCAATATGTGAGGGAAAAGGTCCAAAATTGTCACGTAAATATCCAACATAAGATCATAAGAAGTAGGAGCAGGAGTACGCTATTTGGTCCCTCAAGCCTACTTTGCCATTCAATAAAAACATGGCTGATCCTATTGTGGTCTTAATTCCACTTTCCTGTTTGATCCCATAATCCTCGACTCCCCTATAGATCAAAAATCTGTCTAACTCAGCCTTGAATATTTTCAATGACTCAACCTCCAGCGCTTTCTGGGGTGGTGAATACCAAAAATTAACGACCCTCTGAGAGAAGAAATTCCTCCTCGTCTCCAAATTCTATGGGAGATTCCCTTATTTTGAAACTGTGTGTCCTAGTTCTAGATTTCCCCACAAGGGGAAACGTCCTCTCTCAGCATCTACCCTGGCAAGACCCCTCAGAATCTTACCTGTTTCAATAAGATCACCTCTCATTCTTCTAAATTCCATTGAGTATAGACCAACCTGCTCAAACTTTCCACATAAGACAAACCCCTTCATCCCAGGAATCAACCTCATGGACCTTTGTTAACTGCCTCCAATGTAAGCATATCCTTAATATTAAAAAGACAAATAAACCAAAAAGGAAATCAAAGTTTAAGGTGAGAAAACCCAGACAATAGAAATGTCTTAATCTCATTTAGATGTTCCATTTCTGTTTGGTTTAAGATATTCTTACTTTGTTTCTTTTTCCTTCCCAATCAGATGAATTAACATCTCAGTATATTTTAGGATATGTAGTTTAAAGCTTGAATACAATCCAATTAAAGTCCTTTTGACTGAAAACTGTGTGAAAAAAATAAGCAAGTTCAAAATTTATTTTAATCCCCAGTTTCCACAATTCCGTGCTTGAGAGGATTCTGTGAGAATCAGCCTCGTCAAATGTTTATTTTTAACTTTTGCTTGCTTGCACATGCATGTGTCGCGATATATCATCATGTGAGAACATCATAATACAGCACGAATGCAGCAAGACCTGGTCAACATTCAGGCTTGGGCTGATAAATGCTAAGTAACATTTGTGCCTTGAGTGCCAGGCAATGACCATGTGCAACAAGAAACAATCTAACCACCACTCCCTTGACATGTAATTACATTACTATCTTTGAATCCCACCAGAGCATTCGCCCCCACTCCCCCACCCAACAATCAGCATCCTGCGAGTTACCATTGACCAGAAACTGAACCGAAAAAGCCATATAAATAATGCAGTGTCAAGAGCAGGTAAGAGATGGGAGTTCTGTGGAGAGTAACTCACCTCCTGACTCCCCAAAGCCTGTCCACCATCTACAAGGCACAAGTCGAGAGTGTGATGGAATATTCTCCACTTGCCTGGTTGACCGCAGCTCCAACAACGCTCAAGGAACTCGATACCACCTAGGATAAAGCAGTTTGTTTGATCTACCATGTTAGAAATTAATATCCCCCCATCACAGATGTACAGTGGCAGCAGTGTGTACCATCTACAAAATGCACTGCTGCAACTCACCAAGGCTTCTTCAACAGCACTTTCCAAACCTGCAACCTCAACTACCTAGAAGGACCAGGGCAGCTGATGCATGGGAACACCACCACTTGTGAGCTCCCCTCCAATGAACTCACCATCCTGACTTGGAAATATATCGCCGTTCCTTCACTGTCGCTGGGTCAAAATCCTGGAACTCCCTCCCTAACAGCACTGTGGGTGTACCTACACCATGTGGGCTGCAGCAGTTCAAGAAGGCAGCTCACCACCACCTCCTGGCGGGCAATTAGGAATGGGCAATAAATGCTGGCCTAGCCAGTGATGCCCAAATATGAACAAATAAAAAAATACACATCTTGCATTGTTTTTCTTCATCGCTGTAGCCTCCTTCTCTTCAATAATTTGATCCTCTAATTGAAAGACATGTAGACTTGAATTTGCTATGTATTTCTGGAGAGTTTCAGAGGTTACTTATCTTCCGAAGGATGCTCCAATGCCAGTTGACACATGGTAACAGTTTTTGTTGGTAGTTTTTTTCACCTGTGACGTCAGGAAGTGTATTTTAAGAACACGGGCATCTTCACTTAAAATTGCATATAAAACTCATGCATTTCTGAAAATGCAGGCCTGCTACACTTAACAGTGGTGTGGGGGGAAAATTGCTTTTGATATTTTTTAAGATGGATTTCCTTAGAAGCCATGCTGTTAGCATGAGCTGCTGTTGTGTGTTTGAAATGGAAACCGTGTTGCTTTCTTCAATGGAGGGATGCTGCAATAGTGATTGAAGCCAACTTGGGAGTTCTCTGTGTACTGCGTAGAAACATATGTTGATGGGAGTTTTATCGTGATACACTCGCAATATACTCATATGTAAATTAAATATAGTGTTACAGTTATCATGCGAAAATATCACAAGTGGAGATGTAGTGTTTTTTACTGATGCTAATGTTACTGCTTCTGTATATTATAAAACTGTGTTGCACAAACACCCATCGAAGATGTACCATTTGTACCCAAAGGCACTTGGCAGGGTTATTTCACCGGGATGGTCGGCTACCTGCTGTACTGAGTTGGAGATAGTGGCAATTCTCTAAGTGGGTGAATACAGCACTCATGTTGCTTGCTGTGGTATCAGTGTGCCTCTGAACCAGAAGGTTAAGGGTTCAAGTTGCACTCCAGAGACTTGAGTACAGAAAACATAAGCTGACACTCACTGGAGTGCTACACAGTTGAAGGTGCCGTCTTCAGATGAGATTTTAAACTGAGGCCCCTTCTGCCCACTGGGATGGGTGTAAAAGATCCTGTGATACGCTTTTGTAGAAGGACAGTGGTGTCATCCCTGGTGTCCTGGCCAATATTTATCCCTTGTTTAACAGATTACCTGATCATTATCACATTGTTGGTTGTGGGAGTTTGCTGTGTGTTTTTTTACTCATTCACGGGATGTGGGCTCTGCTGGCTGGGCCAGTATTTATTGCCCATCCCTAGTTGCCTTTGAGAAGGTGGTGGTGAGCTGCCTTCTTGAACCGCTGCAGTCCATTTGGTGTATGCAAACTGGCTGCCACCATAACAACAGTGACTACATTTCACAAGTGCTTCATTGTCTGTAAAGTGCATTGGGACGTCCCAACAGGATTCTGAAAGGCGCTACATAAATGCAAGTCTTTTTTCTCTCTCACTGAGCCACAATATTTTTAACAATTAGGTGAGCAGCAGACACAGCTCTAGAGGGCGCTGGTGTAGTACCTAGGACCAAATCTTGGTCTTTTAAGAAATAAGGCTGTGATTCAGTGCAAAAAAAAAGCTTGAGTGAGCACTGAGTGGCGTCTCTCGCTGTCAACTCTGTGCGCGTTCAGTCCGCTAGAGTCTCTCAGTCCCAACTACAGCCACTGCGCTGACTATGGAGTTGCATCTTCCAACACCAGATCTACAGAGCTAACCACACACCTTGCCCCTGATAAAAGTGGTCTGGGAGAAGAAAAGAAGCAAATCGCTATTTACTGGAACGCAGCGAGGATTTCTTAAAAAAGAAAACGATCATCTCTAAAGCAGGTAATACATAATTGAATTTTTTATCCCCCCCAATTTCTCTCTTATGATTGATCGTTGTCAGACTTCTTAACATTTCAGAACTTTGCCAGGTAAAATGCATTTGTGTACTTAATGGTTTACGAGTGATAAATTATACGCAAAGGGACAGATGTTATAAATTCCAACCCACTACTTTCTGACTGTGATACCTTTTGCAAAGCCAAAAGAGAGTCGCCGTGTTCACTTTATCAATCACCCATTGTTTGAAACCGCCTCAAAACATTTTTATTCACACTTTAAGTTTAGAGCGCTCTATAGCCGCTCTCACTTTCATAATAATGGAATTCACTTTAATCCTTCAATTCTTACCCTTGTGAAAGGTAATTAACTGCTTAAGAGTTCCCTCTTTCTCCAATAGGGCGCAACGTAGCCCGGTGATTGGAGGGGAGCTGAATTAAAAACCAAATCCATAATATTGCAAGTCTTTCTGCAAGATTTATTGTTTTCTAAAGATGGCTTACATAATATCCTACACCAAATCGATACATTTACAGAACATTTACTGTCACATTGTCCTTGTTTTTTTTAATGAATTGTAGTCGCGTTTCGACACACCACAAATACTTTAAACTGTAGGTAGGAAGCCGAAATATCAAGAGGCTGTTTGGAGATACTGATGTATGTATCCTCAGGGAAAGTGCATGTCAAATTTTTGATCAAACTGTGGATCAGGCTGTGTTTTCTTTCCGGGGAAGTGGCCCAACTTTTACAAATTAATTTGCATGGAAAATGTTGGGCAAAAAAAAAGCAAGATTTCCAAACTTCATTTCTCACCCTTCCCAGTTTGCTTTTTGAGACCAAGGACTCGTTAATATTGCTGTTTTGTCTTTTCACTTGGGGAGGGGGAGTCAGTGAAATGGCTGCATTTGGCACAATTCAAGAATGTACAGTCGAAAACTAGAACACAAAGGGGCACAATCCGTGGGTTTAAAGATTAATTGATCGACCTTTGATCGAGTTGGGGTGGTACAGCTCTGAAGCTGGTGGGGCTTGCTATTTCTGTAACAAAAATACCTGGAAAAACTCAGCAGGTCTGGCAGCCTCGGTGGAGAAGAGCACAGTTGACGTTTCCAGTCCTCATGACTCTTCTTGTCATTGCTATTTCTGTTATAAGTTTTGCAAACGGTTAACGAGCAATTATTACGGTTCTACACGAACAGCGGTTCGATACACAATCATTTAGCTATGTCGACACCCTGGCAAGATAGTTTTAATGGGCTTGTATGTTTGACATGAAGAATATACATCGAAGTTACAATCAAAACAATAATATTATTTATCTGATTAATATGTTGCACAATGTTTCAGTTCAGCTTAATCCAGAATATCCTAACAAGTCATTACAGTGGCGTGGTCAGGAGCGTTGTGGGAGAACAATAAATGCATATGATTTAATTTCATTTCAAAAGGAAATTGGATAATTATCTGAAACGAAAAAAAAGATTGTAGGGCTAAGGGGAAAGGGGTGGGAGTGGGACTAGCTGAGCTGTTTGTGCAGAGAGCCAGAATGGACTCAACTAGTTCAGAATTCTGAGGAAGAGTCATATTAGATGTGAAGCATTAACTCTATTTCTCTCCCCTGCAGATGCTGCCAGACCTGCTGAGTTTTTCCAGAACTTGCTGTTTTTATTTCATATTTCCAGCATCCGCAGTAGTTTGTTTTTAACCTTTAAACTTAATTGAAATTTTTTTTTAAAAAAAATGACCATGTTGCAAATTTTGCCCCCCCCCGCCAAAATAATACTTTTCTCTCTGGAAATAGCTTCAACGAGATATGGGACCAATTTCCTTATTCTTGATAGCAGAATAAGGTCATAAGTTCAATTATCGCCAGAAAAATTGTTTTTATTAAGTGGTTACAGAACAAGGTGGTGATTTAACTGGTAGAATGTCGCCTATATTTCACACCAATTACCCAGTAATCTGGCACTGGTCAGTTTGTGTACAAACAACACTTTTTAATCTCTAGATAAAAACAAAAAACTGCGGATGCTGGAAATCCAAAACAAAACCAGAAATACCTGGAAAAACTCAGCAGGTCTGGCAGCATCGGCAGAGAAGAGCAAAGTTGATGTTTAGAGTCCTCATGACCCTTCAACAGAATCTGTTGAAGGGTCATGAGGACTCGAAACGTCAACTTTGCTCTTCTCCGATGCTGCCAGACCTGCTGAGTTTTTCCAGGTACTTTTTAATCTCTGATCTTTTGGAACTTCTCATTTTAAACTTAGTTGGTCGCCCATAGCTCCACTGACTGATTCAAAATAATGTTCCAAAAATTGTGCTCCAGGCTTGTGACCTGGTGAAACACATTGTGAGTAGGGTTTGATCCGGAGTAAGGGGACAAGGGGTTCATAGGAGAAGCTTTGCGAGGTCGTTTAAAAAGCATGCTGCAAAAAATGTGATAAATCTCCATTGGAACCTATCCATTGTTTCCAAATCAAATATCTGATGGAATTTTGATAAGGATTGGATGATGCAGGAGTTGAGAAATATCATTGTGAAGGGATGCTTGCCAAAAATATGCGAGGTCTGCACTATAATGTATTATTATTGACACATTGTATAAGATTATAATTCTAAAAGGCCTGTTTATATATTGGTAGTGAATTGGTATAATTCACTAAACATTATTAACAAACATTGATGGGAGAATTGTGTGTCTGTGTGTGTGGTTAATTTTGTGACATGAACAGAAATTGGAAAGTATACAGACTGAAAACAAAATATGCTTATGTAGTTTCATCCTTTCCCATTTAGCCAGGCTGAAGAGCTGTCACAGAAATTTATATTTAATAGTTTAATTTTGGCATCATAAGGTATGGTTTTTGTGCCCTTTTCTTAAAATGGGGATTGGCCACCCCTCTGTTTGCAGTAACACTTGACCTGCCCTAAACCGATTGTGTTTTCGAACTCTCAGAGATAAACTCAATGGGACAGATCATGCTGGAATGAGGCATCACATAACATGCTCCATCTATGAGAATTTTCTCTGCAGTCTTTTGCATCACAACCTGATGGAAACGTGAGCTGACTGGGTGGGGGGGTGCGCGGAGGATGATGAGGGTGATAGAGCATCTGGGACCTTAGTGAGTAGGACCAACAGTGTATCTCCTTAACCAATCAGACTTAAGGATTGAGGAAAAAACAAAAGAAAAACAGAAAAAGAAGGTGATTTAAGAGTTAAATCAGGTGCAGAAAGAGAAATAAAGAGAGGGAAAGGGATTGGGCTAAGAGAGAAAAAGAATAGATAGAACAGAAAAGAAGGAAAAAAAATGAAGGTTGATATTTTTAAAACCTCTAATAACAATTTATGACATGCAGGAATGAGATTGAACAATTGTTCCCTTTCTAGGCTCCAGAGGTTGATTGGCATTGCATTAACAATTACCATGTCATTCATAAGATATTTACGCTGCTAAGTTCCAGCCTTAACTTTCTATATAGAGCTTAAGGTGAAAAATAATGGGCAGGCTAAGGACATGATGCTTTTGGTGTGAAGCAAACTGTGAAGGGACGGAAGTCAACTAACAAGTTCTGGGCATTCGTAGCTCTCTGCATGTCTCTTAATCCACTGAATGTGGTGATAGATTTGAGATTAATAACAGCGTGTGTCGTGAGCGTGCCATTATTTTTCCAACAAGATTTAGCTGAATATTTGGTTTAAATGATGTTTGCTTTTCGTTGATTCAGGCTTGACATATATTTTTAGCTGCTCTCTACAGTTAGCTAGTCTGAATTCAGCATTCTACTGTGAGCATTTTGTTGCCGTGTCCATATTTAACAGGCACCTTTTTGAGGAACATTCCCTCCTGGTGTAGCAGTTTTAATTATGTTTTCCTTCTGTTCTTCCCTATGGATGCTGCTGGCCTCAACCCAATCTACTCGACAGGACTTTCCTGTAACTAGCGGCAACCCCGTCCCCTAGTGCTCCCAAGTAACGTACCCCAGAAATGCCTTGTTAACACGTTGACACTTTAACGTACAGCATAACCTTTCAGATTCAGTCCGCTAGAAGTTGGGATTTGGGTTGTTTGGGTTCTTGGTCAAAAAACACCATGAGTGTATTTAAAAAAGAGGATCAGGAGGCGAAAGATTTATCCATTGGGCAAGGAGTAGAAAGGAATTAGCATTACAGCAAAAATAATTGGAACAGCTGTACCTCTATGTTCAAGCCAAGCAAGTAACAAGAGCGAGATAAAGAGACTGTGGTGCAACTATAAACTATAGTCGTTACGTGCATACTATGAAAATTTCAGTCATCTTCCTGGCAAGTGATTAATAGGCTGTATTCTATAGGTGAATGGGACCTATTAATGCCCCATTGTGCTAAAGCAGCTGAAGGTGTATAGTGTTTTTGAACCTTCAGTGCATTTACCGTCAGTTCCTATTGTCACTCAGGATTTTAAACCATTTAAGCTATTGCACCTCTATCACATCCTGGGTATCTTGCCGTATAAAAATCAATCAAATTAGAAAATAAAAATGTCTGGGATTGATTATAAGGCTGTAATTTAATTGAGTTCTGCTCACTATCATTAGAACCGCTTAACTAAATTACTACATTGTAAGTCACCATCACCCATTTACTCCCCTATATACAGTTACTACAATGATGATTTGATTGCTTTTTGTTGCCTTTACTGGGTGGCACATGCAGGGTTCCTCAATTTGGACTGGGAGACTCCTAATTTTCCATATTCTGTTGCATCTGTGTTTCAAAAAGAGGGGGAAAAAAGCCAATTTAAATTTTCGTTGCATTTGATGATTGTAAATGTAGTGAGAGTCCCTGATCAGGGTGATCAAGAGCGTCTTTCACACAATCAACAGTGATCAGCGTGATAAACCCATACTCTGATGTGATACTAACGTGGACAGAGATAGGATGTGGCCAGATTTTGCTGTTAAAAATAATGTTGAGGCTGAAGGCGCTCACTATAATTTGTGCCAAAACGGTACAGCAGCTTAAGGTGAGGGACAAGGGCAACAAATGGTTGCCCTCTTCTCTCACGTTCCAGATGCCCTGTTTCCCCTCGCTACATCCTCATCGCTGAGCAAGTTGCTGAGAGAAAATGTTTTGAGCTGGAGGGTGCTGCGTCAAGTCTAACTGAAGATGCTACTAGACGCCTGTGGCAGCAAAATCTGACCCAATAAAAATTACCAACACAATGCTATCTTTTTCTCTGAATCTATAATCTGGAGTTTCACAGCGGAGTAATCCCACACTAGTATCTAAGTAGGTCAAGGAAAACAATAGCAATGGAACTGCTCTTTGTGCTGTGCCCCCAAAGCATTTTATTTTACTGTGTATCGGCTTATTCTTTACTTTTATGTGGCTGTCCAGGCACCAGATGTTCACATTGGCTTCTTGACTCACTGTAGCTGATGGATTGTCCCATCACTTCAGCAAGGAGACCAGTTGTTCATGGTCTAGGTTGGTGTTGTCTCATACGTGACGCTAAATCAAATCTTGATTTGCAGATGCAATTGAAAATCTTCCACAGGAAGGCACTGGAGGGGTGGGTGAAGGCACTGGAGGGGTGGGTGAAGGCACTGGAGGGGTGGGTGAAGGCACTGGAAGGGTGGGTGAAGGCACTGGAGGGGTGGGTGAAGGCACTGGAGGGGTGGGTGAAGGCACTGGAAGGGTGGGTGAAGGCACTGTAGGGGTGGGTGAAGGCACTGGAAGGGTGGGTGAAGGCACTGTAAGGGTGGGTGAAGGCACTGGAGGGGTGGGTGAAGGCACTGGAAGGGTGGGTGAAGGCACTGGAGGGGTGGGTGAAGGCACTGGAGGGGTGGGTGAAGGCACTGGAGGGGTGGGTGAAGGCACTGGTTGTGCAACGTGCTCGCTTGTCATGCTGAGACCTGACTCTTTTCCTCGAGTGCTGAGGTTGCTCAATGGCAGAGAGACTTCTCCATTTGGATCTGTCCACAGGTGTTTATTCCCATGTAGTGGGGCCCAATTTACAGGCTCTGAGATTGGCTCTCAGAATGTCCTTGTGTCTGAGTTTGGGATGTCCTCTGGTGCGGGTCCCCACGCTCAGCTAGCTGTGGAATACTGCCTTTGGCGTGCAGGAATCCTTCATACGAACCCACATGGCCAACTCAGTGACGCGGAGCTCTGGGCATCTCTTGATACCAGCTAAGCGGCAACTTGCAAGAACTTTAGTGCTGGGGGTTTTGTCCTGCCACTTGGTTTGAGATGGGTCTTAAGCAGCGCAGGTGGGATGGATCTAGTTGCTGGATGTGATGCCGATAGGCTCTCCGTGCCTCACAGCCATAGAGAAGTGATGTGGGAACCACTGCCTGGTAGACTGTGATATCTGTTTTAATACAAACTCCACGCTCTCTCCAATGCTGAGCCAGGCGATGGGTGATTTTTGCTGTGGTAAGTATTAAAATGGAGCTTCCTGATGGCCCAGTTAGTTTTCTGGTAAGGAATTGAAAATTACAGACCAGGGAAGTGTTAGGCTTGATCCCTGGTCTGTCTTGAGCTAGTTGCTCCAAGCTTAGAGAGCAAAAGAAAAAGAAATGCATTTATATAGCGCTTTTCACGACCACCGGATGCCTTACAGCGCTTCACGGCCAACGAAGTACTTTTGAAGTGTAGCCACTGTTGTAATTTAGGAAACGGGGCAGCCATTTTGTACAGAGCAAGCTCACACAAACAGCAATGAGACAATGGTCAGGTAATCTGTTTCTGTGCTGTTGTTTGAAGGACAAATATCAGCCAGTACACCAAAGAGAACTCCCCTGCTCTTATTCGAAATAATGCCGTGAGATCTTTTACATCCACCTTAGAGAGGGCAGGTTGGGCTTCGGTTTAACATCGCATCCGAAAGACAGATGTAGTCAACATGCTACAATCGGTTTCAATGTCCCTGAGTCAGAGAGAGGAAAAATGGCCAAGATTTTCACTCCAGGCCTTTAGCGAATGACCAGCATTGAAAGTGGAGGTCGAAGGCGGAATCAGGCTTGTCTACGATCACTCCTAGGCTCAAATATATGCAGCCAGTCTTGTTAAAGCACTTAAGGATGCCTGATGCCCAATTTTAGCCATGAAGAAGGATTGGATAGACTGGGGTTATTTTCTTTGAAAAAGAGGAGGCTGAGGGCAGATTTAATTGAGGTGCACAAAGTTGCGGAACCTGCACAAAGTGGATAGGAAGGATCTATTTCCATTAGCAGAGAGGTCAACAACCTGAGGGCATAGATTTAAAGCAATTGGTGTGAAGGAGTAGAGGAGAGCTGAGGAGAATTCTTTTCACCCAGAGGGTGGTTAGGGAGTCTGGAACCCACTGCTTGAAAGGGTGGTAGAGGCAGAAACCCTCATAACATTTAAAAAGTATTTGGATATGCACTTGAAGTGTCATAAACTTCAAGGCTATGGACTAAAAGCTGGGAAGTGGGATCAGGCTGGATAGCTAACGTTCAGTTGGCATAGACATGATGGGCCAAATTACCTCCTCCTGTGTGGTAAATTTTCTATGTTCAACTAACATCCAAATGAAGAACCTCTTTCTTCGGGTGAGGGGTGGAGATTGGCAGAGAAAGGAAGGAAAAAAGTAGCAGTATTTGAGGCCAAATACCTTCTGCTTATTCAGAGGATTTAGGTTGTTGCTATTGCTCTGTTCCAGAAAGCCAATTGTTGAAGAATGATACTGGAGCCAATCTTTGCTCAGTCTTATATTTATTTACCTAGTGAAACATTTATAAGCATACACCTCCTAACTCAATCATGCCATGGTTTCAATAAGTGTCTCTTTATATGTGCTCAAGTGAAACCCCAATTAATGCTCACCACCTGCAAACAATTAAATTCAATTGATGCACAATTAACAATTATAATGGATGGTGTTCTCGAAAAGGAGCTGGGTTAGTGAAAGTGGGGAAAGGAGAATTGTTTAGCATAGAATTTTTGTTAAGACACTTTTTGATTAGTGGATAAGCTTTTAAAAACTAGCTCAACAAAAAGTGGATAAACTTTTGAAAACTAGATCAGCAAAACCAATCATTTGCATTAGGAATGACTGATCCCTCATTAGCGAATGGAGTACACTTGAATTGGATTTATTGAGCTAGGTAAAAATTAAATGTTTTTTTTAAAACCGTGCCTAGCCAGTTGAAAAACCTTCATGAAATTTATTTTTTGCTTATTACACGACAGTGACATCTTCCAAGGTTTTCCTTCAGCTGAATTCCTGATTATTATTTTCCCAAATGATTGACGATTTTGACTGCTTCAGTGTTCATCATGGGGCTGAGACTGATTCATTGGCATGCGACCCGGAGTATCCATTGATAGGTAATCCAAACTTGAAACTTGAAGTGTCTCTTGTGAGGACATTTGAAGGATTTACAACCATTAAAATCTGGACCATCCGCACTGAACACCTTTGGTATCTGTCCTCCTGCCATGTCTATCTCTGGAGTTCAGAATATCAATTCGAGAAGCTTAGAAATATCATAAGATCAGACACCAGAAATCTGACCCCTGCCTCACAGGTGACAAGTGAAGCACTGATCTGTTGTTGCTGGAGAGTTGGATACAGATGGAGATTATTAACTGGCTCAGCAGATGGATCATGCAGAGTGTTGAATTGCGATTAACTGCTTGTTCTTCACATAAGATTGCCATCCGAGATCATTTAAATGTACCAACTTGAATTGTGATGAGCGTAATTCTAAACAACACAAAGATAATAAGCATGGAGATCATGATTAATTATCACGTCTCCTATTGTCTTGATGATCAAATCAAATGCAGTCGTGATACAGTTGGAAATGCAATTTCTGAGGATTGTCCTTTTATGATCGTAATCGATCATGACAGCACTTGAATTTCATCGTGAGTGTTCATTGTCTTAGGGTATGTGAGTTCATGATTAATCTTAATTACTTATTAATTTATATTGAGTTGGGCCGGATCTCACTGTGCAATGCCTTAGGGTTAGGAGTAGAGACGTAGAGGTGCTGATAGTTGGCAGGTTATTAATCCTGATTCTGACACTAGCTCAATGGACTTGGCCTGGTTCAGTTAGATCCAAACCGAACATCAATCACTTGGTTTGTTGCTGTTAATGCGATACATTTAATTGTACTACACATGGCTCTGAATGCCTGCAGTCTATGAAGAACATCACACTAAGGATTAAGCTGTTATGTTCTGCAGCATCTGGATCAGATGTTGCGATGCGTATTGATCATCATTATTCAAGGAACTAATGCCCCACCCCGATTTGTTGAGTGTTCTTTTTAAAATCACGCTGTCCCCTTCCAACGCAAGATGGCCGTGTAAAATGGCCACCAACACCAGGTGTATTTGGCTGCACGTGCGCAGAGTCCTATGTCGTCATTTTTCTAAGTCGGGAACAGGAGCAGCTGAGCAGAAATGGACCTGGGCGTAAACCCCCCCTTCAGAGCTGAGTTTGAAAAGCTCAGAGAAACATCACAGATAAACGTAAGTTCTTTGGTTGGTAAGAAACTGCTGTGAGAGAGTGTCTTTAAATAGCTGTAAATTAGAAAAGCGTACTGGTTTTAAAGAAGTAGCGGCTGGAGTCACTGCGGTGCACCCCGTGAGGCTGAGAGCTACACGGATAGCATGTTCAGAGAGGTGGTCACACCGCAGGTCAGGGGACTGGAGGCAGAAGGGGAGTGGGTGACCGCCAGGCAATTCAAGAGAACGAGGCAGGTAGTGCAGGAGTCCCTTGGGGCCCTGCTCACTAATTGGTTTTCCGTCTTTTGGATACTGATGAGGACGCTGGTTCCTCAGAGGAGAGCATTTAGAGCCAAGTTTGTGGCACCACGAGTGGCTTGGCTGTACAGGAGGGGAGGAAGAAGAAAGAAAGAGTGATAATGATAGGGGAAACATTGGTTAGGGGAACAGACAGGCATTTCTATAGCCGTAGATGTGACTCCAGGATGGTATGTTGCCCCCCCTGGTGCCAGGGTCAAGGATGTCACCAAGCGGCTGCAGGACATTCTTCTGGGGGAGGGTGAACAGCCAGAGGTCATGGACCACGTTGGTAACAATGACTTAGGTAGTTAGGGGGATGTGGTCCTGCAGACAGGACTTGGGGAGCCAGGTAGAAAGTTAGCCAGCAGGACCTGAAAAGTAGTAATCTCCAGATTACTCCCAGTGCCACATGCCACTGAGTACAGAAAGAGGAGGATAAGGCAGATGAATGCGTGGCTGGAAAGATGGTGCAGGAGGGAGGGCTGTAGATTCCTGGGACACTGGGACTGGCTCTGGGGAGATGGCACCTATACAAACCAGATGGGTTACATCTGAACAGAGCTGGGACTGAGTTCCCTGTGGGGCGTTTTGCCAGTGCTGTTGGGAGGGTTTTAAACTAACTCGGCAGGGGTGTGGGAACCAAGAGAAAATATTAGAGAGGAATACCAAGGTGCACAGAATACTGGGAGGGATAGGTAGCACTAGTATAGAGAATAGTAAGTTAATAAGTGGAGTTGGAGAAAGTAATGAAGTCTAAATCAAGGTTATACTGCTTATATGTGAATGTATGGAGTATAGTAAATAAGATTGGGGAGTTACAGGCGCAGATTGCCAAGTGGAAATATGATGATGTGGCGATAACAGAGACCTGGCTCAAGGAAGGGCAGAACTGGGTGTTAAATATTCCCAGGTACAAGGTATTCAGAAGAGATAGGAAAGGAGGAGGGGTGGCGGTATTGGTTAAGGAGAGCATTGCAGTGCTGGAGAAAGAGGATGTCCCAGAGGGTTCAAGGACAGAATCAATTTGGCTAGAGCTAAGGAACACAAATGGTACAATTACATTGCTCGTTGTATTCTATAGACCACCAACTAGTGGGAAGGATGTAGAGGAACAAATCTGCAAGGAAATTACAGAGAGGTGAAAACGTTCTAGATTAGATATAATGGGGAATTTAATTACCCAAGTATAGAGACTGGGGTAGTGCTAGTGTAAAGGGCAGAGAGGGGCAAGAGTTCCTAGATTGTGTTCAGGAGAATTTTCTACAGCAGTATGTAGGTGTCAGGTAGAAAATACAATTGAGAACCAAGCTGAATGTAAAAGGTTCAGAGGAGGGGTGAAGAGGAATTATGAAAAAAGACTGGCAGCCAACATAAAGGGGAATCCCAAAGTCTTCTATAGGCATATAAATAGTAAAAGGGTGGTAAAAGGAGGAGTAGGGCAGATTAGGAACCAAAAAGAGGATTTACACATGGAGGCAGGGGGCATGGCTGGGGTGTTGCACCTGTCTTTACCAAGGGAGTAGATGTTACTGAGGCCACGGTGACAGAGGAGGAAACCCTGTCACTAGAAGGGTTCAAAATTGATAAGGAGGAGATATTGGATAAACTGTCGGTACTTAAGGTTGACAAGGCATTGGGACAGGGTGAGATGCATCCAAGGATATTGAAGGAAGAGAGAGTGTAAATTGTAGGGGCACTGGTCATAATCTTTCAGTCTTTCCTAGACTCAGGAGGTGCCAGAGGACTGGAGAATTGCAAACATTATGCCTTTCTTCAAAAAAGGTCGTAAGGATAAGCCCAACAATTAGAGACCAGTCAGTTGAACTTTGGTGGTGGGGAAGCTTCTAGAAACAATTATTTGGGATAGAACTAATAGTCATATGGAAAAATATGGGCTCATTAGGGGAGGGCAGGTGGTTTTGTCGCTGGACTAGTAACCCAGAGACCAAGGATAATGCTCTGGGGACCTGGGTTCAAACCCCACCTATGGCAAATGGTGGGATTTGAATTCAGTAAAAAAAAATCTAGAATTAAAAGTCTGATGATGATCATGAAACCTTTATTGATGGTTGTAAAAAAAACCCATCTGGGTCACTAATGTCCTTTAGGGAAAGAAATCTGCTGTCCTTACCTGGTCTGGCCTACATGTGACTCCAGACCCACAGCAACATGATTGACTCTTTAGTGCCCTCTGAACAAGGGCAATTAGGGATGGGCATTAAATGATGGCTTGGCCAGCGATGCCCACATCCCAGGAATGAATTAAAAAAAAAGCCAGCATAAATTTTTTAAGGGGAAATCATATTTAACTAACCTGCTCGAGTTTTTTGAAGAGGTAACAGAGAGGGATGATGAGGGTAATGCTGTTGATGTGGTGTGCATGGATTTTTCAAAAGGCATTTAATACAGTGCCACACAACAGACTTTTGAGAAAAGTTATTGCTCATGGAATAAAAGGGGCTGTAGCAATATCGATACAAAATTGGCTGAGTAATAGGAAACATTAAGTAATGATTAACGAATATTTTACGGTTTGGAGGAAGGTTTGTAGTGGAGTTCCCCAGGGCTCGGTATTGGGACCTTTGCTTTTCCTGATATATATTAATGATCTAAACCTTGGTGTGCAGGGGACAATTTCAAAGTTTGTGGATGATACAAAACTTGGAAGCATTCTAAACTTGAGGAGGACAGTGTAGAACTTCAAAAGGACTTAGACAAGTTGGTGAAGTGGGCAGATAGGTGGCAGATGAAGTTCAATGCAGAGAAGTGTGAGGTCATTTATTTTGGTAGCAAGAACATGGAGAGGCAACATAAAATAAGAGGTACAACTCGAAAGGGTGTGCAGGAGCAGAGAGACCTGGGTGTATATGTGCATAAGTCATTAAAGATGGCAGGACAGGTTGAGAGATCAGTTAATAAAGCATACAGCATCCTAGGCTTCATCAATAGCGACATAGAGTACAAGAGCAAGGAAGTTATGCTGAACTCATATAGACACTAGTTAGACCTCAGCTGGAGTATTGTGTACAGTTCTGTGCACCGCACTTTAGGAAGGATGTGAATGCATTGGAGACAGGTGCAAAAGAGGTTTACAAGAATGGTTCCAGGGATGAGAAACTTCAGCTATGAGGATAGATGGGAGAAGTTGGGACTGTCCTTTGTGGAGGGAAGAAGGCTAAGAGGAGATTTGATAGAAGTGTTTTAGATCATGAGGGGGCTGGACAGAGTAGATAGGGAGAAACCGATCCTGTTCGTAAAAGGATCGGGAATGAGAGGGCACAGATTTGAAGTGATTCGCGAAAGAAGCAAATGTGATGTGCGAGAAAAAACTTTTTCACACAATGAGTGCTTTCAGTCTGGAATGCACAGCCTGGAAGTGTGGTGGAGGCAGGTTCAATTGAGGCATTCAAGAGGGCATTAGATGATTATTTAAATAGGAACAATGTGCAGGGTTATGAGGAAAAGGCAGGAGAATGGCACAGAGTCATAACGTTCATTCGGAGAGCCGGTGCAGACGCGATGGGCCGAATGGCCTCCTTCTGCGCTGTAACAATTCTGTGATTTGCAGGAGACACAGTGCCAGCTGGAAACTGTGCACCCAGCTTCTGAGCCTGGGGCACAGCCTTCCCGCGGCTTCCGGAGATTGGGATGGAGAGGGAAGGGAAGCTTCTGATCCGCCTGGCGATGGCCGCAATGCCGTTTGCAGCTACGGGACTTGTTGCTCCCAGCACCGCACGTTTAGGCATCGACAGGCAGGTAGACGATGGACTACAGGCTCAATTACACTCCATCCCTTCCACACCACTGAGATACACGGCTACGACAAGATGGTTTATTGGAAGGAAAGTTGCCCTTCCAAAAGAATGGGGAGTAAAAAGAAAGGCAAGGAAAATGTTATGGAAATGAAATGGGATAAAGAGAACGGTGGGATCCCTGAGAGATTCTGCTGCTGGCGCTGTAATATTTGCCGTTCCAGCGCCAGTGATCATCACACATGTGCCCTCCTGAACATTGCTCCCTATAAAGATGACGGTCACGTGTACAACTGTCCAGGCACAGCGTCGGCAGCAAGCACAGCCTTTTAAAACCCTTCCTTTTTGAGTACATTTTTGTTTTCCGTGCATGCTCGTATCTGATTGACACCCCCCCACCCCCGTACTGCAATCCCCCACACCCCCGCCACACCCCCACTCCCACCCCCGCCACACCCTCACCCCCGCCCCCGCCACACCTGGGTTCTGTTGAAGAGCAGTGGAGTTATCCCCAGTGTCCTGGCCACTATTTATCCCATGACCAGAGTCACAAAATCCAGATTATCTGGCCGTTGTCATGTTGGTGTCTGTGGGAGCTTGCCGTGTGCAAATTGGCTGCCGCCTTTCCTACCTTGCAACAGTGACTGCCCTTCAAAAAAAACACTTCACTGGCTGTGAAGCGGCTTTGGGATGTCCTTTCTGAAAGGCGCTATATAAATGCAAATCTTTTTTTCTATTCCTTTCAAGCTATTGTGATTTTTCTATTGGCCTTGGCTCTGTCAGCTTCAGTTTTTCCACGCCCTTTTCTTTCACTTTTAAAAATTTTTCTGTCTTTATTCTCTCCAGTATATTTTGCTTTGTTTTTATTGTACTTTGAGGAAACGACACAAAAGTTCAAGGAAATCTCAGTGTTGCTTAATTCTGGGTGAAGGTCGTGTACTCTCATTCATTTCTTTGACTCCTTCACTAGAAACCTGCATTAGAACATAATAACCCAAGAAATAGCAGCAGGAATAGGCCATTCAGCCCCTACGAGTCTGCTTCACCATTCAATAAGATTATGGCTGATCTGATCATGGCCTCAACTCCACTTCCCTACCTGCTCCCCATAGCCATTGACATTCTGCTTGAATTACACCATTTTTTTGGGGGTGGGGGAGGGGGGTGGGTGCAAATTGACGGGAAATTCTGGGTCCTATACTCCTTGCACACAATAGCATGACCAAACATCTGTTCTGAGAGAAGGGGGCCCAAGACCAAGGGACACATGGATCTATCTGGGCAAAAAGCCCACAGCAGCAGCATATCAAAGATCAGATTGGACCCAAGATCAGCCTGGTTTCAGACACTGTATATTTCTGCTGTTTCTCCTCTTCTTCAGTTCTCTGCCTAAAGCCTGGTCCGACCCACAGCACCACAACCTTTGCTAAGGAGGCAGGTCCCAAATCCACCCCAGCCAGAATCCCGTGCTCTTGCCACCAATCTGGTCAACACCGGCCATCCAGCTAATTCCCCGAACCTGGAGCTATGAACAGTGATGGGAGAGGCTCCAACTTTCTTTCTATCACATGGCTGACTAAGAATCTCTCCCACTCATTGGCGTGTGTTGGGAGGATTTACACATTGATACTCAACCTGTCTGGCCACATTGTGAACTTCCTCGGCCATCAAGTATCGGGGTGAGACTTGAACCCGGATCTTCTGGCTCAGACGCAGGGACACTACCTACTGTGCCACAAGACCTCACCTTTCTGCTACATTCTCAATTGACGCTTCTATAAATAAAACTCATTCCAGGGGATAGTTTTCACACTGGCCCTGACTTTAATGCCTACCTGAGAATTGACTGAGAAAATCCCTATTTTGCCCAGAAGTGATTTTTGCTGAAACAACTCCAGATTTCCAGGTTGCGTACCGGGCGCGCCCCATTGCGTGGTACATACTGCCGCGGTTGCTGCTAATTTGATCTTAATCTAAAAATTTCTTAATATTTGTTTCCCTACGTGGGCAACTGACACATGGGAACACCATCACCTGGAAGTTCCCTTCCAAGCCACACGCCCTCAGGACTATATCGTCGTTCCTTCACTCTCGCTGGGCCAAAATCCTGGAACTCCCTCCCTAACAGCACTGTGGGTGTACCTACACCACACGGACTGCAGCGGCTCCAGAAGGCAGCTTCTTCTCGAGAGCAATTAGGGATGGGCAACAAATGGTGTCTTTGCCAAAGACCTTCGCGTGCTATGAAAGAATAAAAATAGAGGTCAGTAGACGATAATTAAAATCGCCCCGCTGATAGTGAGTGGCAAAAAAAGGGCAGTGCCACTCAATGTACCTGCACAGATTCAGTTCCAAACACTGAACCCATATCACACCAGGGAAGAAGGGGGCAAAGGGCTGATTAAAACAAAAACGAGGAAGACGACACTTATCGATTTTGTTCCAAAAATAGCCAGAAATCATAAGGCGCATTAACATGAGGAAGAATAAATTAACATGAGAAAATGATAAATTAAATTAGGAAAGTAATTTATTGCAAAATGTGATGAGTGTTTAATGCTGTCTTGCACTAATTGATGAGTCACAGCAATTTAATACAACTAATAACTGACTGAAATAGTGTAATCTGAATATAAAATTAAAGACGTTGGTCGTTGCAGTGCAGTAATGGAAGGCAGGTCAAAGTCACAATTTTAGGCCTGCATTCTTAATCATTTTTTAAAAAAGAAATAGGACTTCAGTTTATTATTGTATTATTAACCTCCCGTTAAAGCGTGGCAGTCCTTGATTGATTTGTCACTGCGTGCATTTAAAGCATTCCTGCTGCCTGTTTGATAGTTTTGATTGCAAAACCATTCCTATATTTTTAACCATGTCTCCACCGTAAGAGGGAAACCAGATTAGTTGACAGTTTAATTCCAAGCAGGGATTAAAAAAAATCTTGTCGTGAGAAAATAGAATGTGGAAGTGTACAGTTTTGGTCCCCTTACTTAAGGACGGATATATTTGGATTGGAAGCAGTTCAGAGAAGGCTGATTCCTAGATGAAGAGGTTGTCTTCTGAGAGAAGGTTGAGCCTATACTCATTGGAGTTTAGAAGAATGAAAGGTGATCTTATTGAAGCATATAAGATTCTGAGGGGGCCTGACAGGGTCGATTGCTGAGAGGATTTTTCCCCTCATGGGGGGATCTAGAACTAGGGGGCACATTTTCAAAATAAGGGGGGGACTCCCATTTAAGACAGAAATGAGAAGAAATTCCTTCACTGAGGGTTGTTAGCGTTTGGAATTCTCTCACCCAGGGAGTATTGGAGGCAGGGTCATTGAATATATTCAAGGCTGAGCCAGTCAGATTTTTGATTGATTAGGGAGCTGAAGGTTCTGGGGCGCAAGCAGGAAAGTGGAGTTAAGGTCAGATCAGCCACGATCTGATTGAATGGCGGAGCAGGCTCGAGGGGCCGAATGGCCTACTCTTGCTCCTATTTTTTTATGCTCATATGTAACCAGCAAAAGACATAAAAAGTAGATTGTAAATGGCTCTATTGGAATGTAAAAAGGAAGAGATTAGCCAAGGGTCCCTTGGAGGCAGAGACAGGAGAAATTATAATGGGGAATAAGGAAATGGCAGTGACATTACATAAATATTTTGCATCTGTCTTCATGGTAGAAGTTTCAGAACATGAGGAACTGAGGATCTAGTGAGAATGAAGAACCTAAAGAAATTAGTGCTGGTGGAGAAATTAAAATAACTAGAAGCTGAAAAGTTGCCTGGGCCTGATGGCCTACATCCTAGGGGTTTAAAAGGGGTGGCTGCAGAGATAGCGGATGCATTGGTTTTGATTTTCCAGAACTGCCTTGATTCTAAAATGCTCGTGGGAGGTAGAGACCATAACTCTGCACTTCAAGAAAGGGAGGAAGAAAACAGAGAACTGTAAACCCATCAGCCTGACCTCAAAAGTAGGGAAAGTGTTAGAATCTATGATTAGAGATGTGGTATCAGGGCAATTTGAAAATTATAATATGATTGGATTGAGTAAGCAAGGACTTATGAAAGGAAAATTGTGTTTGAGAAATCTGTTGAGTTTTTTCTGAGATTGTAACCAGCAGTGTAGATATGGGGAAACCAGTGAATGAAATATATCTGCATTTCCAAAAAGCATCCAATAAGGTGTCACACGAGAGGCTAATACCCAAAATTAGGACTCGTAGGATTGGGGGTAATATATTAGCATGGATTGAGGATTGGGTAAAGGACAGAAAACAGAGAGCAGGAATAAACGGGACATTTTCAGGTTGGCAGGCTGTGACTAGTGGGGTAGCGCAAGGATCAGTGCTTAGGCCTCAGCTATTTACAATCTATATTAATGACTTGGATACATTGCACTCAGTCCTCTCATCTAAGTTTGCTGCCAATAGAAAGCTAGGTGAGAAAGTAAACTGTGAGGAGGATGCAAAGAGGCTGCAAAGGGATATAGACAGGTTAAGTGAGTGGGCGAGAATGTGATAGAATATAGTGCAGAGGAATGTGATGTTATTTACATTGGTAGGAAAAATAGAAAAACAGAATGTTCTTTAAAGGGTGAGTGACTGGGATATGTTGGCTGAGAAAGGAATTTGGGTGTCCTTGTATATGAATCACAGAAAGTCAAAGTGCAGGTACGTGCACTGAGCAATCAGGAGGGCAAACAGCATGGGTCACATTTTTGTGGAGTTGGGACCTGGGTGTTGTAGTCCCACCCCCATTTCTGACACATCCAATTTTTGCCAGCAGGGCAAGGTTGGGGGTGAGGGGGGGGCATGTGATTCGCACAAGAGGAAAACCTGACTTTAGTGTTGAGTTCAAACAGACTTTTTTTTGGTTGTTCCAAGGACCTTAGCCCTCAGTGTGGGAGTCATGAATTGATGGAGCAGACATAAGTGCTCTTGAAGGGTGGATAAGGTTGGTTAAGTGTTCTGATCTGAAGCTTTTTAAATCCCATGCTCTTTAAACTTGAAAAGAAAACTGTCAGTGAGAGTTAAAAAGACACCATCTGCTAGACTGCTTTGATTGACAGGCCAACTGGTATAGGTTAGAAAAAAGCTACTAACTGTTTGTATAGTTTCAATAAAGTTCTTTGACTATTATTAGGGCTATTATTTTTGTCATTATGAATGCTTGGCTGAGTTTCAAAAGCTAAAGTTATCTCAGCAGAAGCTCTGAGCCCACAGTTCGATTGACAATAAAGGATATTAAAGGATTAGATGTCTTTGTGGGGTCTGAATAGAAATTTGTTTCTGAGAGATTGAACACTTGAGATTTTAAAGCGTTGAACGTGTTTTGTGAATAGGAGTGTTTTTGTTGCCAAGTTTTTAAGGGCGAGAATTGTATTAGATTGTTAGAAGTTTATTTTTTAATCGCCACATTGTTCCTGAGGTCTGCCCATGAGAGGTGAGTGGCTATGGAGATGGTATGAGATGGCATGTGGGTGGCAGGCATGAGTTGGCATAGAAGAGCCATGGAGGATATCTGGGAGCATGGGGGGTGGGGGGGGGGGTGGTGCGGTTGGTGAAGGGATGTGTGAGTTGAGGGCTATAGGGCTTCTAAAACAACTGGGTTGAAGTCCCAGAGAGCCAAGATGGGCCTTCTAATCAGCCCCTCTGCTTCCGGGTTGGTGGGCCTGACTCTATCCCAGCCCCCACTCTCTGCAGTGAAAATTGGGACTAATGGGACCCTTTTTAAACCAAGTGGGTCTGCTGAGACAGGAAATTTCCTGACTCGAGCTACCCACCTTGGTAGTGAAAATCCGGCCCCACGTTAGCCTTTATTACAAAGGAATTGGAGGTATAAGAGTAAAAAAAGCCGCCTTGCAATTGGACATGGCCTTGCTGAGACCACACCTGCAATACTATGCCCAGCTTTGGTTTCCTTACCAAAGGAAGGGTGTACATGCCTTAGTGCCAGATCAGTGAATATTCACTAGACTAGTCCCTGGGATGAGGGGATTGTTCTATGAAAAGACATTTGGTCAACCAGCCCTATTTTTCCTGAAATTTAGAAGAATTAGAGATGATCTAATTGAAACATATAAAATTCTTTACAGGGCTTGAGAGGGTAGGCGCTGGGACGATGTTCCTCCTGACCCAGGGTCACAGCCTTGGAATAAAAGGTTGGCTATTTAGGACTGAGGTGAGGAGAAATTTCCACACTCAAAGGGTTATGAAGCATTGGAATTCTCTGCCCCAGAGAGCTTTGGATGCTCTATTGTTGAGTAGATTCAATGCCGAGATTGATAGATTTTTGGGTACCAGGGGAATCCAGGGAAATGAGCTTAGGGTGGGAAAATATTCAGGTATCGAATGGTGGAGCAGGCTTGAAGGGCCAAATGGCCCACAGCTCCTATTTTGTATATTCTTATCCTAACCTATTTTGGAGCCTTGGTATTGCTGTTAAGCTAAAAATCTACATGCCCCAAATCTGACTGTGGTGCTCTGAGCAGTCTAGTGCTTGTTTTCACTGATAGCCAGCATTCCCTTTCTGCTTTGAAGAGACCCTCGGTTACCTCACTGTAAAGAGTGTTCAGTCTGACAGCAAATCAAGCTGCAGGGTTCACAGGAATTTCACCTGTCCCCCGCCACCCCGAAGGCCAACTTAATCTGTGTGTGCATTCTTCGTGACAGGACAATACTTTTAAATTAGTTACCAGATTATTAAAAAATTCTACCCTCTCTGCACATGTCTCTCGATCTTACTCTGCTCATCTCTCTCTGCCCGCCTCCCTCCCTCCCTCTCTCTGCTCACCTCCCTCCCTCTCTCTCTCTGCCCGCTTCCCTCCCTCCCTCTCTCTGCTCACCTCCCTCCCTCCCTCTCTCTCTCTGCCCGCCTCCCTCCCTCCCTCTCTCTGCTCACCTCCCTCCCTCCCTCTCTCTGCTCACCTCCCTCCCTCCCTCTCTCTGCTCACCTCCCTCCCTCCCTCTCTCTGCCCACCTCCCTCCCTCTCTCTCTCTGCCCGCCTCCCTCCCTCCCTCTCTCTGCTCAGCTCCCTCCCTCCCTCTCTCTGCTCACCTCCCTCCCTCCCTCTCTCTGCTCACCTCCATCCCTCCCTCTCTCTGCCCACCTCCCTCCCTCCCTCTCTCTGCCCACCTCCCTCCCTCCCTCTCTCTGCTCACCTCCCTCCCTCCCTCTCTCTGCCCACCTCCCTCCCTCCCTCCCTCTCTCTGCTCGCCTCCCTCCCTCCCTCTCTCTGCTCACCTCCCTCCCTCCCTCTCTCTGCCCACCTCCCTCCCTCTCTCTCTCTGCCCGCCTCCCTCCCTCCCTCTCTCTGCTCGCCTCCCTCCCTCCCTCTCTCTGCTCACCTCCCTCCCTCCCTCTCTCTGCCCACCTCCCTCCCTCCCTCTCTCTGCCCACCTCCTTCCCTCCCTCTCTCTGCTCACCTCCCTCCCTCCCTCTCTCTGCCCACCTCCCTCCCTCCCTCCCTCTCTCTGCCCACCTCCCTCTCTCTGCTCACCTCACTCCCTCTCTCTCTGCCCGCCTCCCCCCCTCTCTCTGTCTGCCCGCCTCCCCCCCTCTCTCTCTCTGCCCGCCTTCCTCCCTCCCTCTGCTCACCTCCCTCCCTCCCTCTGCTCACCTCCCTCCCTCCCTCTCTCTGCCCACCTCCCTCCCTCCCTCTCTCTGCTCATCTCCCTCCCTCCCTCTCTCTGCCCGCCTCCCTCCCCCTCTCTCTCTCTGCTCACCTCCCTCCCTCTGCTCACCTCCCTCCCTCCCTCTGCCTCCCACCCTCCCTCTCTCTGCCCACCTCCCTCCCTCTCTCTGCCTCCCTCCCTCCCTCTCTCTGCTCACCTCCCTCCCTCCCTCTGCTCACCTCCCTCCCTCCCTCTCTCTCTCTCTCTGCTCACCTCCCTCCCTCCCTCCCTCCCTCTGCTCACCTCCCTCCCTCCCTCTGCTCACCTCCCTCCCTCTCTCTCTCTGCCCACCTCCCTCCCTCCCTCCCTCTGCTCACCTCCCTCCCTCCCTCCCTCTACCCGCCTCCCTCCCTCTCTCTCTCTGCCCGCCTCCCTCTCTCTCTTTCTCTGCTCACCTCCCTCCCTCCCTCCCTCTGCTCACCTCCCTCTCTCTCTCTCTCTCTCTCTCTCTGCCCGCCTCCCTCCCTCCCTCCCTCTGCTCACCTCCCTCCCTCCCTCCCTCTGCCTGCCTCCCTCCCTCCCTCTCTCTGCCCGCCTCCCTCCCTCCCTCCCTCTCTCTGCCCACCTCTCCTCTGTGCTTATGACAGGTGTCAGGCAGAAAATACAGCTGAGAACCAAGAGGAATATGGAAAGTTCAGAGGGGAGGTGAAAAAGCATATTAGAGAAGCGAAAAGGGATTATGAGGAAAGGCTGACAGCCAACATAAGGGGGAATCTCAATGTCTTCTATAGGCACATAAACAGTAAAAGGGCGGTAAAAGGAGGAGTAGGGCCGATTAGGGACCTAAAAGGGAATTTACACATGGATGAAGAGGCCATGGCTGAGGTATTAAATGAATACTTTGCATCCGTCTTTACCAAGGTAAAAATTGATAAGGATGGAGTGTTGAATAAACTATCGGTACTTAAAGTTGACAAGGCATCGGATCAAGATGAGATGCATCCAAGGATATTGAAGGAAGTGAGAGTAGAAATTGCAGGGACACTGGCCATAATCTTTCAGTCTTCCCTAGACTCAGTTGTGGTGCCAGAGGACTGGAAAATTGCAAACATTACGCCCTTGTTCAAAAAAGGTCATAAGGATAAGCCTAGAAATTACAGATCAGTTGGTGGGGGCAAGATTCTAGAGACAATTATTCGGGATAGAATTAGTAGTCACATGGAAAAATATGGGTTGAAAAGGAAGAGCCAACATGGATTTCTAAAGGGGAAATCGTGTTTGACTAACTTGCTGGAGTTTTTTTGAAGAAGTAACAGAGAGGGTTGATGAGGGTAATGCTGTTGATGTGGTGTACATGGACTTTGAAAAGGCATTTGACACAGTGCCACACAACAGACCTGTGGCCTGTTATTGCTCATGGAATAAAAGGGACAGTAGCAATGTGGAGACAAAATTGACTGAAAAATAGGAAGCAGAGAGTAATGGTCAATGGATATTTTTCGGGCTGGACAAAGATTTGTAGTGGAGTTCCCCAGGGGTCGGTATTGGGACCCTTGCTTTTCCTGATATATATTAATGATCTAGATCTTGATGTGCAGGGAACAATTTCAAAGTTTACAGATGATATGAAGCTTGGGAGTGTTGTAAACCATGAGGAGGATGGTGTGGAACTTCAAGAGGACATAGACAAGTTGGTGGAGTGGGCAGATAGGTGGCAGATGAAGTTCAATGCCGAGAAGTGTGAGGTGATGCAATTTGGTAGGAAGGACATGGACAGACAATATAAATTAAGGAGTGAAATTTTGAAGGGGGTGCAGGAGCAGAAAGACTTGGGTGTATATGTGCATAGATCATTGAGGGTGGCAGGACAGGTGGAGAGCAGTTAATAAAGAATATAGTACCCTGTGCTTTATTAATAGGGGCAAAGAGTACAAGAGCAGGGAGGTTATGCTGAATTTATATAAGACACTCGTTAGACCTGAGCTGGAGTATTGTGTACAGTTCTGGGCACCACGTTATAGGAGGGGTGTGAACACATTGGAGAAAGTGCAGAAGAGGTTTACAAGAATGGTTCCAGAGATGAGAAACTTCAGCTATGAGGATAGATTGAAGGGGTTGGGACTGTTCTCCTTGGCGAGAAAGCGGCTAAGAAGAGATTTGATAGAGATGTTCAAAATCATGAGGGGGCTGGGCAGAGTAGATAGGGAGAAACTGTTCCCGCTCGTAAAAGGATCAAGAACAAGAGGGCACAGATTTAAAGTGATTTGCAAAAGAAGCAAATGTGACGTGAGAAAATCTTTTTCACACAACCAGTGGTTCGGGCCTGGAATGCACTGCCTGGAAGTGTGGTGGAGGCAAGTTCAATTGAGACATTCAAGAGGACATTAGGTGATTATTTGAACAGATGAATATTTGAATAGAAACAATGTGCAGGGGTATGGAGAAAGTGCTGGGCAATGGCACTAGGCCATAATGCTCGTTTGGAGAGGTAGCGCAGACGTGATGGGCCAAATGGCCTCCTTCTGTGCCATTAAGATTCTGTGATTCTGTGAACTCTGTTAGCTTTTAAGATTCTTGCAGTAAAATTTCTTTACAGAAGTGGTGAATGGATTTTTTTTTGGGGCTGGCAACATGTACGGTTTCCGCTACCAATATTATTCTGTAGCCTGGTTTGTTGCTGCCTCAGTGTGATGGTGCTGATCACAGCTGGGTTAAACAAAGCAGGATTCATGAATGCAGTTTGGATGTAAATATGCTGCTGAGCTGCAATGGAAGGTGGTGATTTCACAGGCAACCCAAATCCGATAGAATCACAATCTAAATTTAGCAGCGACAGAATAAGTAATAACGTGTCTGAAATATGCTGCTTTGAGCAGCTGTGAAAAATTGGAAAGCATTTGATTTCTTGCTTTTGTTTGTAACCTCCAGTGTACGAGGTGTGACGTATATTGATATGGACTTTTTAAAAAAACCCATTTAATTGTCTTTGGGAACTCTGCAAGCAAGGCTCTGTCATTCCAGGCACATGAGATGCATCTTCTGTTTGCCGATGGCCTGTTTGATCTCACATCTGGTGGTCAGGCGGCATTCAGTTTAGTGCTGTTGGTCTTCATTGGTCAGGTATCTGACGGACGTTGTAGTGAATTGAAATTCACGTTGAGCATTCTGTCCACTTGAGGCTACCATACACACATGTGTCAGAAGAGGAAGTCTGCTGGGAAGAGAATAAATAATGAAGGATCCATGTTTAACCGCTCGTGCAGTTCTAATTCCAAATGTCTGCAGTTGAATGTATAACTATTTCTGACCCAGGAACTTCACCGACATCATTATGCACATTGAAGGGCATCCCTTGTATCCTAGCAGCCTTCCCTTAAGTCTGCTTCCAGGCCCAAAGATCTTGGGGGAACTTCGACTGTCCCGGGATGAAATCGTTCTGGCAGCTCCTCCCTGGAATCTTGCCCACGTCTGCAGAAGAATCCTTCTTGTGGTTGCACATTGATTGAGTGGTTGAGGTTGACAAACGCTTGTGGTTGACAAACACTTTGCATGACCAGGGTAGGGGAGAGGAGAGGGTGTCTTGATTGCCCGCCTGAATGTGGCGGAGTCGCAAAACCTAGCACCCTCTCACTCTGACTGACACCATCTCAGCAAAAGTTGGCATAATTGGCAGCCCTGGCAAACAAACTATCTGTCACCTGACTTCTGCATTTTTTTTCTTTATTCTTTCTTGGGATGTGAGTGTCACATATTTATTGCCCATCCCTAATTGCCCGTTTCAACTTCTCTGCAACAGTTTGATACAACTGAGTGGCTTGCTAAGCCATTTTAGAGGGCAGTTAAGAGTCAACCACATTGCTAGGGGTCTGGAGTCGAACGTAGGCCAGACCAGGTGAGGATGGCAGATTTCCTGCCCTAAAGGACATTAGTGAACCAGATTTGTGGATGTCTGACTGTGAGATCCAGGATAGGTGTCCAGCAGAGCCCTGGAAGGATTCAGAGACAAATAAGGGTTGAGGAAGGTGGTGACTTCAACAGCCACTGGTAATGCATGGCCCACAGGTCCCACAGAGGACAAGGCTTCTTCTAGGAGACTACAGATTTCTGCCATTGCCTGGTGCGACCTGGGCCTCATGAAGCAAAGCCCTTCTGACATGTCAAGGAAATGCAGCCTCTGCTTGTACACCCTCCTGAGAGCTGATTCCCTTCTGCTGCATGCTACCTTCTCTGATGTCCAGCTGCAGTTCTCTGAAGAGCAGGCTGCTGCTGCTGGTCATGTTGCTCCTGGTATGAGGCTCAATCTAAGTTTAGTTATCTAATTCAAGCCTATTAAAAACATGAAATACAGAAAACTTTACTTCTGACTGGGGGGGATGGTATATCGAGGGGTCACTACTTTTCCTGATTTATATTAATAACCTAGACCTGGGTGTACAGGGCACAATTTCAAAATTTGCAGATGACACAAGACTTGGAAGTATTATGAACTGTGAGGAGGATAGTGATAGATTTCAAGAGGATGTAGACAGGCTGGTGAAATGGGCATACACGTAGAAGATGAAATTTAATGCAGAGCAGTGAGAAGTGACACATTTTGGTCAGAAGAACAAGGAGAGGTGACATAAGATGAAGTAAATTCTAAAGGAAATGCAGGAGCAGAGGGACCTGGGTGTACATGTGCATAAATCATTGAAGATGGCAGGACAGGTTGAGAAAGCAGTTGATAAATTATACTGAATCCTGGGCTTTATAAATAGGGGCATGGAGTACAAAAGCAAGTTAGTTATGAACCTTCATAAAACACTGGTTCAGCCTCAACGGGAAGGATGTGAAGGTTTTAGAAAGGGTGCGGAAAAGATTTACCGGAATTGTTCCGAGGATGAGAGAGTTCAGTTATGTGGATAGATTGGCGAGGCTGGGGCTGTTCTCCTTGGAAAAGAGAAGGTTGAGAGGAGATTTGTTAGGTGTGTTCAAAATCATGAGGGGTCTGGATAGTGTGAACGGGGAGAAACTGTTCCCATCAGCAGAAGGTCGAGAACCCTGAGGTGATTAACAAAAGAATGAGAGGCGACATGAGGGAAAACTTCTTTATACAACAAGTGGTTTGGATCTGGGATGCACTGCCTGAGTGTGTGGTGGAGACAGATTCATTGTGGTTTTCAAAAGGGAACTGGATAATTATCTGAAGAGGAGATTTTACAGGGCTACAGGGAAAAGGTGGAGGAGCGGGACTAACTGAGTTGCTGTTGTAGAGAACTGACCCAGAGACAATGTGCTGAATGGCCTCCTTCTGTGCTGTAACCATTCTATGATCCTAGTATAGATACATTCAAGGAACTTGATAAACACATGATAAGGAAAGAAGCTGAAGGTTACCCTGATAGTGTGCTCAAGAAGGATGGGAGGAGGCTTGTGTGGAACATAAACACCAACATAGATGAGGTGGGCCAAATGGCCTGTTTCTGTGCTGTAAATTCCATGTAAAGCTGCCAGTAGGGAATACAAACACTGTACTGCGTTTCACACCCTCAGGCCATCACAGCCAAGGAATTAATGTTCAGTAGGCAAACGCAGCAGGGTGTTTGGGTGTTTAATGCTGCTTTAAATCCTGGGATCCTCGAGTTTCCTGAAATGCCAGTTTATGAGAAAGCTGTGTACAGGGAGTTGTAAGGTCTGTATTATTTTACAGCCAGGGAGCTGTACAGGAGGGTTACTGCTGTTGCTGCTGCTGCACCTTGACCCAGAGACATCTAGCAGCAGCAGCGTGAGGCCCGGGACCCAGGGCCTAGCCTTCCCTCCGTCACCTCTTAACCTCCCCAGGCTCTAGATTCACAGCCACACCACGAGCTCAGGACATTCTGGTCAACTCCGGACTTTCTGGTCAACTCTTACCATCCGGCCTGAACTCAAACTCCAGGGACCCATGGTCAAACTTGCCCTCGTGCCCCACATAATAACGCAGGTAGAATTCACTCCACATGGTGCCCGCGCTGGCCGCCTCTGTGTTACAATTCACACAGCCCCATGTGGTCATGAGGGGATTTTCTTCCAGTTCTGATCATTTCCATCAATGAACCAAATCCCCCCCCTCGTGTGTTGCTCCTGGAAACAAGTAGCTTCAATATTGGGGACAGTGAGGATTAAAAAATCAACACCAATCTTACCGATTGAAAATCCAGTCAGACAATTAATGGAGTGGATTCCACTGAGATCAGTAGAAAGAAAAATCAAGTGGGGCGTATAAGATCGTAAGAAATAGGATCAGGAGAAGGCCATTCTGCCCATTGAGCCTGCTCCACCATTCAATAAGATCATGGCTGATCTGATTGTGGCCTTAACTCCATTTCTTGCCTGTCCTCACCACCCTGCATAACCTTGGACTCCCTCGTCGATCAAAAATCTGTCTAACTCAGCCTTGAATATGCTGAATGACCAGCCTCCACTGCTCTCTGTGAAAGACAATTCCAAACGCTAACAACCCGCAGAGAAGAACTTCCTCCTCTCTCTCTCCATAAATATTATATGTAATTATAAAAGGATAATCTCTATCACTATAGACTGGCGATTAAAGGCTGTGTATGTTGAGCTGAGGCCCACCCTCAGTGTTGTGAGGTGACTGACTCCAGGCATTGGCTCCTCGATCAGGCTGTTGGAGGGCGTGATGGAGTTCAGGATGGAGAGGCCAGGCTGGAAGATGATCCCAGACACATTGAAGCTGCTGAGGAGGAGGCAGCAGGAGTAGCCAGGACAGGGGGAAGGGGGCAGCTGGCTTGTGTGGTTAGCGCTCAATGTTCAGGTTGCTGAACTGCTCCAAGGGAGCCCCAGGCTGTCAGGCAGGGAGCTCATTCCCGGGCACATCGAGGATCCACGGGGCCTGCAAGCAGCCCAGCTTAGCAGGGAGGCCGCCTAGCCGGCTTGACCTGAGCACCAGGCCCCGGAGCAGTCTCAGGCCGCACAGCTCGGGTAACAGCTGCTGCAGGCCAGCCCCCCAGCTCCAGGCGATTGGTCAGAGGCAGCTGGTACCGCCCGGGGTCTAGGCCGCCCTCCCGGGCCTGCTCCTCCACCTCTGGACCCCACAGCACAAGCTCCCGCTGCCGTTTGGACAGAGCCAGTTGGACCTCCGACCACACCACCCCGGTCACTGCCGCCATCCCAGCTGGACACGGATGGCCAATCAGCAAAGGAGAGTTTACCATCCAGCAGTGCCCAGGGGGTGTTGGAGTGGGACTCCGGTGTGTCCGCACAAGGTGGGGGTGGGTGGGGGGTGGGGCCCACTTTTGCCATTGGCCAAATGCCTCCAAACAGGGATGATGGGTCTCATTTGAGGCTTTGGCTAGTTTGGCAGCCCACCTCTTGCCATGTTCACTGCTGGTAAAAATGCCCCAGTGGCGAGACTATGTCAGGGAGCCACCCCCAGCCCGGAGTTTTACTGCACCAACAGCACCCCCCTGCCTCCGAGTCCACCACCAGGCGCTTGTAGCTGCAATATTTAACTGGGTGGTCCAGTTCAGTTTCTGGTCAATGGCAACCCCCATGATGTTGATAGTGGGGGCTTCAGCGATTAGTAATGCCATTGAATATCTAGGGGCGATGGTTAGATTCTCTCTTGTTGTAGATGGTCATTGCCTGGTATTTGTGTGGTGTGAATGTTACTTGCCACTTGTCAACCCAAGCCTGGATATGGTCAAGGTCTTGCTGCATTTGTACATGCACTGCTTCAGTATCTGAGGAGTCACGAGTGGTGCTGAACATTGTGCAATCATCAGCAAACATCCCCACTTCTGACCTTATGATGGAAGGAAGGTCATTGATGAAGAAGCTGAAGATGGTTGGGCCGAGGACACTACCCTGAGGAACTCCTGCAATGATGTCCTGGAGCTGAGATGACTGACCTCCAACAATCACAACCATCTTCCTTTGTGCTAGGTATGACTCCAACCAGTGAAGAGTTTTCCCCTGATTCCCATTGACTCCAGTTTTGCTAGGGCTCCTTGATGCCACACTTGGTCAAATGCTGCCTTGATGTCAAGGGCAGTCACTCTTACCTCACCTCAGGAATTCAGCTCCTTTGTCCATGTTTGAACCAAGGCTGTAATGAGGTCAGGAGCTGAGTGATCCTGGTGGGACCCAAACTGGGCGTCAGTGAGCAGGTTATTGCTAAACAAGTGCCGCTTGATAGCACTGTTGATGATGCCTTCCATTACTTTATTGCTGATGGAGAGTAGACTGATGGGGTGGTAATTGGCCGAGTTGGATTTGTCCTGCTTTGGGTGTACAGGACATACCTGGACAATTTTCCACATAGCTGGGTAGATGCCAGAGTTGTAGCTGTACTGGAACACAAGTCTTCACTACTACTGCCAGAATATTGTCAGGGCCCGTAGCCTTTGCTGTACCCAGTGCCTTCAATCCTTTCTTGATATCACATGGACTGAATCGAATTGGGTAAAGACTGGCATTTGTGATGCTGGGGACCTCTGGAGGAGTCCAAGATGGATTATCCACTTGACATTTCTGGCTGAAGATTGTTGCAAATGCCTCAGCCTTATCTTTTGCACTGATGTGCTGGGTTCCTGCATCATTGAGGATGGGGATATTTGTGGAGCCTCCTCCTCCAGTGAGTTGTTTAATTGTCTACCACCATTCACGACTGGATGTGACAGGACTACAGAGCTTTGATCTGATCCGTTGGTTATGGGATCACTTAGGTCTGTCTATCGCTTGCTGCTTACATTATTTGGCATGCAAGTAGTCCTGTGCTGCAGCTTCATCAGGTTGACACCTCATTTTTAGGTATGTCTGGTGCTGCTTCTAGCATGTCCTCCTGCACTCTTCATTGGAGCAGGGTTGATTCCTGGCTCGGTGGTAATGGTAGAGTGGGGGTTATGCCAGGCCATGAGGTTACAGATTGTGGTTGAGTGCTGTTGATGGCCCACAGCGCCTCATGGATGCCCAGTCTTAAGTTGCTAGATCTGTTCAAAATCTATCCCACTTAGCAAGGCAGTAGTGCCACAAAACATGATGGAGGGTATCTCAATGCGAAGGCAATCAAGAAAGGATTGAAGGCACTGGGTACAGTTAAAGGCTATGGGCCCTGACAATATTTTGGTAATAGTACTGAAGACTTGTGCTCTAGTACAGCTACAACACTGACATCTACCCAGCAATGTGGAATATTGTCCAGGTATGTCCTGTACACCCAACCCGGCCAATTACCACCCCATTAAGTCTACTCTCCAACATCAGTAAAGTGATGGAAGGGGTAATCAACAGTGCTATCAAGTGACAGTAACCTGCTCACTGATGCTCGGTTTGGGTCACACCAGGATTACTCAGCTCCTGACCTCATTACAGCCTTAGTTCAAACATGGACAAAAGAGCTGAACTTCAGAGGTGAGAGTAACTGCCCTTGACATCAAGGCAGCTTTGACTGAGTGTAGCATCAAGGATCCCTAGCAAAACTGGAGTCAATGGGAATCAGGGGAAAAACTCTCCGCTAGTTGGAGTCATACCTAGCACAAAGGAAGATGGTTGTGGTTGTAGGAGGTTAATCATCTCAGGTCCAGGACATCGCTGCAGGAGTTCCTCAGGGCAGTGTCCTCGGCCCAACCAACTTCAGCTGCTTCATCAATGACCTTCCTTCCAGCATAAGGTCAGAAGTGGGGATGTTCACTGATGATTGCACAATGTTCAGCACCATTCGTGACTCCTCAGATACTGAAGCAGCCCATGCCCAAATGCAGCAAGACCTGGACAATATCAGGGCTGACAAGTGGCAAGTAACATTCGTGTCACAAAAATGTCAGGCAATGACCATTGTTAGAATCATATCCCTCAAGACTGATTTTTTTCTTTTACAAAATGGCAGGGCATGGCATGGTCTGGATGATCTGAAAAAATGTCATAAGTTCACCTTGGAGCTGCCAACAAGCAGGCCTTTTCCAAGAAATCACCAGATCTTTTATGGCACTTGAGGAAGACCTGGTTGTTTGTTTTGAACTGCAATCATTTTAATTGATGGGGGGGGTGGAAACGCTGAAAAGGAAGATTGGTAACTTGCTGGAAATCATATGGGTGAGATGAAAAAAGCTTCAGTTGTGAACCTGCTTGTTTTGAAGGCAGTTTTATTGGGGAACAAGCTGGGAAAGGAAGGCTGTCCTTATCGGCTCCCTCTCTCTGCCTTGCCTGCAATTGTGTGTAGCTATCAACCTGTAGCCAGAGAACCCTCACCTGAGTACAACCAGTCTGCATTTGGACCTGTTGGTGAGAACTTCCAGATGTCCGCTGGAACCAGCGAGGGAGTCTACACGCGAGGGGAACTCCAGGCCGACAGCATTGAGACCCTGTGGACTTTATCGTTTATTTTATAACGCCCACCCTCCAAAGCCCATCTTCGCAGAGAGACTCTATCTGTTTGTCCTTTGTTTGTCTGTGTGTGTGTGTGCTGGGGTAATTCTTTAGGAAGAGATAGATAGTTATACATCCCAATTAGAATTGTGTGTTAACCAGTATTTGCAACTTGTTAAAATAAGTCTTTTAAAAATAAACTAATCATTCTGTGTTTTTGCAAGAAGCCTGGTCAGAGTCTCTTTTCTTCTTGGTACTAGAGGCATAGGTACACAATTGGCAGTTTCGGTGAGAAAGTTAAACTTTTAAATTAATGGTATGCCCTGCGAAATAGTGGGGCTTGATAATTCAGGCACTCCTCCCATCCCGGTTGTGACACCATCTCCAACGAGAGAAAATCTAACCATTGCCCCTTGGCATTGAATGGCATTACCATCACTGAATCCCCCACTATCAACATCCTCGGGGTTACCATTGACCAGAAACTGAACTGGACTAGCCCTATAAATACAGTGTCAGTGACAAGGGCACGTCAGAGGCTGGGAATTCTGCAGAGTAACTCACCTCCTGACTCCCCAAAGCCTATCCAACATCTACAAGGCACAAGTCAGGATGAGTGCAGCTCCACCAACACTCAAGAAGCTGGACACCAGCCAGGACTAAGCAGCCTGCTTGATTGGCAACCCATCCACAAACATCCACTCCCTCCACCACCGATGTACAGTGCCAGCAGTGTGTACCATCTACAAGATGCGTTGCAGGAACTCACCAAGGTTCCTTCAACAGCATCTTCCAAACCTAAACCGCTGTCATCTAGAAGGACAAGGGCAGCAGATACATGAGAACACCATGACCTAGAATTCCCCTCCAAGCCTCTCACCCATTCTGACTTGGAAATATATCGCTGTTCCTTCACTGTCGTTGGGTCAAAATCCTGGAACTCCCTCCCTAACAGCACTGTGAGTGTACCTACACAACATGGACTGCAGCAGTTCTAGAATGCAGCTCACCACCACCTTCTCGAGGGCAATTAGGCATGGGCAATAAATGCTGGCCTAGCCAGATCCCATGAATGAATAAAAAAACTTAGAAAATCGTAATGCAATCAGGCAGAGTTAATATGGTTTTGTGAAAGGAAAGTTGTGTTTGACAGATTGAGGATGTAACAAGCAGGGTGGGTAAAGCAGAACCAGTAGATGCGATGTATTTGGATTTCCCCAAGGTATTTGTTAAGATGCCATGTCAAAGGTTACTGGACAAGACAAGAGCTTATGGCCTTGGGGCTGATATATTAACTTGTTTGAGGATTGGCTAACTAACAGGAAACAGAGTTGGGATAAATACGTCACTTTTAGGATGGCAAACTGTAATTAGTGGAGAACAAAAACAGAATTACCTGGAAAAACTTCAGCAGTTCTGTTGAAGGGTCATGAGGACTCGAAACGTCAACTCTTTTCTTCTCCGCCGATGCTGCCAGACCTGCTGAGTTTTTCCAGGTAATTCTGTTTTTGTTTTGGATTTCCAGCATCCGCGGTAGTTTTTTGTTTTTATCTCTGCAATTAGTGGAGTCCTGCGGGGATCAGTGTGGAGGCCTCAACTATTTCCGATCTATATTAATGACTTGGATGAAGGGACCAACTATATCGTGGCCAAATTTGCAGATGATACAAGGATATGTAGGAAAAGGAGTTGTGAGGAAGGTACAAAGAATCTGCAAAGGGATGTAGATAGGTAAAGTGAGTGGGCAATAAAGATAGAGTGTAATGTGTGAAAATGGGAGATTGTCCAATAGAGAAGCAGAATATTATTTAAACGGAGAGATGTTACAGAATGCTGCAGTACAAGAAGGAACTCCGTGTCCTTGTACATGAATCAGAAAAAGTTAGCATGCAGGTACAGCAAGTAACTAGGAAGGCAATGGAATGTTGGCCTTATTGCAAAGGGGATGGAGTATAAAAGTAGGTAAGTCTTGCTACAGCTGTACAGGGCATTGGTGAAACCACAATAGGGCTCTGTATACAGTTTTGGTCTCCTTGCTTAATGAAGGATACACTTATATTGGAAGCAGTTCAGAGAAAATTCCTGGGATGAAAGGGTGTCTTGTGCAGGTTAATCCTATACTCATTGGAGTTTAGAAGGATGAGAGCTGATCTAATTGAAACACTGGAGATTCCGGGCAGTCTTGACAGGGTAGATTCCAGGAGGATGTTTCCTCTCATGAGGTATCTAGAACTTCCGGGTACAGTTTCAAAATGAGGGGGTCTCCCATTTAAGATGGAGATGAGAAGGAATTTCATCCCTCAGAAGTTCATTCGTGTTTGGAATTCTCTTCCCCAGAGAGCAATGGAGGCTGGGTCGTTGACCATACTTAAGGCTGAGCTAGGCAGGTTTTTGATCAACAATGGAGTCAAAGGTTGTGGGGAACAGGCAGGAAAGTGAAGTTAAGGCTACAAACAGATCAGCCACGGTCTTATTGAATCAGCGGGTTAGCAGGCTCAATGGACTGAATGGTCTACTCCTGCTCCCATATTTTATGATCCTATGATTCAATAACAGTTAGTCTTGAACATATTGGCCCAGAACTTCCATTTCGTGGAGGATCGTACTCTGGAGATACCCCAGAAGACGCACAGGGGCTCCCCCACCCCCTCCAGAAGTTTAAACTTCCAATGGGCAATTTGGATGGTTCCAACTCTCTTAGGTGAATAATTGAGTAATTACCCAGGAAACGTTAGAAGGAGTAAAACCGTATCTAGCTGTTGGGTACTATGGTACTGACCCGATCCTCCCCACCTCCACCACCCCCCCATCCCGCCAACTACTTCAACCATCTCCCACACCCCAACTACCGTCCTGATCCCCCCCGACTATCACGTAGCCTTGACCACCACCACCCCACCCCCCATGACCACTTAATCCTGACCCCAATCCTCTCCTGTGCCACCCCCCCTCCATCCCACTTGAACACCCTTCTCTCTCATCCATTTACCTAATATTTATCTTCTCCCTGGATTCTCAGACCTTTAAAGGTACCTAGGTTATGACAGCTAGTGCCGTAGAAGGGGGAGTGGCTTCACTTCCCCCGCCTAGTGCTGCTGCCCTACACTGGAAAGAGCCTGGAGTTGTTGCCCTGCACTGGGAGGAATCTGGAGCTGCTAAGCTGCACATCTCTCACCAGACCTAGTTCGGAAGATCGGGCGAGAAATATGCAGCTCCCGACCTGGGTAAGTAAAAAGGTGTAAACAGTCCGAGGGTGATTGCCACTCTTCCGGCCCACTAATGAGGCATTCTCCATAGCGAATTTGTGGCTGGTCCTGAGGTCGCACTTCACCATACTTGTCAACTCATTGTGTCATTTGGTCCACATTCCTTCTTTGTATGCTGTTGGCCAGACTTTGATCAGGGGAGTTGAGGCAACTACAGAAAGGAGCTTGTTCAATCTGTGCACGGTGCGCTGCTGTCAGGCAGGGAGTGCCATCAATCTCTGATCTGCTGTGCTGGGACCAAAGCCCCTCTCGCTGAAAAAACATGAGCGAAAGGAAGTGCATAATTAATTTTATGGCTTTGTCTAAATCTAAAATTGATTCCTTATACTTCTGATTTTGAAACAATGTTCCTTTTGGACCTAAAATGCAACTTGTCAGGGAAGGGCATCTAAACAAACACTTGTAAAGTCAGGTTATATTGCAGCATTATTGATTCAACGTCCATATTAAAACAAATTTGGGAGAAGCTTTAATTTCCGATACTGACATTAATAATATCAGACCACGAATTCCTAAACGATTCCTCAGGAGCTGATTTTGGGTGTTTCTTTTCTTGCTTTTTGACAACTTGCTTGCGTTGAGTCCAAAGGCTACTTAGGTGCCGAGAATTGGGGAATTTCTTTTTTTTTCATTTGTTCGCGGGATGTGGGCGTCGCTGGCCAGGCCAGAATTTATTATCCATTCCTAACTGCCCTTGAGAAGGTGATGGGTGAGCTGCCTTCTTGAACGGCTACAGTCAGGCTTTGTAGCAGTTTGCTAGGCCATTTCGGAGGGCAGTTAAGAGTCAGCCACATTGCTGTGGGTTCAGAGTCACATTTCCAGACAAGATTTCCTTCTCTAAAGGGCATTAGTGAACCTGATGGGTTTCTACTACAATCGACAATAGTTTCATGCTCAACATTACTGAGACTAGCTTTTAATTCCATACTATTATTAATGGAGGTTCAATTCCACCAGCTGCCATTGTGGGATTTGAACCCATTCCTCCACAGCATTAGCCTGGACCTTTGAATTACCAGCCTAGTCACATTACCACTACACGACCGCCTTGCCATAATCCCCAGAGCTTTAGCGAGGGTGCAGAAAAGATTTACGAGAATGGTTCCAGGGATGAGGGACTTCAATTACTTGAATAGATTGGAGAAGTTGGGACTGTTCTCCTTGGAGAAGAGAAGGTTGAGAGGAGATTTAATAGAGGTGTACAAAATCATGAGGGGTCTGAACAGAATAGATGGGGAGATATTGTTCCCATTGGTGCAAGGGTTGAGAATCAGAGGGCACAGATTTAAGGTAATTGGCAACACGAGGTGAAACTGTTTTAATGCAGTGAGTGGTTAGGACCTGGAATGCACTGCCTGAGAGTGTGGGGGAGGCAGGTTCAATCGTGGCTTTCAGAAGAAAATTGGATAAACACCTAAAGAGAAAACATTTGTGGGGAAAGGATGGGGGAGTGGGACCAATTGAACTGCGCTGGTGCAGGCTCAAGGGGTCAAATGGCCTCTTTCTATGCTGTAACCAATCTATGATTCGACATTGTTAGTCATAGCATAGCCTCTAATTAATATATTCTTAGATCTTAATGATGAGCAATAGTGGGTTGATGAGAGATGGTGATTATTCTGTTAATCTAATTGTAATTAGGGAGCATATAATTGCAAATTGTTTTCACGTTTAAAAAAAGCATTAAATAGGGACATTTTAGAATAGTTTTTGGAAAGGAAATAATTGAAAATACAACCTTCATACAAGAGAGCGCCTGAGGGCATGCTTAGGGCATCTCTGCTTTCTCAATTTAAGTATAAATAGTTACATAAATTCTATTTAAAAAGCATACTTGGGCACTTTTTAAAGTTTAAAGTCCCCCTTCAAGCTTTTGTAACTGAGTTGTAGAATACCCATTTGTAAAACTATCTGTAAAGTCTCATTAAGCTTTAACATTGAGTTTTTGAACTTTGAAAGCATTTACATGAGATCAGTGTTTGAAATGCACATGACAGGGAGTTGGGTTTCAGGCAAAATGAATGCATTGACTTTTGAGCACGTTTTACAATGCCTTACAGGGTCAAGAAGAGCCTTGGCTTTATTATGTTAGAGCCCTTAAATGTTCCTACCTGGTCAGAAGATGCTCAAAAATATTGAGGTCAAGTCATGCCACTGAGGATAATGGGGAACTTGGCTTGTTAACGGATCAGCTCTGTTACAGAGTAGAAAAATTCTCCCAGGGTCAGAGATGCCATTGTGGTGAACTGAAGCCTGTCTTCATTGTGTTACT
>NC_135881.1:201721998-201853397 GCF_964194155.1 Cetorhinus maximus
TGAAAGCCATGGATTGAACCTGCCTCCACCATACTCTCAGGCAGTGCATTTCAGATCCTGACCACTCGGTGCGATTTTAATAAAAGAAAAAGATCCTCATGTCGCCTTTGCTTTCTTTGGCAATGACCTCAAATCAATGTCCTCTGGTTCTCGACCCTTCCGCCAATGGGCCTGTTTTCAACAGAATCTAAGGGGCTTATGGAGCAGCTGCTTAACATTATGAGGGGAGGGGACAGCATTGATAAGAAGAACACAAAAGCAAAATATCTTCCATCAGAACGGGGGAAAGGACAGAGGTGTAATAAGCTTCGAGCAAGTACAGAGACCTCGATTTGAGGTCATTGCCAAAAAAGAGCAGTGGTGACTTGAGGAAATTTTCTTTGTTTTAAAAAAACGCACCAAGTGATCGGTATCTGGAGTGTGGTGGAGGCAGGTTCAATCTTGGCTATCAAAAGGGAATTGGATAAGACACCGGAAGAGAAAACGCTTGCAGAGCTGTGGGGGAAATGAGGGGAGAGTGGGACCAGCTGGGCGCAGGGGAGGAAAGCACAAAAGGGAAGCTCGGTGACGGAGCGTAAAGCAGGAGTGAATAAACGACAAAAGAGGTGAAGGTAACAGGACAAGTAAAGAAGCAAAGAGAGGACGAGAGGAGGTGTAAATGGCAACAGCAGAACCATTATGACCAGCTGCTGCCTAAAGAAAGGGGTGTGATGGTTACGATCTGAATGTGATAAGAATATTTCCAGGCATTTCAGGATACGTTAATATCAGATTAAATGTGCAGGAGACAGTGAGCAGGAACTCACCTATAAGGTCCGGATGAAAATGCAGACATGTCAATAAAACTCTAAGGTGCTAATTTTTCATTTCTTTTGGGCATATAATTTTCATATATCAGTTCAGTGTTTGTTTGAAATAATATATGCCACTTTGCTGCGGTTAACGACCGTTTGAAAAATCAGGGTTTAATTTCCTGACCTGCAACGCAAGGCTCAGACTATTGCATATTCCAGTTGCATTCAGTGAGGCAGTGAAATGCCCTCCTGGAGTTGGTGGTGATGCAGAGAACACGTTAACGTTGAAGAATAGCTTAGGTAGGTGGTTGAAGGAAAAGGTGATAAAGGAATATGGGAATGCAGGGGGGAGATGGAATTCAAACCACTTCTCGTGTGGGGGATAAACACTGATGGGGCCTTTTTATAACCTTTTAGGCAGGAACAAATCAGCCTTGCCAGACCGGCTGATTTATGAAGGATAGTTGTTTTTTATTTTGTGTGTGTTTTTAGGGTCAAGCGCTCCTGACGTTGATGAAAGTAATTGAGCTGTTGGTTGTACTAATGCGCGCATTATAAATAGCTGGTCAGGACCAAAGTATACAGTTTCATTAATGTACGAATAGTAGCTTAAGCAGGGAGAACAGTGGAAGAACTGAAGGACCTTGAAAGCTGCTATGAGGTCTGGATGCAGGTCGCAGGAGAATACGGTGAAGGGAGAAAGGGGTGAGACAAGAGGAAAGAAGGAACTTTTGTAATAAAGCGAGTCTTACATTGCAGGTAAGGAAATTTAAACCCTGATGGTTTTTTTTGAACTATCATTGACCACTGAAGAGTGAGGTACATTATTCCATACAAACGCTGAACAGGTATATGAAAATTATACGCCCAAAAGAAATGAAAGGTAAGTACTTCAGTGATTTATTGAGATATCTGCGTTTTCATTTGGACCTTTATAAAACTTGAGTTCTGAGGCAAATCTTTACAGCCGTCAACAGGAACTAATGATAATGCTAAATGACCTTGGCTAGTGTCGGATTGTGCTTTGCCACAATTTTCTATTGATTTTTCAAAAGAATAGACCGACATTATCATACAGCAGAAATATGTCGCATGAAAAGAATTTCTCACCTGGTAGGCGAGGGCTTTGGACACTGGAAGATAATTTAACTTGTAAGGTCTGGAAATCTCTAATCCATGAACACACAAGGTGCCTTTTTATTCATTTATAACAGCAAAGGATGACAAAACAGATAGTAAGAGCTACAAAAAGGGAGCATGAAAAGAAACTTGCAAGGTTTGTCAAAATCAACACAATTTTTTTCTTACAATGATAATAGGGCAAATGGAGGGTGATTAGGAGCAATGTGGACCACTTGACAGCTAATAGCACGATATTGTCAATGAAAATCAGGAAATGGAGGACATGCTGAGTAATTACTTTGTGTCAGTATTTATAGTGTAGGAACTTGATTGTTTTGATGAGGTGACAGAGAGATTTGATGGGGGAAATGCGGGTTGATGTAGTGAACAGGGACTTCTAAAAGATATTTGATAAAGTGCCACATAACTGAGGGACAGTAACAAGATGGATATGAAATTAGCTGAGTGACTGGAAACAGAGTAGTGTTTTTTTTTATTCTTTCATGGGATGTTGATGTCGCTGACAAGACCAGCATTTGTTGCCCATCCCTAATTGCCCTTGAACAGAGTGGCTTGCTAGGCTAGTTCAGAGGGCAGTTATTCATTCATGGGATGTGGGCATCGCTGGCTAGGCCAGCAGTTATTATCCATCTCCAATTGCCCTTGAGAAGGTGATGGTGAGCTGCCTTCTTGAACTGCTGCAGTCAGATGTTGTAACAGTTTGCTAGGCCATTTCAGAGGGCAGCTAAGAGTCAACCACATTGCTGTGGGTCTGTAGTCACATGTAGGCTAGAACAGGTAAGGATAGCAAATTTCCTTGCCTAAAAAATCTTAGTGAACCTGATGGGTTTTTAGAACAATCAATGATAGTTTGATAGTCACCATTACTGAGGCTAGCTTTCAATTCCAGATTTTATTAATTAATTGAATTTAAATTCCACTAGCCACTATGGTGGGATTTGAACCCGTATCCTCAGAGCACTATCTTGGGCCACTTGATTACCAGACCAGTGAGCACCATGCACCATCTCCTCTTGAATGGTTATTTTTCGAGGAAGATTTATAGTGGGGTTCCTCAGAGGTTCGTGTGAGAACCCTTGCTCTTCCTGATATATATTAATGACCTAGAGTTTGGTGTACATGGCACAATTTCAAAATTTGCAGATGACAAGAAACTTGGATGTATTGTGAGGAGGATAGTGGTCAACTTCAAAAGGACATAGACGGGTTGGTGGAATGGGTGGACAAATCGCAGATGAAATTTAATTTGGAGAAATGTGAAGTGATTTGTTTTGCTAGAAAGAACAAGGAGAGGCAATATAAAACCAAGGGTACAATTCTAAAGGGGGTGCAGGAACAGAGGGATTGGAGGTATATGTGCACAAATCACTGAAGTTGGCAGAGCAGTTTGAGGGAGCGGTTAATGAAGCACATGGGATCCTGGGCTTTATAAGCAGGACATTGAGCACGAAAGCGAGGAGGTTATGATGAACTTTTACAAAACTTGCTTATGGCCATATGGCTGAACCTTATTGTGCTCAGTTCTAGGCACCACACTTTAGGAAAGATACGAAGGCACTAGAGAGAGTGTAAAAAAGATTCACAAGATTGGTTCCCGGGATGTGGAATTTCAGTTACGTAGATAGACTGAGGGAACTGGGGCTATTCTCCTTGGAGAAGAAAAGTACAAGTGGAGATTTGATAGAGGTGTTCAAAATCATGAAAGGCCTGGACATAATAGATATGGAGAAACTGTTCCAATGGTGGAAGGATCAAGAACCAGAGGCAATTGGCAAAAGAAGCAATGGAGACATGAGGAAAAACTTTTTCACGCAGCAAGTGGTTAGGATCTGGAATGCGCTGTCTGAGAGTGTGGTGGAGTTAGATTCAATCGTGGCTTTCAAAAGGGAATTGGATCATTATCTGAAAAGGAAAAAATTGCAGGACTGCAGGGAAAAGGTGGGGAGTGGGAATGGATGAATTGCTTTTGCAAAGACCTGGCACAAACATGACAGGCTAAGTGGCCTCCTTCGGCACTATGACCATTCTATAATTCTAAATAGATCTGGAATAAAAAGCTACTATCAATAATGGGTACCTTGAAACCACCAGATTGCTGTACATACTGACATATGCTCAAGCCTGCTCTGCCATTCAATAAGATCATGGCTGATCTGATTGTAACCTCAAATCTACATTCCTGCTTACCCCCTTTAACCTTTCACCCCCTTGCTTATCAAGGATCTATCTAGCTCTGCCTTAAAAATATTCAAAAGACTCTGCTTCCACTGCCTTTTGAGGAAGAGAGTTCCAAAGACTCACGACTGAGAGAAAAAAATTCTCCTCGTCTCTGTCTTAAATTGTTTTTAAACAGTGACCCCCTAGCTCTAGATTCTCCTACAAGAGGAAACATCATCTTCACATCCACCTTGTCAAGAACCCTCAGGATCTTATACGTTTCAAAATCAAGTCGCCTCTTACTCTTCTAAACTCCAGTGGACACGTGCCTAGCCTGTCTAACCTTTCCTCATAAGCCAACCTGCCCATTTCGGGTATTAGTCTAGTAAACCTTCTCTGAACTGCTTCCAATGCATTTACATCCTTCCTTTAAATAAGAAGTAAGAACCCATCTGCTTCCTTAGAATAGGAAATCTGCCCTCCTAACCCAGTCTGGCCTACATGTGACTCTAGACCCACATTCAGCTTGCAAATACCCTCTGAAGAGGCCAAAGAAGCCACTCAGTTGTATTCAAGGCAGTCGGTCACCACCACCTTCTCAAGGGCTATAAGAACCCGCAATAAATGCTGACCTTGCCAACAATGCCCTCATCCTATGAATGAAAATGTAACTACAAATTTGGTAGGCTAATCTATGCTAATACAAGGGTGAATTTTGTGTAAGGTGCATACATAAACATTACATGAAAATGCTGAGATGCTTGAAACTCGTGAACTACATTACAAAAAAAAATGTTGATGTTCACAGTTTTAAAAATAAAACAGAGGATGTGAGTTGTTCCCCATTTACAGCTCCTGATAGATAGTCGAGGGGACTGGAACAAGGCAAGCTGACACCGACTAATTTGCTTTTAGTCGTTGCTCTTTCTTTAAGGCAAGTGACTGCAATGGGAGAAATCGGAGGAAAAGAAATTACTCGTTTACAATCTCATCAAAATCGTTTGCCGCAAATTCTGCGCACAATGAAAACAAGGGAAGTTTAAAGTCAAGGAAGAAGAAAATGTAATGGAAAGAAATGAAGAATGAGACGGCGAGAAAAGAATTATTTGTAGAATTCTATATTTGCACGCACATGAGTCTTTTTGTTTTGGTGGGATGGTCAAAGTCAGGTGCAATGTGAGGCAGGGAGTTGGGGTGCTGCAGCTTAACCTGGTTTCAAAGAGCTTGGGGTTGTGGTGAAGTCTATGTAACCCTGAAATTGAATGTTTGATGGGCAGCAGCTGGTCATCCATCGGAGTGCCCAGCTTTGCTCTCACCTCGTAGCTACGGTGTCAATAGGGCTGGTCCAGTTACGCTTCTGGCGATTTGTGAACTAAAATATTAACTTAGCGGAAAAGGTGACTGAGGAGACATGGGGGCAGTGTGGGACTACAGGTAGCACTGGCAAAAGAGGACAGGCAGGCTGGGGCAGCAAGTAACCTGGAGCAGATTCTGACCTTGATATTGGACCTACCTAGTGAGCTGGGAGGTGAGTGAGGATGAGGTTCTTTATTACTTTACTCTTTCATGGGATGTGGATGTGGGCAGCGCAGGTAAGGCCAACATTTGTTGCCCATCTACAATTGCCCTTGTGCTGAGTGGCTTGCCAGGCCTTTTCAGAGGGCAGTTAAGAGTCAGTCACAATTTTTTATTAATTTAATCACAGGATGTGGGCTTTGCTGGCTGGGCCAGTATTTTTTGCCCATCCCTAGTAGAAGGTGGTGGTGAGCTGCCTTCTTGAACTGCTGCAGTTCATGTGGTGTAGGTACACCCACAGTGCTGCTAGGGAGGGAATTCCAGGATTTTGACCCAGCAACAGTGTGGGTCTGGAGTCTCATGTCAGCTTGACCAAGTAAGGACAGCAGATTTCCTTAGTGAACCAGATGGGTTTTTACAATCGTTTCACCATTATTGAGACTAGCTTTATATTCCAGATTTATTAATTGAATTTAAATTCCACCATGGTGAGGTTTGAACCCATGCCCTTGAGAGGATTAGCATGGGACTCTAGATTACTGGTCCAGTGACATTACCACCACGCCACCATCTCTCCCAGGCCTTTGCAGAGCAGTGGGAGAGAGAGAACTGCAGGTTTTCTCCAAATGGACAGGGCAATAGGCTTCCTGTCCTGCAACACTTCAAATCCTCAAATTGATCCGCAGCTTTGCATTATCCCACGCCTGGAGGTTCCTTGTAGCCTTGACTCTGCTCCTGTACTTTTTGATCCTTCTGCTCCCACCTTTATGGCCGTGAAATCCGATGATGATTTTCCAACTCTGTCTCTCAGCTGCTCTCAAATTCTGTCAAGGTTGCTTCCTTTGTAAGGCTTGAGTTCCAAATTAAGCTAAACCTTTATTAATTTTACATTCTCTTTGTAGCAACTTTAGCTTCTGCCTGAGGTGAGGAATTAAACTGAATGGTATCCTTTACAACCTTTAAATGGAGTTGGTGATTTAATGAAGAGCTGCCAGACCATTTAAAAGGCCTTGTCATCTTGTGCCTTTTCCCATGTTTCCCAAGATATAGCTTTATTTAAAATGGAATGGTGCCAAATATTTCCACTGTTTCACATTGCACTATGTTCTTATATTTGTAGGTATGTATCAGTGTAGCCTGGTCTGTGAACTAGTCTGCTCTACAAACATAGGAAAAGGTACTGTTATTTAAAACATTGTCACCCTAGATGAGGTGATATGTGAGTTGCGCTGACACGGCCACTTTTTAATGGAAACTAAAGCAAAATACTGCAGACGCTGGAAATCTGGAATAAAATTGGAAAATGCTGGAAATACTCAGCAGGTCAGGCAGCGTCGTCAGTGCAGAGAGGAACAGAGTTAACACCAGGACTGGAAAATGTTTGAGAATGTAGCAGGTTTTAAGAAAAGGGGAGAGAGAGGAGAGAACAAAAGGGAAGACCTGTGATAGGGTAGAGGGAAGGAGAGATTAAGTGACGAGAGGGATGATGGTGCAAGACGAAGTGGTGTGGGGAGGTAGTGGGAGAAGTAAAGAAAGAAAAGATGGGTCTGGAAGGGGTGTAGGTGGCAATGGACCCATTACCAGCCCCTGATATGTGGGGAAAAATGGGGGGCAGAGGTTATGATCTAAAATTGCTAAACTCATTGTTAGGTCTGGAAGGTTGCAAAGTCTATTAATGGAGAAAGCAGCAGCTGGGTAAGTTCACCAGCTGGAGCAATGCTTTGGGCCCTCATTGGAGGGCTGCTATCCTTTTCTTTTTAAATCAAATCAGATGGATTATTTATTTTTAGACTTACCCCAGCTAGAGATGCATGAGGCAGATGAAACACTCCATTTTCCGTAGCTTGTTTTTCTTGGAACAGGTTGTGAGCCTGAAGCCAGAGTCGGAGCTTGAAGTACATAACACTGCATCAAGCGTGGCTGACCAGGAATCACTCGCACTCTTACCGCCTGCCATAGGCCTTTGGAAGGATTTGCAGGTTGATAATCAACCTGTTTGGCTATGGTATGAGTGGTTCCGTGGCTGCCATATCCTGGGGTGGGATTCGAACCTGTGGTTTCTGGCTCTGTGGCTGGAATGCTACCCACTTTGCCACAAGACCTTTCCCAGAGGGATTAGGACTTTGCATTTTCTGAAGTAAATTTTAAGGGACAGGACATTTTCAAAATGGCTTGAAGTATCTGCCGAATGTGTGCAATTGGGCGTGCATGGACATGAACTCGCCTACTTTGAACAGTCACAATCAAAAACCGGGCTCTGCCTTTCTACTGTCAATTCTTAAATTGTCATAGTGCCACCTTGAAACCTGGCTGGCCAGTTCCAAATTGGAAGGGCGGTGACCCTACCATTTTCACCGGCACATGGCATAAGAAATCAGAACAGGGGTAGGGCAAATGGCCTTAGGTTTGCAGCTATCCAGGATTGGCCTGGAGTGGCCAGGAATTGAAGATCAATCTCCAGGACACTGCCGTGTGCAAATCCCGGAGAAAAATCATCAGGACATTCAGATTGTTTCTTTTTTCTTCATTTTCTTTGAACATTTCTCTTTACCAGATATAAAAAATATTGAAAATGGAGGTAAAAAGGCTGTTTGGCTAATAGTCATGCATCATCCAATTGGGTAATGAGTCTTTTTCCTTTCCAATTGGGGTAGGAAGGCAGTACCTCACAAGGATGGATCTGTTGGCCGACTATTGGCTGGAGCATGGGGGCAAGTCATGTGATGAAACCTCCAGCAATACATTTAATCACAGTTGGTAACCCTAAATGGCACCCCCAAGCCTGCTCCACCATTTCATAAGATCATAGTTGAACTTCTATCTCAACTCCACTTTCCTATCCTTTCTCATACCCCTTAGTGTGCAAAACTCTATCCAGATCTTTAATATACTCAATGACTGAGCATCAGTTCTCTACCCCAAAGATGCACAATGTTCCTCATCTCAGTCCTAAATGGCCAACCTCTTCTCCTTGGGCTATGACCAGTTGTTATAGACTCTTCATCTGGGGGAGCATTCTTCTCGCATCTATCCTGTCAAGCACTCTGAGAACTTTAATCACTTCCATGAGATCACCCCTCATTCTTCTAACTCCAGAGAATATAGAATGCTGTGGCCTCTGTGTGGAGGGCTATCTTCAGCTGTTTAAGGTATTGTCTGGGCATTCCAGCAACCTCATGCTGATGATTTCCTTTTTGGCAACTGATCTCAGCAATACGAACTCTACACAGTAGAAAGGGTCCTGGTTTTGGCAGCCTTGTTGACTTTGTTTAGATATGACCAATTTCAATCTAGGGTGGAACGTGCTGGTCGAATGATAGACCCAGATGTCTTTCGATATCTATCTCATCGAAAGAGAGCTGGCTGTCATTAAAAATGAAACTAGAGAGGGAGATGGAAAATCAAAATCAGATTTAAAAAAAGAGGCCACGGCATTGGAAAGAGAAATATTAAAACTTCAGGACACAAGGCGGGAAATTGGATATGGCAGTGCCTATTCCGTGCCTCGATTTGTTTGCAGTTCAATTTCTATCCCCATCAAGTATGCCGACTCTGAAAATTTCATCGCATGACCATTGGCCCCGCCCATCTAAATGGCCTTTTGTCCCCATCGCCAATCATTAAACAAGTCCGATAATGAGGAAAGCAGATGCATTTTTATTTAATTGCCCCTATAGTTTTTCTCTCTGTTTTCCTCGCAACAGTGTCCAGGCGATTAACCTTTAATTCCTGGATGGTCCAGGTTAACCCTGAGATGAGGGACGGAATGGCCTCCTCCTCTGCCATGATCATTCGATGACCTGCAGACGGTTGAAAACCCTAAGACCACTGCTTCTTACAACTGTGTTTTGAGAAGCGTAGGTCTGTAGCTTTAAGAATAACCCTGTGCTGTAAGATCACATGATCTGTGTAAACCGATGGGTTAGCGGTGCGGGGAACCTCTAGAAGAGAAAGTTCTTCTTTAGTTATGGAGTTTGATGCACACCTGTAGTCGCTGCTACTGTCTTGTAAACAAAGTTAAATGTCTCCACTAAGAAAAGTTGTCTGAAGATCAACTCTATATAATAAATTGGTTTTGCACAATTTGTGTCAGCCATTGTCCAGTGGGTAGCACTCTCTGAGTCAGAAGGTTGTGGGTTCAGGTCCCACTCTAAGACTTGAGGGGCTGAATGGCCTATTCCAGTTTCTCTGTACCAGGAGATTGGAATAGAATAGCAGGAACCACGTGGAACCCCGTGGATTTGCAGTTTTCAGGTGATTGGGTCACTGCTAAAATGTCTCGCGTTCGGAAGGTTGCCAGTACATTGCAGGCAAAGGAGATTTTGCATTGTGTTTTGGAATAGGGAGGTAAACTGCCCGGTTATAAAGGATGTGAACTGGACACGTTTTCTTGTTCAGTATGGTCTATTTTTTTTTTAAAAGACAGAACGGTGCAGTGGCCTGAGAAGCTAAAGCAAAACTCACTTGAGCAGCTGATGGACTACAGGTTGCCACATTTAATGATGAAACCCCTTTGATTGTGGAGTGATTCAGATTTCGTAAATGTAATCAAAGCACAGAGAGGGCTACTTGAATCCCTAAATCTCTTCATTTCTCCCTCCCTCTTACTCTCCTCCTTTAAGATGTTCCTTAAAACCTACCTCTTTGGTTACGTTTTTAGCCACCTGCCCCACTATCTCCTTGGGTGGCTTGATGTCAGATTTGTTTTGATAATGTTCCTGTGCAGAATCTTGAATTGTTTCGCTACATTAAAAGTGCTACATGAATGCAGGCTTTTGTTGTTGTTGAATGAGACTAAGTTGTTAACATTGTGCCCCCTTAAACGTCGCACATGCTCAAAAGTTGGACACATCAGCAGTAAACATGGAGAAATAAATTGGACCCTGTTGTGTATTTTATATGTTTGATTTTTCTCTGAGCAGTGCAGGGGTGATACTAGTTTCTAAGCATGCAACAGGTTTATATACAAGAATTTTAAAATATCTCAGCAATCACAAAATGTATGTACCATGCTTATCCCAGCTCTAGCTTCTAGTAGTTTTTGTGGTGTCTATTTACTTTGCTCTGAGTCCACACCCAGACTTGACCAATCAAGTATAGTGAGCATAGATCAATTACCAGACTCTGATAATCAAGTGTCGAACAATTGAACACTACAGTCCTGTTTAGAAGTCACTAGGTAGTGGATAACACTCCTGGATCCTACAGCTGCTGAGGGATTTCCTGCAGTCTGTATGAACCTGGTAGTGGGGAGTGGTAAGGGCATTAACCTGGAATTACCATCTGGCTGAAAGACCAGCTGATGTTGTGGTTTGACAGTAGGGAAACTGTATCCAATCGACCAAAGTCTATTGATAGTTATTGCCCATCACATGCTGCATTGGAAGAAACTGCCATGAAAATGAAAAAAACTATTTATTTGGGGTCAGAAATTATTTTACAACTAAATGTAGCTAAATAAGAGGATCACAGATCTTGGTTGGAGCTACTAGATTGTTTTTTAGCACAGAAGGCAGTGATTGGACACTTTGGGTGTAGCTATCATCTTCCACCATTTGGACAATAGATTTTGGCAGAATCAGCCGCCTGTTATAGAATTCAGCTTCCAGCTTGGGATGACTTAGCCATATAGGCCAGACATTGATTTTCTATTGGGCCTGGCTTCATCAGGGATTTTTCGGACCATAAGCCTTAACGTTATCTTTTGAGACTGTGATGCACGTCCTGTACTGCTGTCTGGATATACGCAGCCAAGCATCATTGTAGACCTTGTGCCAAGGACTTCCACAGCATTTTGGATTTTGACAACTGCACTGTAACTCTACAGCACCTGGCTAAGAAAGCTCCCTCAAGGACCGGGGTATAATTACACCCTGCTACCCAGGATTCGGGAACGAGACGAATACTGAAGGAAAATACAATGGGGAAATGTCCCTCCACTCACCCCTTGTGGAACATTCCGCCTGGATGCTGAAGTAGTGCTTCTGGTATCCGGGCAGATCAGGTGGAGACCTATACCATAACCTCGGAAAGTGTCTGTGCTCCCTCATTGTTTGGATGAGGGAAACCCATGCTGGCTGAAAAGGTGGAAGGTGAGTTTGCCCTCTTGTCGACAGAGGAGGGGTATCATAGAATCATAGCTTAATTCTTCAGTCGCAGACAAGTGCGACCATCAGAAAATAGAGAGGTCTAACGAGTGACGGGAGTGGGTTAAAGGTGGGTGGTGTTTGCCAGAGGCTTGGCTTGCCTTGCAGATAAGGCAGCATATATTGAGCTGGCCGCTTGATGTATGTCAGTTTCCAGCTATTCCCTTATGCTTAGTGGGTGCCCACTGTCAGCTGTAGCTCTGTTGGTAACATGCGCACCTCTGAATCACAAGGGCCCAAGTTCAAGTCCCACTCCACAGGGTTTGAGCACAAAAATCAAGGCTGGCCAATATTTATCCTTCATTGACATCACAAAAACCGGATTATTTGGTCATTAGCGCGTTGCTGTATGTGAGAGTTTTGCCTGTTGCTAATTGGCTGCCGCTTTTCCAACATTATAATAGTGGCTACACTTCAAAAAGTACTTCATTGGCTGTAAAGTGATTGGAGACGTCTGGTGGTCATGAAAAATGCTGTATCTATGCAAGTCTTTATTTCGTTGTTTTTTTTTGACTTGTATCTCCTAACTTCCTTAGTTTGGAGGATGATTTTTTTCCCCCCTCATTTCCACCCATGAATGATGCACTAAGGAGGCAGCAGACATACAATTGGATGTCTCCTGTCATGCTTTTGTCAAGTGGATAAGGAGAAGCTGTTTCCATTGATGAAGAGAGTCGGTTACCAGAGGACATTGATTTAAGATAATTGGCAAAATGACCAGGAGGGAGATAAAGAGCAATATTATTTTATGTTGTGTGTTATGGTGATCTGGAATATACTGCCTGAAGGGGCAATGTGTTAACTGGATCCACGCCAGTTGGTGCAGTCTAAACTAAGACATGGAGCCTCTCTTTGTTGAGAGAGTTTATTGACTTTGTTCAGTGTCAACACTCCTCAAATCCACCCAGTGTCCCAGGTATCCCCTATTTATACGCTTTTGAAAAGAACATTAAGTAAATAGGCTAATTAACTAATTTATAGCTCCTTAAAAGGGCACTGTAACAAAAGACAATATTTTAAAGGAAACTTATCTAATTAAATTAAAATGTCGTATTTGGGAGCTGATAATGCTCCAGCCCCTGCGATGCCCACCAGTCATGGAAGGGCTCAAACGTACTCCCTATTTATACTCTTTTAAATGACCTATTAACCAATGAAATAAACTAATTAACAAATTGACAAATTAATGGCCCTTAAAGGGGCACTGTAACAAAAGCAAAAATTTGACAGGAAACTTAGCAAGTTAAAATGGTGTTCCTGGGCTGATGATACAATCCAGTCCCTGTGGTGCCCACCACTCACAGAAGGCCTCAAACATATCCCCTAATTTGTATATATTACCTGTTTCCCGTAACAATGTAATTGACGTTAACGAACCTTAACATTGTAATTGATAAGACATTGACACAATGGAAACAGATTCAATAGTAGCTTCCATAAAGGGAATTGGGTAAGTACTTGAAAGGGATAAGTTGTCAGGCTTTTGGAAGGAACAGAGGGAGAGTGATTGGATAACTTGCTGTCCACAGGTTTGATTTGGAAGAGCACCCCCCACTGTATCAACCATTGGAGTGTTCCTCGGAGTCACCACCCTGGTCAGAGAGCAGTAATAAGTTATGCCAGTCTCTTGCCGGGGTTATGGTAGGAAAATGGCAGGACCTCGGAAGGCGGAAGAGACCCGGTTATACCAGGTCTCAGCTTGTATCTCCTCCCATCAAATCTCCAAGATTTCCTCACTGAAGTAGCAGTGCTGCCAACTCTGCTATCCATGTCGTCTAGACTGTGAGCCTCGGAGAAAGAAAATGCTGCTTCCCTTTAAAAGCTGCAGCACTCCCAAAGGCAAAGGTTAACAATCAAATCTTGTTTCACCTTGAGAATCCAGCCTATAAGGAAGAAATTGTATCCTAGGACCATTCAGCCCATCTTGCCTGTGTTAGCTCTTGGGAATACTTATCTAATAAATCACTCTAGTGGGGTCACACCAAAACCCTGTACAATTGTAGCAAGACTTTCTTATTCTTGCACTCCAATCCCCTTGCAGTAAAGGTCAATGTGCCATTTGCCTTCCTAATAACTTACTGTATCCTCGAACTAACTTTTCTGCATTCCTTGTATGAATCCTCCCAGGTCCTTCGAATTAACAGAGAAATTGCCCAAGTCCCTCTGAACCTCAACATTTGCAAGTTTCACGCCTTTAAAAAAATACTCTGCTTTTCTGTTCTTACTACCAAAGTGAATAACTTCACACCTCCTCACTTTATACTCCACATGTGACACTTAATAAATCAGGGAAAAGCTGAGACCTGGTGAACCCGGATCACTGCTGCTTTGGATGAGGATCCCCCACCGTAGCTGGAATTTTGCGTCTCTCCGGGAATGGACTGGGAAGTGTGGGTGTGTAAGATTGAGATTTTGCCCAATTAAGGCCACATATGGGCCTCCTCCTGTCGCCGCTGGTTTTATCAGTGGCAGAGGGTGCCACACCACGTGTTGAGGCTGCCAGTTGAACCTCCGAGGAATTTTCTGTCCCCCTCTTATCCCTCCACAGGATCTCTCTTCTGTCTGAGTGGCAGGACATCATAAACTTTTATTTAACTAAAGGTGAAGAAGTGAATAAATACACTTTGGTGTTTCTTGTCCCTCATATCAGTCTGGGGAGCTGTGCTGTATATCTGTCCAAATAGACTCTCTGATATTAACACTCTTTAATACGCCAGAAAACATATCATGGAGTCGTAGAGTAATAACAGCACAGAAGGAGGTCATTCGGCCCATCAAATCCATGCCCACTCTCTGTAGAGCAAACCAATCAGTCCCATTACCTCGCTCAATCCCAGTAACCTAGCAAGTTCATTTGCCTCAAATGCCCATCCAATTTCCTTTTGGTATCTTTCATCCTTCCTGCTTCTGCTTTCCACATAGACAATGATATCCAGGTCATTACCACTTGCTGTGTTTAAAAAAAAAATTCTTCCTCACATCCCCTCTGCAACGTTTGCTCTAAACCTTAAATTTGCGTCCCCTAGTCCTCGTGTCATCAGTTAGCTGGAACAGCTTTTCTTTGTCTACCTTATCTGACCTGTCATAATCTCGCACACCTCTATCAAATCTCCCCTCAACCTCCTTTTGCTCCAAGGAGAACAACCCCAGCTCCTCTAACCTAAACTCGTAGCTAAAACCCCTCATCCCTGGAGCCCATTCTGTTCGGTCTCCTCTGTACCCTTATAAGGACCAAGAAGGGAAAGAATATGTTGGAAAATTCCCATCCAGTCCCCTCTGATGGTTTAAACCAGTCCCGGAGGCTCGTTTCACTCTGTAGACAGCGACACAACATGCAATATTTGTAATGAATTTGTGCTTGAAACAAGATTCTGACTTGCAGATAATTTTTAATTAACATTCGGGGCTGGTGGATGAATTTAAATGAACCTCTACACAGTGGAAGCAAGTCAGAACTGCTTCAGTCTTGTCACATTTGTGAATAGATGAACACATATATTTGAGTTTGATTAGATAGAAGATGGATCACTGAATTGTAGTAGATAAATTTTACCTGCTGTCTCCAGATCAGGCAAGTCATTTGCTCATTCACATCCTTCCCTCTGGCTGGTTCTGTCAATCCCTGCTTCTGACAACTTTGTCCTGTCTTCCCTCCTGTCCATTTCTTTAAATTGCAATTTTCCATTTTAGACTTTCCCATCAGTGATGTGAGTGCTTCCCCCAATTTTACCACTCCCTCCTCCTCACCTTCTATAATGGGTTTCTGAGAGCGCCATATCAGAGATTGACTGGCTGCCTCATTCATTTTCTTCAGTGTGAGATGTACTTGAAAGCTGTTCTTGAAGCAAGTTTTCAGGCACTGCCTTTTGAGGGTGTCTCACTTGTAGCTGTGTTCCCAAAATATAACACTAGAGACCTTTTGCCATAGGAATAAGCGCTGTAAACATCATGGTGATGGGGAAGCAAGTTTCCACACATTTTGTAGCGTGTGTAAAAGACTCAACTCAAAATTGCAGAACAAGCAATGGGGGGTGAGACTAAATTGGACAGTTCTTTAAAAGAGTTAACACACATATGACAGACTGAATGGCAGCCTCCCAGGCTGTAGTATTCTACAATTCTAGCCTCAGCTGTTACGCTTTCTGATTTTATTTCTATCTTTTTCTCACTCACCTCTTCTCCCTCTTTACTCTTTCTCTTTATCCCTCGCTCTCTCTCTCTCTCTCTCTCTGCTCCTTTCTCCCCCCTCTCTTTCCTCTCTCCTGCTCTTTCTCTCCCTCTGTTTCTTTCTTTCCTTCCCCTTCCTCCCTACAACATGGTTGCCATAGCTCAGTGTATCCAAACTTCAAATGTTTAAAATCAGCACGGGCCAGCTGATAGGTTACTGATCCGTAGCGATTGATATGTTAGCGTGCAGCAGAAAATTACTCAGCCTGGCTGTAGCTAGTGACTTCACATGATAAATGTAAATGTGGGAAAATCATGGAACATTTGCATTTGGCTGAAATATAACTGAAGTTGGATTGGTGTACTTGTTCCCAAAATGGCCATTGCAGAACTAAAATAGGAGTGTGTTAACCATCCTGAAAATGAAATGAAAAACAACTGAAATGTTTCACAAGTTTATGTATTACATATATTACAAGGCATTCAGACATTCATGTTGAAATATTACTGGTGTAAAGTAGGACAAATAATTTGTAATGGCTATTTATGATGTGAAGCTAGATTTGAGACATCTATGATTGAGGAATAAGCCTTTTAACTTATTGCGGAAGCATGGCTGTGAATTGAAACGTTCTTTACTGAGCTGGGTTTCTTTCAGAGAGAAAATGATGTAAACAAAATAAATAAAAGAAAATGACTTAGGAAATCATTCGTCGTTTGATAGGAACTGCTCTCAATCACCAGATGAATTGCAGCGATTCAAGAAGGCAGCTCATCAGAACCTTATCGGGCAATCGGGGATAGACAACAAATACTGGCCTTGCCAGTAGTGCTTACATCCCACCAATGAATGTAAAAAAAACAAAGTCTGCTCAATATAAGAGTTGTAAGAGACCTGTGCAAAAACATTTTGAAAACTTTAATCTTTTTCACTGGTCAGTCTATGTACAGATCGGGGTTAATTTTCAATTGGTATCACCGGATGAATGTTGTCACTAAGTTTGCGACTCTCCTGTTTGGTTTCTCTGCCGTATCCTCCCTCTTTCCCTCGCCCAGCTGGGCAGTCGTCCTCTGAGGGTCGCCCTTGTCCCAGCATTGAATCCAAATCTTTCTCTTGCTTGTTTTCCTACCTTCCCTCCATGGTCTGCCTGAGCTCATCTTGTCCGTTAGACCCAGCAGCTGCCGATCTGTTGCATTTATTTCTATAAACTGTTGACCACCAGGCTGCCATACCTACCAGCATTTTCAAGTGCTCAACTTAAGACTGTCATGATAAAGCCCCACCCTCACTTAAAGAAAAAACATACCTTCACCCCCTCTGGTCCTTGCAAAGCACCTCTCCTTCTCTAGACTCCCTTTCGTCATCAATGTCCTTTAATACATTATTGCCGCCTCCTTGCCCACCTTTGCTGCAAATCCATGTATGAATCTCTCCAGTTCTCTGCACTGGTCACAACACAACCATCCCTAAACCAAGTCACAAAGGACATCCTCTGTGAATATGGAGCACTATTCCAACTTGTCTTTCTCAACCTGTCTGCAGCCTTTGACATGGTCAACCACACCATCTTCCTCCAACATTTTCTCTCTATTATTCAGCTCAGTGTCACTGCCTTCACTTGCCTCCACTCTTGCCTATCCAATCACAGCTAAATCTCCAGCAAAGGCTTTCTTTCCGATCCTCACACCATTTCCTCTGTGGTTCTCCTGAGGATCCATCAGTGGCCCTTTCTCTTCCCTATCTACATGCTGCCCTTCGATGGCATCATTTGAAGGCAGGGTGTCAGGATCCACATGCTTATTACTGAGTGGACTACAGCTCCACTCCACCACAACTGTCCAACATCCAGTCCTGGATGATCCATGGTTGTGTCCAGTGAAATATTGGGAACATGGGAAAGTAAGAACAGTATCAGGCCATTCAGCCCTTCGAACCAAGACAAAACTCATCGTCTCCAGCTTTCATCACAAACTCTGTCCATTTGCCTCTGATTCCACCTCCTCTTCACCTGCTGTGTTATGGCGATGCGACTGCTTGGCCTCAAGCTGAACTCCCAATGCCATATCGTGTCCATCATATACACCACCCACATCACCACTGTTGTGTAATTCATATAGCCAATTTGCCTCAGAGCAATGCAGAGATGACACTGGTTTCTAAATGTGCAGGAAGTTTATTTACAGAGTTTTATACAATGCTTTAAAATGACTTCCAGCTCAGCTCCAATATCAGCTTTGTCTGTTTACTTTACTCTGATTCAACACCCAGGCTTGACCAAAAAGCACAGTAGGCATAGATCAGTTACCACACTCGCATAATCAAACACAGACAGTTGACACTACCAACTCCATAACATCGCCTCTCTCCGCCCTTTCCAGTCTTAATACAGTGACCAGCTTCTTGGAGAACTCATTTTGAAGCTGACAGTTCACGTAGAAAGGCAGTTTTGAATGAAATGTTACGCCTTCAGTTTTATGCAATGTGCCAAGAATCTTTTTATTACTTGACAAATTCAGTCTCGGCTGTAACAATGAAATACGTTCTCCAGCATTTTTAATGAATAGGCTTTAGTCAAAGATGTCAAAGTGCCAGTTAATGAGGAAAAAGCAATATTTCCTGGAGTTTTTGCTGCATGTAGTCAAAGGAATTCAACCTGGTCCTAACAAAACAGCAGCTCACAAAGAAAGCCAGGTAAATATTGTCTCTTGTTTACTAGTGTCGTGTATTTTTGTGTATTTGGTTTTAGTCAGGTACAGATGATGCATTATTACAGGTGAGGTGAGAGTGACTGCCCTTGACATCAAGGCAGCATTTGACTGAGTGTGGCATCAAAGAGACCGAACAAAACTGGAGTCAGTGGGAATTGGGGGGAAAACTCTCCACTGGTTGGAGCCATATCTAGCACAAAGGCAGATGGTTGTGGCTGTTGGAGGTCAGTCATCTCAGTCCCGAAACATGACTACAGTTGTTCCTTATGGTAGTGTCCTAGGCCCAACCGTCTTCAGCTGCTTCATCAATGAACTTCCCTCTGTCATAAGGTCAGAAGCGGGGATGTTTGATGATTGCACAATGTTCAGCAACATTCTCAATTCCTCAGATACTGAAGCAGTCCATGTCCAAATGCAGCAAGACCTGGACAATATCCAGGCCTGGGCTGACAAGTGGCAAGTAACATTGTGCTACACAAATGCGAGGCAATGACCAACAAAAGAGAATTTAAACATCACCCCTTGACATTCAATGGCCTTACCATTGCTGAAGCCCCAGAGTCAACATCCTGTGGCATTAACCAGAAACTGAACTGGACCAGCCATATGAAAAATGTGGCTTCAAGAGCTGGTCAGAGGTGTTGGGAATTATAAGGAGAGTAACTCACCTCCTGACTCCCTAAAGCTTGACCACCATCTACAAGGCTCGGGTCAGGAGTGTGGTAGAAAACTCTCCACTTTCTTGGATGAGGACAACTGCAACAACACTGATGAAGCTCAACATCATCCAGGACAAAGCAGCCCACTTGATTGGCAACCCTTCCACCACCTTCAGCATCCACTCCCTCCACCACCGACGTACAGTGGCAGCAGTGTGTACCATCTACAAGTTGCACTGCAGCAACTCACCAAGGCTCCTTTGACAGCACCTTCCAACTCTATGACCTCTACTACCTAGAAGAACAAGGGCAGAAAATACATGGGAATACCACCACCTGCAAGTTCCCCTCCAAGCCACACGCCATCCTGACTTGGAAATATATCGCCGTTCCTTCACTGTCGCTGGATCAAAAACCCTGGAACTCCCTTCCTAACACTATGGTTGTACCTACATCACATGGACTGTAGCGGTCCAAGAGGGCAGCTTACCACCACCTTCTCAAGGGCAATTAGGGATGGGCAATAACTGTTGGCCTAGCCAGTGATGCCCACATCCTGTGAACAAAAGAAGCTATTCTACAGCTTGGGAAATGTTCAAGATAATCCTGGAAGTTGGGGGATTGTTTGGGCATTTCTATATCTCTGAACCATCGGATGTTTCTGAAGAGAGATTGCTGACAGAAGGTATTAATTGATTAAGAAATGGTGCCAGCAAATACATTTCAAACTCCGAGAAAACTCTGAACAAGTTACCTTATGTCCCTTGAGACATGACAGGACAAAAACGCCTTGATTATAAAGAAATCCCCTGAAGTCCACTACATTGGGGACAAAGGAACCTACATCTGGATTTACTTTGGGCTCTTAACATCATATAGAACAGCAACTTACATTAAAGGCACTATATAAATGTCATAAAATGTCTCGAGGTGCTTCACAGGAATATTATAAAACAAGATTAGACACCGAGCCACATAAGGAGATATTAGGTCAGATGACCCAAAAACCTGGTCAAAGAGGTAGGTTTTAAGAAAGGTCTTAAAGGAGGAAAGCAAGGCAGAGTGGCGGGGAGGGAATTCCAGATCTTGGGGTCTAGGCAATTGAAGCTGTGGCAATCAATAGTGAAGCAGTTATAATTGAGAATGCACAAGAGGCCAGAATTCGAAGCAAATTCAGTGGTAACTTTCAAAAGGGAATTGGGTAAATATTTGAGGGAAAAAGATTTGCAGGGCTATGGGGAAAGGGCTCTTTTAAAGAGCTGGCACAGGCATGATGGGCTGAATGGCCACATCCTGTGCTATCTCATTCTATGATTTTTGCCTTCGGAGCCCCATCCAGTCGGTGCCCCCTGCAGGAAATTCCTTTCCTGAGCTTAACTCCCTAAATAAATTAGTGCTCTCACAGGCAATTATTCCTTCCTTGAACTGGGCTCATTAAATAAACTATTGAATAATAGGATTAATGAGTACATTCTTGACAGCATCAGTGTTATCGACAGACTATTATTAAGCAAAAAGTTTGTTGTAAGAAATGATTATTAAATAAAATAAAGTGAGTCGATTGTAATACCTCCCTATCTGACCCAGCAATTGATAAATATATGACATGGCAGCAATAAATAATTAATTTTCTGACTGACTGCAGTAATTTTCACTGGCTTTGATAAATAATTCACCAACCAACCAAAATGAAAAGGTTAAACTATTGATTGGATATTTTATAAATCAGTAACTCTCTTAACTGAATGAACTAAATGACCGATAGTTCTAAAACGCTGGAAATAGATAAATTATAGCTTGACGTTAAATAAATAATTAGGGATATAATTAATTGATCAGGGGATTTCATGAATGAGACTCTATTATTTCACTCTAATGATCTACTTTTTGTATACATTTCTGTCGCTTAGTGTCACTAACCTTCTCCCACTGAAGCTCCTCATGTCTGAATCTAATTTTCCCTCTGATATTCCAATTTCCACATGCACCACTGTGGTTTGACCTCAAAGCATGACCCACTGTCACTTCCACCTCTACTAATCGAGGCCTCTCTAAGCTACCCTGCTCCTTTCTTTGCTGCAGTTGCTTCTGGGCCAAATCCAGTTGGGTGGCACAACTGTGAAATGAGTAAAAACTTGCATTTTTATAGCGCCTTTCCCAACCTTCACATTTCAAAGCGCTTTACAACCAATGAAGTGCTTTTGAAGGGTAGTCACAGTAACAGCAGCTAATTTGCACCTTGTAACTTCCCACAAACAGAAATCTGATGATGACTAGATAATCTGTTTTTTGTGATGTTGGTTGATGGATAAGTATTGACTAGGACACCAGCAATCATTCCTTTGTTCTTCAAAATAATGTCATGGGGATTTTCTGTGTTCACCTGAGAGAGCGGACAAAGCCTCAGCTGGGCACCTCATCCAAAAGACGGCACCTCTGACAGTGCAGCACTCCTCAGAACCACACTGGAGTGCCAGCCTTGATTTTTGTGCTCAAGCCCAGCCAAAGGCCTAGAACCCACAACCTTCTCACCCATAGGTGACAGCCACAAAGGTCTAGTTTATATTCCCAAATGAGCAGGTCTCTGATCAGGGGAGCTGTGATCGAGATCATAGGCTATGGTCGACCATGCAGTATTAGGCCTGACCATCAGCCAACCAACTCAACCCCATCCTTCTACATGGCATCTGTTGGCCACAACATGGCAGAGCCTGCCCTGTGCTGCAAGTGGCTTTAGGGCTGCAAATCCCAGAGGCCCCTGATACTTGGCTGACAGCTAGTTGTTAATCTTCTCCTTCTGATGGTGGTTTAGGTTGGGTGGTTTCCTTTAATGCCACTTTCCTACACTACAACAGTGACTACACTGCAAAAATACTTTATTGACTGTGAGGCACTTTAGGGCAAACGGAGATCATGAAAGGTGTGATTGCTGTCATCAAACCCAGTTGCATTAATTTTTACATCTGATTACTTATGTATTTACCAACAAGCTTTGCATTGATGTTTTCACCTTCAAATCATCTTTTTGTCCCATTCCTATTATGTGTGAATTAATTTTTAAGTTCAGGCATATCGTTCTAATATGATTTTATTGCATTTTGAACTGCCTGTGGGGCCTTGTCTCCTCTTGGGACTTTATGTATTGAAATTCTTTGCAAGTTGGCAGGTTTACAATTTTGATTCATACGACCACAGAGGAATCTTATCTCCTCTTATGTTGTGTTGTTTTTGGTTTTATTCTTTTGTGGGATGTAAGTGTTGTTGACAAAGCCAGCATCTGTTGTTCATCCCTAATTGCCCTTGAGAGGATGGTGGTGAGCCAACTTCTTGAACCGTGGTGTAGGTACACCCACAGTGCTCTTAGGGAGGGAGTTCCAGGGCTTTGATCCAATGACAGTGAAGGAACGGTGATATAATTCCAAGTCAGGATGGCGTGTGGCTTGGGGGGGAACTTGCAGGTTGTGGTGTTCCCATGCATCTGCTGCCATTGTCCTTCTAGATAGTAGAGGTCATAGAGTTGGAAGGTGCTGTCAAAGGAGCCTTGGTGAGTTGCTGCTGCAGTGCATCTTGCAGATGGGACACACTGCTGCTACTGTTCATCGGTGGTGGAGGGAGTGAATGTTGAAGGTGGTGGATGGGTGACAATCAAGCCGGCTGCTTTGTCCTGGATGGTGTTGAGCTTCTTGAGTGCAGATGAAGCTGCACTCAATCAGGCAAGTGGGGAGTATTCCATCACACTCCTGACTTGTGCCTTGTAGATGGTGGACAGGCTCTGGGGTGTCAGGAGGTGAGTTACTCACCTTGTTATATAGAAACAGGGAATTAATTGGAGAGATCCCTTGTACGATGAATATTCCTCATGATCTCAAAATTATTGGTCATTTCTTCTCCACAGTATTTATTAAAAGTTACCCTTCATGTTACAATTCATTATCCTGACTCATCAGCTGTACTGGTTATCTTCTACAGCAACTTCCACCTGTAACTATTTGGGAAACAGTTGAATTTGCATCTCTGTAGATCAACATCTTTCATGGCCTCAGAACATTTCAAAATGCTCCACAGCCAATGAAGTACTGTCTCAAGTGTAGTCACTGCTGTATGTAGGAGTTGGAAAAGTAACTGTATTCTGGTGTAAATTGATTCTTCCCCAAAAGACAGCTGGATGAATATCTGCTTAGGAAAGGAATCGAGGACTAAGTGTAAGGACAGACTAACGTGATTGTCATGTGTGGAACAAGTCTGGCCCTGTGAGGCTTTCAGTCAGATGTTCATGAGATGCTCCTGTCAGTGACTAACCTTGCTGGGAAAAGCTCCACTATGAGTAAATATGTGCAGTGGCTTATCAGCAATGGTAATTTCAGCTGGGATTTGGAGATGGTATACTGGTTTTGTGCAGTGCCCGACGGAGTGAGACCTGTTCCATTCTTAAATTGTGTATACGTACTATTGTGTTTTATGCCTCGGAGATGTGCACAGACGACACACCAGGTTCTAAGTGTGCAGGAGTTTTAGTCAATGCTTTAAAATGTCTGTTCTCTTGCTTACAGCCGCTGGTTTCTGTTTAGTTTCTCTTTCTGAGTCACCACACCCAGGCTTAACTAATCACACTGTGAGCAGTCAACAGACACACGTAATCAAACACCAAACAATTAAACACTACACCTATAGGGAGCCAGTTTAGATCTTTTTTTTTTTCATTTGATCTTGGGATGTGGGAATTGCCTGCCAGGCCAGCATTTGTTGCCCATCCCTAATTGCCCTTGAGATCTGGTGTGAGTCATCTTCTTATCAACTGAGTGGCTCACTAGAGCATTTCGGAGGACTGTTAAGAGTCTTGCTGTGGGTAAGAATAGCAGATTTCCTTCCTCAAAGGGCATCTGTGAACCAGACATTTATTTACAACATCCTGGCAATTTCATGGTCACTATTACTGATACTAGCTTTTTATCCAAGATTTATTTATTTGAATTTAAACTTCCGAGCTCCTGCGGTGAGGTTTGAACTCATGTCTGATCATTAGTCCAAGCCCCTGGATTACTGGTCCAGTAGAGATAAGGCTGAAGCATTTGCAACAATCTTCAGCCAGAAGTGCCGACTGGATGATCCATCTCGGCCTCCTCTGGAGGTTCCCAGCATCACAGACACCAGCCTTCAGCCAATTCGATTCGCTCCAAGTGATATCAAGAAATGGCTGAAGGTACTGGATACTGCAAAGGCTATGGGCCCTGACAATATTGTGGCAATAGTATTGAAGACTTGTGCTCCAGAACTTGCCGTGCCCCTAGCCAAGCTGCTCCAGTACAGCTACAACACTGGCCTCTACCTGGCAATGTGGAAAATTGCCCAGTTATGTCCTGTACACAAAAAACAGAAAATCCAACCCAGCCAATTACCACCCCATCAGTCTACTCTTGATCATCAGTAAAGTAATGGAAGGGGTCATCAACAGTGCAATCAAGCACCACTTACTCAGCAATAGCCTGCTTACTGACGCCCAGTTTGGGTTCTTCCAGAGCCACTCAACTCCTGACCTCATTACAACCTTGGTTCAAACATGGACAAAAGAGGTGAACTCCAAAGGTGAGGTGAGAATGACTGCCCTTGACATCAAGGCAGCATTTGACTGAATGTGGCATCAAGGAACCCTAGCAAAACTGGAGTCAATGGGAATCAGGGGGAAAACTCGCCGCTGGTTAGAGTCATACCTAGCACAAAGAAAGATGGTTGTGGTTGTTGGAGGTCAATCACCTCAGTTCCAGAACATCACTGCAGGAGTTCCTCTGGGTAGTGTCCTAGGCCCAACCATCTTCATCTGATTCATCAATGACCTTCCTTCCCCCTATAAGGTCTGAAATGGGGACGTTCACTGATAATTGCACAATGTTCAGCACCATTTGTGACTCCTGAGATACTGAAACCATCCATGTCCAAACGCAGCAAGACCTGGACAATATCCAGGCTTGGGCTGACAAATGGCAAGTAATATTTGCACCACACAAGTGCCAGGCAATGACCATCTCCAACAAGAAAGAATCTAACCATCGCTCCTTGACATTCGATGACATTCCAATCACTGAATCCCCCAGAATCAACATCCTGGGGGTTACCATTGACCAGAAACAGAACTGGACTCGCCATAAAAATACTGTGGCTACAAGAGAAAGTCAGAGGCTAGGAATCCTGTGGCAAGTAACCCACCTCATGACTCCTCAAAGCCTGTCTGCTATCAAGAAGGCACAAGTCGGGAGTGTGATGGAATACTCTCCACTTGCCTGGATGAGTGCAGCTCCGACAACACTCAAGAACTTTTTATTCAATTAATTACTGTCCGACTAGCCTTGTAGCTTTCTTCTCAGAGAGATTAAAATCCCTGTCTCTCTCTGACTGACACTCACTCACTCACTCACTCACTCTGAGCACCCCTCTCTCTCAAGTCCTGTCTTATCTGTGTCACTGGATCACTGTTGCTAGGCAACAAAAAAGCTTTTCTACATTTTTTCCAGAATCACTCAACTTTCAACTCCTTGTAGCCCATCTCTTTAACTTCAGGGGTTGTAAAACCTCAGTAAAAAAATGCACAAACCCAAAAGACCTGAAAACACTTAGTCACAAGTCTATCCATGCTCCCAGGCACCAAGGTTCATAAACAAAGCCTAAATGAAACTGAAACCATTTTTACCTTTCTTAACACAAATCGATACATAAATTCAACTTTAAATTATACATTGTTCCTAACAGTACCTACAAAAATGCATCACAACTAATCAGAAAAGAAAAGTTTTTAAACTTTTCATTGTGAAATAAAAACATTGAAACATGCCCCCCCCCATTGTTTAACTGTTGGTTGTCTAGCTTTTACATAGTTAATGTAAAATTAGATCATTGTATCATTACTATTAGTGTTAGAGCTATTTTATAAGGGATTGGAGCATCACTGAGGAAATGTTAAACTGAGAGGCTTATAATAAAGATCTAGCATATAAAGCGGGCTCTAATTGAGCTTATTATAGTAGTATACAACAGAGCATTAGAACTGGATACTGTATAATGAAGGTGTGTTGTATAACACCAACAGCGTAACAATTGAGAACCCTACAGTGAGAGTCATGTGTGCTAGATGGAGTACCATTTAAAATTGAGGGATCTTTACTCTATAGCTGCCTTTTGCTTCTAGGTTTTTACACTTTTTCTGTCCTTATAATTGAGTATGCAGTGTAAGACCCAGCATATATTTGTTTAGGCTGGAATATAAGATGGAGGATTACTGATCAGATATCCAAAGCATGTAAGGAAAAAACAGGGCAAACTGAAATAGACTTTGTTTTTATTCATTCTTGGGATGTGGGCTTCGCTGGCTGGGCCAGCATTTATTACCCATCCCTAATTGCCCTTGGGAAGGTGGTGGTGAGCTTTCTTGAACTGCTGCAGTCCATGTGGTGCAGGTACACCCACAGTGCTGTTCGGATTTTGACCCGGCGACAGTGAAGAACGGTGATATATTTCCAAGTCAGGATGGTGAGTGAGTGGTGGTGTTCCCATCTATCTGCTTCTAGATGGTAGTGGTCGTGGGTTTGGAAGGTGCTGTTGAAGGAGCCTTGGTGAATTCCTGCAGTGCATCTTGTAGATGGTACACACTGCTGCTACTGTGCGTCGGTGGTGGAGGGAGTGAATGTTTGTGGAGGGGGTCCCAATCAAGCGGGCTACTTTGTCCTGGATGGTGTCAAGCTTCTTGAGTGTTGTTGGAGCTGCACTCATCCAGGCAAGTGGGGAGTATTCCATCACACTCCTGACTTGTGCCCTGTAGATGGTGGACAGGCTTTGGGGAATTTGATTTTTTTTTTGCCCTGTGTTCTCAGTCACATGGAGAAAGGCTAAAGGCCTAAATTTGAGCTCCCTCAAAACTCTGCTGCCCATATCCTGACCATCCCATTTAGCCATCACCTCTGTGCTTGCTGACTTATGTTGGCTCCGGGTTAAACAAAGCCTCAATTTTTAAGATTCTCATCTTTGTTTTCTAATCCCTTCTTGGCCTCGCCCTTCCCTAGCTCTGTAATCCTCTCCAGTCCTACAACCCTCCGAGGTCTCTCCTCCGATTCTTGCCTCCTGTGCATCCCTGATTTTAATTACTCTGCTATTGGTAGCCAATCCTTTAGGTGCCTGGGCCCTAAGCTCTGGAATTTCCTCCATAAACCTGTCCACCTCTCTATCCACCATATAAGTCTAAGCTTTTAGTCGATGTTCCTAAAATCACCTTGTGTGGCTCAGTGTCAAATTTTGCTTGATAGATCTCTTGCAAAACGCCTTGGGATGTTTCACGATGTTAAAGATGCTATATAAATACAAGTTGTTACTGTTATTGTTGTGAAAACTACCACTTCCCTTTGCCTTTGAGCACAGTGCTCAATCTGGGGCTGGGTTTACATTTTCGAAATGAGCAGTTCATTCGTTGGTGTCGTTTACTGAAGCTATAAATCTCCTATTCAAAGCAAGAGGAGTAAGAAGTGATCTCCTTTATTTCTCCACAGGGTAACGTGCTATGAAGAAGATGAGCAACATCTACGAGTCGGCTGCAAATACGCTGGGGCTGTTTTCCAGCCCCTGCCTGACTAAGGTGGAACTGCGAGTATCGTGCAAAGGGATATCGGACCGAGATGCACTCTCCAAACCAGACCCCTGCGTCGTCCTCAAAATGCAGTCACATGGGCAATGGCTAGAGGTATTGTCATAGAACCACCACTTTGTTCCTGAGCATTATGCCCTACGTATTCAGGGCAGGTTCAGCTGAGCTTTACCTTTACCTGCGCCGTATTGAAATGATGCTGTGTAAAATACCAAAAGTCTTGCATACAGGGAATGAGGCCAAAACATCATTTGAAGAGGGTTTTAAAAAAAATCCTTTTTCCTTTTTGATCAATTTTAAGACACAACAAACAAGAAAAGTTGTTCTTAATTCTAGTCTCGCTTTTTTCTTTTTCAACATTCCCCAATAAGACAACCACATAGGCATATTTTAGGAACAGGAGGAGGCCCTCTGACCTGTCCTGCCATTCAGTGACATCAGGGCTGATCTGGGGCCTGATTTCACATACCCGCCTTTGGCCCGTATCCCTTAATACTTTTGGCTAACCGAAATCTGTCAATCTTGGTTTTAAAATTTAAAATTGTTATGGCGTCATTTATTTTAAAATTGAAATTTAGATTTTTAGAACCATTTGTGTTATTCGTGGAAGAGAGTTCTAAACTTCTCCTGCCCTTTTGAGTCAAAAAGTGTTTTCCAATTTCAATCCTACAAAGGCTGGCTCCACTTTTTAGGTTATATCCCATAGTCCTAGACTCCCCACCCAGCGAAAGTAGTTTTTCTCTATCTGTTCCCCTTAATATCTTGTAAACTTCAGTCAAATCACCCCTTAACTTTCTAAATTCCAGGGAATACAACCCTAGTTTGTTTAATCCCTTCTCATTACTTAACTCTTGGAGTCCAGATACCATTCTTAGGAATCTACACTTCACCCCTTCCAGGGCCAATGTATCCTTCCTAAGGCATGGTGCCCAGAACAGCTCATAACCCTCCAGATGTGGTCTAACCAGGACTTTTATTGCTGAAGCATGACTTCAACCCCTTGTATTCTTGTCCCCTGGATATAAATGCCAGCATTCTATCTGTCGTCTTGGTTATTTTCTGTACTTGTTCATGACATTTTAATGATCTATGTACCAGGACTCCTAAGTCTCGTTGGAGAGATGGTGGCATAGTGATAATGTCACTGGACTAGTAATCCAGAGGCCCAAGCCAATGTTTTGGGGGTTCAAACCCCATCACAGCAGCTGGTGGAATTTAAATTCAAGTAGTAGTCTGGAATTGAAAAGCTAAACTCAGTATTGATGACCATAAAGGCATTGTCACAAAAACCCATCTGGTTCACTAATGTCCCTTTAGGGAAAGGAAATCTGCTGTCCTTATCTGGTCAGGATTACATGTGACTACAGATCCACAGCAACGTGATTGACTCTAACTACCCTCTGAAATGACCTAGCAAACCACCCAGCCCCAGGGTGATTAAGGATGGGCAACAAATGCTGGTCTTGCCAGCGACACCCACATCCCATGAAAGAATAATGAAAACAAACCTCCACCGTGTCTCGCTTTTCACTAGTTTTGTTGCATATTTTAAGTTTGGGATTTTTGTCACAGCTTGAATTGCACATTTTTCCAGTATGTGTTTTATATTAATATTCCGAGTCAAACATCCTACGTGTGCAACATAACGCGTTTTTTTTTCTTTTTATCGCGAGGTCAGCTTTCCTTGTGTTTTCTTCGCATACTGTTCACAACCAAGTGACCAGGTGAAGTATAAGTTTAGTGCTCTGCCCACACCTGGTGCCCACCAGGAGTCAGTGACCTCTTGGGCCTTTTTGTTCTGAGCCAATGAATTTGCTCCAATACTGCTGCAGGATTGAGAATGGAAGCTCAGTGCATAGGCAGGCCCACAGTCCAGTGATGCGTGACTGTCTGTGCCAAGATCCAAATTCACTGCTCATCCTTCCAGCTGTTTCACTCCACACTGCTTCCTGCAGGCAGTGGATTATCAATATCCACCCTCCCATTCTGGCCAATAACTGCTGCACAGTGGTTTGATGTTGGGGGCTATAGGCAGGGGTCCTAAATGTTAGACTCTCTCCAAAGCAAAACAAAACCCTAATATTTTTATGAAGAAACGGTTTCTCACAAAGATGCACTTTTGAACAAACAGCAGAGCCCTGTGCGGTACTAAGTCTTTTACAACTAGTAGATGTGAACATAATGTTTCCTTGTATGTTATGGGTTGCATGAATGCTCTATCACAAACAACTGTGTTGTTGTAGAAACATAAAAACATAGAAAATAGGAGCAGGAGTAGGCCATTCAGCCCTTCGAGCCTGCTCTGCCATTCATTAGGATCATGGCTGATCATCCAACTCAATAGCCTGCTCCTGCTTTCTTCCCATATCCTTTGATCCCTTTTGCCCCCAAGAGCTATATCTAACTCCTTCTTGTTTGTTGCATAGATAAGCAATAATCTAACCTTGACTGTCATTGTATAAATGGGCATCTATTCTGCCAGAAATCTTATGAATTTGCTCCAATAGACCTCATTGGAACAAGAGAAATGTTCAACATTGCAATGTGCAACTGAGCTGCTTGCTTTCAAAAAAAATTGTTCTATGGACTTGTGCTCTCATTATGAACATGATTTGTAGTGAACAAATGCAGGAAAGCCATTTATTGTTTGGTGCCTCTAAGGTCCATTAGAGTTAAATTCAAGACTGCATATGTTGCTGGCATATCAAATAAAATGTTATGTTTTCAATGCAAGAGTGAGTCAGTTTTGCCAACATAATCCAGGTCTTGTGGAATATTCGTAAGGCATTTATTTGCATTTGTGAATGTACACGTTTGCGTAATGTGAATTTTTATGCATCAAATTTATGTTCAGAAATATGTATTGCCTTCTGACACATTCACAGTGAGAATGTATTTGATGAATCTTCATACTGTTCCCATGTTTTAAGGAGAATGGTAGAATTCAGCTAGAGTGCTCTGGGCACAAAGGAACAAAATAAAAGCAGTTCATTCTAATTGTTTCAGGCAATAGTATCTCGTACAGTTTGATCAGCAGAGAAAATAAAGATGTTCAGTTCTCAGATATTGGCGACAGTTAAGGGTGAGCTTTTGAATCTTGAATTGTTTGCATATATTATCAAAATGAAATACTTATGGAGTTGACTATTTCCTAACCTTCAGAATCTATCAAATAAAAATGTAATTAATTGTTAATAGTTCCCTCCTCCAAATTTGGATGCTACCTTTATATTCCAGTCCAATCATTATCAGAGGCCTTGCCTTCTGTGTCCATGTTGCAGTTTAACCGAGGCAGTATTGCATAGAAACACCACGGGCAGGAAGATTTCCCTTCACGGCAGTAGTGACGGGCAAATGTAAATGGGCACCATGAGTGGCACTGTCTGCTGTTTATTTTGAATGTTCACTGACATTGGGGAAGGTCCACTATCAGAAATGCATTTTAAACAATGTTGCATTTGCAGTGTGCGTGGCCATTTCTCTGTTGCCTTTGATGCTGTGGAGGGTGTCCTGCAGTGAAATATTAAGCAGATTCTTCGGCTCCAGCCCTGCTGACTCTTCAGCTTTGTTTACGTTACAGCAACGTCTCAACAGTGATAGTTCTGTAATGCAATGGGTGGGGTGGGGGTGGTGGGGGCGGGTGGTGGTGGTTAGTGGTTTTGATCTGTCACTTGCGCTGGGGCAATGCACTGAGCAGAAACTGAATACTGAGTAATGCAAAGTAAGATATGGAAGTTACAATGCTGAAACTCGTTATTTTGCCCATCCAAGCCCTTGCTGGTGTTTGACCCTCACATGAACAAACAGTCCTAATCGCATTTATCCTTCCCATTCCCTTACCCCGTCAACCCTTTATCCTTCATCCATCTATCCTGTCTAACCTTGAAGATTAATATAGCTTCTGCCTCATCCACTAGCCCTGGGAGTGAATTCCTCAGCCTCACAATTCTGTGTGAAGCGCTTTCTCCTGCCTTCTTATGAATATCTGACTTTTTAATCTTGTCTGTCATCCTTGACACTATTACAGTTGTGAGGTTTATAATATTATTATGTTTAGGATTGTATCTTTTGTTTTATAAGATTACTATATCTTGGAAGTGTAGCTTTAAATGTAGGGTAGATGAAAGGGGTCACGTGATCTGTCCTGGAGTCTGCCTGACAGTACGCCTGGGTGGATTAACTGTTAGAGATCTGAGGAAGACTCCGATTGTTGTATTTAGGGGGAGGTGTAAGGTATTTATTCTTGGGGACAAATACAGCAATTTCTAAGTTTATAATGGGTGGACCCTGAGCCTCCCAAAGTCCCGGAAAGGTTATAGTTATTAAGTTACAAACAGTGGTGCTGTAAACTATCCCTTTACTTCTAAAATGGAAGACATTTGGGATAAAAGATAACTGATCAGCATTTCTACTTATATACAACACTAATGTGTTTCCCATTGCTATGAGAAAGAGGGTAGAGGAAGCCGTTCTGAGATCAGGATACAGGCTTCCCTCTAAACCCAGGAATGTCACAGACAGACAGATGTTGCAGTTGGGTCTTGTGTGGTCTGCAACCATCTGAGAGGAGAGAGAGTAAATGATAGGAGCAGCCAGGCCTGCACATTCAGCAGAGAAAATACTGATTATGTCATTTACCATGTAGAACACAGAAAAGAGCTTGTGCTCAGATTGAAGACTGAGTTTGTGAGGAGTTAAAGAAGGCTGGAAGTTTTGCTTGGAGCTAGAGGAATAAGTCTACAGTGTAACCCTGATAGTGAGAAATAGTTCTGGGATTAGAAATTACCTGGATGGAAAAGTTAAAAGGGAGCAATCCATTGGAAGCAGGGAGTAGCTATGAACTGTTTGCTATATGATCTGTGACTCCATATAGAGTGCAGTGTGTGACAATGACAAGGAGCCGTTTATTTCTATCATTTAAAGTATACATTGCTTACAGAAGAAAATAATGCTGACTTCACAGTGGTTTTTAATCATTTTATACAGTAAAAGTTGTCGTTTGGTAGTACAGAGCTTGAGCATTGCTGGAAAAAGAGACATTTTTTGTTGAAGCTTTTCATCTTGTACTCATCAGGACAATTCCCAAGAATACCAAGTGTAAAGGGATCAACAGTTTATACTATGAGAAGAGAGTGCTGATTGGTTGGCAAGTGGACTCTGGTTGGTAGATGCATTGCCAGGGAGAATGCACCAATCCAACATTAGATGTGATTCAGCAATTGGACAACCTTTACTAAATAAACCTCAGCGTGCTAAGGATTATGTTGATAACTAATTTAGAATTGCCAGTTGGGCTCGCAGTGTGGCACATTTGCATGTACTGGAAGCTACGTATATTAATACATAGGACCCTGTTCTTTGCAGACAGAAAGTACATGTACACACACTGTGCCTGCTTCAGTTAAACAGAATAAGTGACAGCCATTCACTGGTTCATTCCTCAGGGCAATGCCTTGATCAATCAGAGTTAAGCTGCCTGGTTTAAACATCAAACAATGCTTGGCAGTTAACTGTCAGTCACCATCAACTGGTGCATTCCCCATGGCAATGCCTGTACTGGAGTCCAGTTGCCAACCAGTTAGCACTCTCTTCTTGTATAGTATAAATTGTTGCTCCCTTTACATTTGGCATTCTTGTGAATTGTCCTGATGAATGCAAGACAAAAAACTTTGACGAAACAAGTCTCTTTTTTCAGCAACACACAGTAAAAGCTTTAAAACGTGAAGTCTTGATATTAACTGGAACAGGAATCAAATTTCCCTTTTTAAAAGTTATTGGACTCTATGGAGATTGAAAACAACACCTTGAACTTGTGGTTCTTTCCTCTCTTGCCTCCCTAAAAAGAGGGTTTCCCCATTCCATCATGAGGCATTTGATGAGTCCAAGCCATTATTCAGAGTGGAAAACATGCACTGGTTCATTGGTGAATGTTAAATGATGAAAATCAGACCAGATGCTTCCTGAATGGAAGCAGCCATTTAACGTGGTCACTGCCTGGAGAAGGAGTTTAGACAGAAACTCGTCAGTTTTGCCATGCACGACTGTGTTAAATGAAAGCATAGTTTAATTTCTGAGGAGCTCACTTGTGAACCATGGAATCTTTAGCTGATGCAAAAAGCGTATTCGGATTCTTAGGGATGCTTATCCATTCCTGGACTCTTGACTGTAAATTGAAGGTTCACAGTGATGTGGGATCCCTTTGCCTTGTCTAATTGCAAAATGAATGTATTTTGCCCCAGTGCAAAACTAATTTGTTCCGCTCCCCTCCACTCCACCGCATCCCCCCCCCAATAACTTCTGTCTTTGTGATGGAAGTGTTGTTGATTCCACAATTAGGTGCCCACGGTCTGAAAAGGTCTTGATTATTTCAGTTCCACTTCTCTAGGATGCATCCATAAGCGCTAAAAAAGGCTTAAAATGTTAAATACAATGAGATAATTTATTTCAATTTCTCTCCTTTGTGTTGAATCCATGAGGTGGAAGCGGCCGAGTTGTTTGCAAGACCATTTCCTTAGTACAGTTTGTCTTGCGTTCTGGAGCAGTTATAGCCGACAGCCCTATTATTTTCGTATGGTAGGAAATGCTTATCATGGGATGTCTAGGTTGCCCATTCAGTAGCTTCCTGAGATGCCGAGTGGTGAAATGAGGCACTCCCCACGACGGATCTTATCGGGCAGGTTGATGTGATGTGTTCCACGATCTGGGACTCATGGCCGCAACCAAGTCATCCCTCGTCTTCCACTTATGGAGCAGGCGGCCACATTGTCCGTTCCCTGTGCGGATTCGGTGAGCGCTGTCCACTGTAGCTAAGGGAGATCGAGGTCTAGGACCTCTGCTGTTGGGTCAGTGTTGAGGTTTTTTTTTATGCTAGGTGCATACCATGATGTCGTCCATCCAGACAGTGCCTTGATATCACTAAATTTATTCATTTCATGAATTGAACTTAAATCCCCCAACTGCTGTGGTGAGATTTGAGCTCATGTCTCCAGATCATTAGTACAAGCCTCTGATTTACTAATTCAGCACCATAACCACCGCTGCTGCACAAGTGTTAGCTGTCAGTTCCCAGAATGGCTGGTGTGATTTTAATTGCTTTCTTATTGGGTTTTTTTGAGTCTTCCTGAAAGTGAAGGTCGGGCTCATTACTTTTCCTATCTCATGGAGCACGTTGGCATCACTGCGAATGGCAGGCGTTAACAATGTGGGATAGCATGGGGGGGACCACTCAGCGGGAGTGGATTTAAGCATCTCTGAAACTCATGGTGATGTTTAGCTGCACAGCCAACAAACTGGTGTAAATTAATATAAAAGCAGAAAGTGCTGGAAAAACTCAGCAGGTCTGGCAGCATCTGTGGAGAGAGAGAGAGAGAGAGACAGGGTTAACATTTCCAGTCCGTATGAATTCTTTAGAGCGCAAATTAATATTTATTTCCTGATCTTAAGCCATGTCGACCTTTACACTAATGTGAGGAGAGAGCAGAAATTGACCCTTCATTTTATTTTTTGTACTTCCTTAGTTCTCATTATCCATCAATCCCTAATTAGGGGTAGGGCAGCGTAGCGGCTATGCTACTGGGCTAGTACTTGTACTAAGGACCTGGAGACGTGAGTTCAAATCTCACCATGGCAGCTGGGGAATTTAATTCAATTAAATAAATCTGAAGTTTTAAAAAAAAGCATGGTTGCCATGAAACTGTCGATTGTTGCAAAAACCCATCAGGTTCATTAATGCCCTTTAGAGGGGAAAATCTGTTGTCCTTGCCCAGTCTGACCGACATATGACTCCAGACCCTCAATACCGAGGTTGACTTTTTGCTGCCCCCTCCCGAAAGGTGGCGGAGTTGTATATGGACGGGCAATAAAGACTGGCCTTGCCAGCGATGCCCACACCCCATGAATGAATATATATATATATATATATATAAAAAAAAAGCCTCTTTTTTTGGCTCATCAACACCACTGCATTTAAAAAAAAAGGCTCTTGGAATCTCCTTGTCTCATCTTTTTTTAATTAACTGCAAATTTAACTAATGATTACCATAGAAACTATTCACTCTATAAAGGAGTGTTGAGTTGTTTTATCCATTCTCCCTCTAGCAAGACAATAAATGAAGAGCGATGTCACTTCAAAGGCGCCTTTTATTTTGCTTTCAAATGGCAAAACATCCTTAGTCAGGCACATGACTGTCAATTGGAGCTGTCTTCGTGGACAGTAATGGGATTTTTTTTTTTTAAAGTAACACATTATAATTTCATGATGGTGGCACTTACCTCCCTGGTGGAGAGTCTTGAGATTCCTTTGCTGCACTCAGCAGCTGCGATGTTTTATCAATTTTTAAATAAACTGTTGCTTAACATTTCTTTCTGATTAATAAATGATGCGCTTGAGAAGCGTTTCTAAGGTTATTCTCCCTCTTTTTTTGCTTGTAATGCTTACCGATGAGAGCTGCCATGGAAATATCTTCCAGGTATAGATGCTGAGACTCTCCAGACCTGGGGAAGCAGTGCTCCTGATTGGTCGGCAATTTTTTAATACTGTTTTTTTTTCCCCAAGACATGTAAATGGCGTGTCATGGTTTGTTTAAGGACATGCTCGAGGAATATAACCAATGGAAAATTAAGCGTTCAGATGGGATTGAAAACTGGCTTGGGTATAGGAAGTTTAGATGGTTCATGGAGAATATTAGATAGTGAGGGAGAGTCGTGATTAGCGAAGTTCCAAGGGATCCTGTTCTAGGTATTCCAGTGTCCCGCTGATATGAATATTACACTGATCCATGTGGTCAAGTGACAATACATGAATAAGTTGGTTGGTATTTCTGGCGCAAGTCTAGGTGGGGTAGAGCAGCCTTGTTCTTCCTAAGATCAGTTAAGGATGACTTGCTTTCACTCCAGTCCAATGGGCTCTGAGATGGCTGATAAGTTCCATGCGCAATCTATAGACAGCCATATGGGGGGCAGGTGGTGCTCGCAATGTTGGGTATATGGGTTGTTTGGGGGTTTGCACACACCCTCTGATGACTCGACTTCTGCATGCTCCCAATGAAGACTCTTGATGTGCTTGGTCACCTCCTGTTCAAACCTTCTTCATTTTGATTGGCCACAAGCCAGGGTCTCCAGTGAGTCGGCAGGTAGGTTTGACCTCTTCAGGGATGCGATTCTGCTGTCTTCCTGGGAGTCTCCTGGGAGTGACCGAGCTCCGAGTAGAGCAGTTGCTTTGTGAGTCTGGTGTGAGGCATATGGACAACTTGCCGTGTCCAGGGGAGCTGGTTTTGTGTGATTAGGGCCTCGATGCTGGGGAGGTTGGCCTGGGAGAGGACGCTGCTGTGGGATTGCCTTTCTAGCCACCGGATTTGGAGGTTCTTGTGAAGGTAGCGCTGGTGATACTTCTCCAGTGCTTTGAGGTGCCTGCTGCAGGTTGTCCAAGTCTCTGAAGCATATAGGAGCACAGGGATCACTGCTGCCTGGTGAACCATGACCTTAATCTTGGGTTCAGATCCTGGTCCTCAAATGTTCTTTGCCTCAGTCGACTGAAGACTGAGATGGGACATTGGAGGCGATGATGATGAATCCTGTCGTCAATGTCCGCCTTTGTCAAGAGGAGGGGTCCCAAGATACGGAAAATGGTCCACATTTTCTAGGATCTTGCCGTTGATCTTAATCAACAGGGGGAGGTATTGAGCTGCAGGAATGGGGTGGAAGAGGAGATTAGTTTTCTGGCTGTTCAGTGAAAAGGCCCATTTTCTCATGTACTTTAGAGAAAGAGTGGACAATGACCAGGAGCTCAGTTTCTGAGTGAGCCCACACACAAGTGTCAACAGCGTATTGAAGCTCAATGACTCAAGTTGGAGTGGTTTTAGTTTTGGATTGAAGGTGGCATAGATTCGACAGTTTCCCGTCTGTTCTGTAGATTATCTCCACCCCTGTGGGGAATTTGCTGGAGGTGAGGTGCTGTATTGCAGCGAGGAAAATGGAGAAGAGGGTTGGTGCGATGACACAGCCTTGTTTGACCGCAGTCTTCACTGAGATAGAGGGGAACAAAGGGCTCTCGAAGCACAAATACATCAATCACTAAAAGTTGCATTTGTCAGCAAGGCCATTTTTTAAAAAAAAAAGCAAACCGAGCACTCCAGTTTTTTTTTGAGGGATAGAGTTGAAAAGGAGGAAAGTTACGCTAAACCTGTATCGAACTTTGGCTAGACCACACTTAGAGCACTGCATGCAGTTCTTGTCATATTATATAAAGGATACAGAGGCACAGGAGAGTGCAGAGAAGGTTGCTGATAGGAATGTGTGGATTAACAAAAAGGATTGACAGACTGGTCTCCTTCCTCTTGGAAAACAGAAGGCTTAGGGGTGACCAAATAGAAGCCTTTAAAATCAGGAAGAGTTTTGACAGTGTGGAGAGAGAAACTAGGGGAAGCTCAATAAGCCTATGAGGGAGAAGGGAATAGAGGATTACAATGGTAGATTTAGACGAGGAATGATGGGAGGTTTGAGTGGAACATAAACACTGGCATGGACTGGTTGGGCTGAATGGCCTGTTGCTGTGCCGTATGGAATCCAGTTAATCAGAAGGCCTAAGCAGTGGCAAACAGATTCCCATGTCCTCTAGCGCTGCAACTGACAACCCGAGTCAAGTAACCAGCCCATGCCCTTGATCCCTCTCAGCACTTAAATAAACAGGAAAATGGCGCTGATTAGCCTTGCCTCCAATGACAACAGGTTTAATTTTGTCAGCCTTACCTCACAGCTTAGATCCTCTATCAGGGTAGACCAGATGCCCAACATTAAACCCATTAATGGGCATGATCTTAACTCCTGAGTAACTGGGTTTCGAATGAATTACAAATCAGGCCCATTATTCCAAATATTTCTACAAATGACTCAATTAAACCAGATAAACAAGGATTCGAAATAATGCATCAACCAATGCGTGGCAAATAATGCACAAAGTTATCGTTCAAGCAAATATAAAGGTAAACTAATCGTAAAGAGCTGTCTCTCTAAACCTCTCTACCTTTCTCTCCTGCTTTTAAGAAGCTCATTAAAAACCTACCTCTTTGACCAAGCTTTTGGTCATCTGTTGTGCAGTTCCGTGTGAAATTTCATTTGGTAACACTCCTGTGGAGTGTCTTGGAATGTTTAAAGGTGCTAAATAAATGCAAGTTGTTGTCGTAATGCCTTGAAACTATTAAAAAAACAGTGTAGCAGTTCTTGCCTATAGTGGCAAGCAGTTCACCCGCCATACAGCAGGATTGCTGAGCTTTGAAATGAAAGGATTAAAATGAGAGAACCTGGGAAATTGGGAAATTTGAATGAAAGCGGAAAAATTGGAAGAAACACTGGAAGCAGGGGGAAAAAGGGTAAGGATAACGCGAGGAGTGAAAGGAGTAACGTGGGAAAAGAGAGGCGCAGAAAGTTATGAAGTGGCAAAAATGATTAATGAGAAGCGCACAATCTCCAGAGGTAAGCACCTTTATGCAATGTATCCGTTTAATAGGTTTTGTGATAAATTCATGCTGTCTAGGCGTGGGTTGTACTATATTCCGGCCTTAATCAGGTCTGAAGTTGCTGTGTATTACATTACTTAGCTCTTGTGTATTTTTCTACAATGAAGATTATGCCACTTAAGAAGTGATAAAAGGCTAACAAAACAATTCATGAAATAAGTGATTGATACTGTTTGTCCTTCAATTATTCTGGGTTATCCATTTAAATAGACTTATTTTTATTTAGTGAGAAGTTTTTCTTTTAATTTCTGTGTGAAGTACCTTTGAATGCAGCAATTCCCATTGGTGCTTTGTTACATAGGAACAGCAGTAGGACTCTTGATAAAAACAAAAAACTGCGGATGCTGGAAATCCAAAACAAAAACAGAATTACCTGGTAAAACTCAGCAGGTCTGGCAGCATCGGCGGAGAAGAAAAAAGTTGACGTTTCGAGTCCTCATGACCCTTGAAGGGTCATGAGGACTCGAAACGTCAACTTTTTTCTTCTCCGCCGATGCTGCCAGACCTGCTGAGTTTTTCCAGGTAATTCTGTTTTTGAGTAGGACTCTTGAACCTGTTCCACTGTTCCTTTAGATCATGACTGATTTGTACCTTAATCCCATTTATCTACTTTTGTTCCATATGCCTTCCCACATTTCTCTAACAGATATCCATTACAAATTCTACTACTTTGGACCTATGGTGATGGGCAACCTAATTGCCCGTTACCCTTGTCCTTCTCGGTGGTAGAGGTCGTGGATTTGGGAGGTGCTGTCAAAGAAGTCTTGGAGTTGCTGCAGTGCATCTTGTAGATGGTACACACAGCTGCTACTGTGCACCAGTGGTGGAAGAAGTGAAAGTTTTAGGTGGTGGGTGGTGTTCTGATCAAGCAGGCTGTTTTGTCCCGGATGGTATTGGGCTTTTAAGTGTCATTGGAGCCGTACTCATCCAGGCAAGTGGAGAGTATTCCATATTACTCCTGACTTGTGCCTTCTAGATTGTGGACAGGCTTTGGGAGTCAGGAGTCAGCAGGATTCCCAGCCTCTGACCTGCTCTTGCCCAGTTAAGTTTCTGGTCAATGGTAACCCAAGGGTGTTGGCAGAGGGGGATTCAGCGATAATTATGCCATTGAAGTGAAGGGGAGATGGTTAGATTCACTCTGGTTGGAGATGGTCATTGCCTGGCACTTGTGGGGCATGAATGTTTTATCAGCCCAAATCTGAATGTTATCCAGGGCACGGATTCCTTCAGTATCTGAAGAAGTGCGAATAGGATTGAACACTGTGCAACCATTAGCAAATATCCCCCACTTCTGACCTTAAGTTGGAGGGAAGGTCATTGATGAAGCAGCTGAAGATGGTTGAGACTATAGGACCAAGGATGGTTAGCCCTGAGGAACTCCTGCAGCTGAAATGATTGGCCTCCAACAACCAGAACCATCTTCCTTTGCACTAGGCAAGACTTTAGCCAGTTTCACTAGGTCTCCTCAGTGCTGCATTTGGTGAAATGCTGGCTTGATGTCATGGGCAGTTGCCCTCATCTCAGAAATTCAGCCTCTTTGTCTACGCTTGGAACAAGCTATAATGAGGTCAGGAACTAAATGATCCTGATGGAACCTAAACTGAGCATCAGTGAGCAGGTTGTTGCCAAGTAAGTGTCACTTGAGAGCACTGTCGACAAAACCTTCCTTTACTTTGCCGATGATTGAGATGGACTGATGAGGCAATAGTTGGCTGGATTGCATTTGTCCTGCTTTTTGTGCACAGGACATATACAAAAAAAAAAAATTGGCATTTTTTAAATCCAGGGATAAAGTTAACACTGATGAAAAGTGTGAAGTTTTCATGATGACAGTATCATGCATGTGTGACATGAGGATTGGATTTACCTCTATGCATTAACACTCATAAACAATAGATACAAATCTTGTCGAGCATCTTGGATGCAGTTGGCATTTCTTTCATCAGGGACAAGGGAATAATAAATCTGAGCAGGAGTAATCATTACAGTGCATCGAGCGTGATTCACCATTCAGTATGATCATAGCTGATCTTTGGTTAATTCTACTTTCTTGCCCATTCTCAATCTTCCTTGATTCCCCGAGAGATCAAAAACCCGCCTGTCTCATCCTTAAGTATAGTCAGTGATGGAAAATCAACCCGCTAGGGTAGAGAATTCCAAAGAAGGATCCAACCTTTGCTGTAGTAGCTCCAATGCCAGTATATCCTGACTCAAATATGGAGACCAAAATTGCCTTTACATTCTTGTTACTTCAACCCTTGTTCTGTTCTGTACTCTCATACGCTGGCTCCAATCTGTTACGGTACAGTACCTAAAATACTTCCAGGAAATCATAACCCAAAACAATTTAATGAAATGGTGCATTGGTTTATATTAGCATTTACTAACAAGCCACCAGCCACAGTGTGAGACTTGACATTGGTCACAATGTCACAAGTCTGGGTGAAAGTTCATTTTGAATCAGAATGAGCCAGACATTATGATTAAAATGGCTGCCACTTCAGTGATTGGCGACTACATCTTGGTGGGTGTTTTTTTTTTGTAGTCACGCTAGTTATTTGTGATGAAATGCAATTTTTATTGACATATTTGCTCCTGACATTGCCTGCAGCAGGGTTCCAAACAGCTGAGAAATTCCAGCGTGTAGTTGGTCTGATGCTAAAGTGACACAAGTTTTTAATCATCAAGATTCAGTATGTGTTGCCTGTGTTACTATTTGAATATAATGTGCGTTATTCCTGATATCGGTAACATATTTTTGCATGTAACACTTAGCTGGGTTTCAGCCCTCTGCCACCTTCTTTCCATTTGGTTCAATGGAAGCGACTCCATTCAGGGTTGTAATTTCCGTGATCAGGTTTACACTGGTTTCTAAGCCGAACTTGCTGACAAAAATTTATCCTGAAATTATCTCGTTGGCATGTTCGTTTTTTAAAAAGCAACAACGATCAAGAAATTAGGTCAGCTCTTGAATGTTTTGTTGGGGAGGTGCTTTATATTCAGGTATATTCTGCAAGAAGCCATAGAACTGTGCTGTTGGGTGTAGTACACATTACCTGACACCTGGAAAAGAGCTAAAGATTTCTGAAAAAAAGAGACATGCTGTTGAAGTTTTTCACCCTGCACTCATCAGGACAGAAGCAAGAATACCAAATTTCAAAGGGACCAGCAATTTATACTAGCCACAACTAAATCTGCATGGTGCCATATGCCCCAATGACTGGTGGATCATATCAAACAGCGCACCCCTTCGGCTGTTTGCAATAGGCAGAGTACTGACTGTACCCAATCAGCCCATGCTTGCAAAACTTAGAACCAACAATTCTTGATAAGCAATGGGGTGAAAGGGGAATGTGGGGTTGAGGTTACACTCAGATCAGCCATGATCTTAAAGTGTTTCTCACGTGTCGGTGCAGACTTGATGGGCTGAAGGGCCTCTTCTGCACTGTGTGATTCTGAGATTAAGTGTGATTCTGCAATTGAAGCACACTTACTGAACAATCCCAAGTGTCCTAATAACCAATATCAGTTGGGCTCACAATGTGGTTCACTTACGCTTGCTAGAAGCTACATATGTTCATATCCAGGGCCCTGTCCTGTGCAAACAGAAGGAACATGTTCAGACATGGACAAAGCTTGGGGACAGCAGTTCCCTAGTGCATTTCCCATGGCTATGTCTCAACTAATCAACTTACCAACCTTTTTCTTATGCAGTGTAAATTGTTGTCTCCTTTGATATTTGATATTCTTGTGTCTGCCCTGATGAGTGCAAGACTTCAACAGCAAGTCTCTTTTGTTCAGCAAAGCTAAATATCTAGAGATAGCAGCCAACCTATAGAGGAACAGTTACCCTGCATTTATAATGAAATGGCTCTCTACAGCAGTGAGGTCTTGTGGCCTTTGGCTGCAGGCGAATGCGTTGCATGGTGTAATGACCTTGTCTTACAAAACTACCCCCTGACTTTCCACGAGTAATACTGCAAGTGTTTCTTCAGCGCTCCTGATAAAAAAACAACATTGATGGTCCGGACTGCCATGTTCTGACTTCTCAACTCTCAAATGATCAATAATCCAGGGGGAAGGAATAAAACTCTTCAAAGATACTCTGAAGCTCTCCTCAAAGCACAGCAGTATTGACATGAGTGACTGGGACGAGTTTGCTATTAATCGTTCAAAATGGTGACAACTTGTCCATCAGGTGGCGTCACATGGTCTTAACGATGAGGCCGAGCGTCAGCAGAGAAGGAAAGAAAAGGAAGCAAATCCTGCACTCTGGATCCCACTACCTCGGGACGTCCTGCCCCATGTGCCCAATAATCTGGAGGTCGTGAACTGGCTTGTTCAGTCACGCGAAGGCCCAAGGCAGAAACTCGCAGCCCTGAGTGCACATCATATCCGAATCGAGGGAGAGCCACTGCACCATAAGACCTCCCTCCGTGACTTGACGAGGATTACAGTTAAGGGTGAGGAGTATCTCTCTCCAGAAGCTGGCTGTTGGTGAGCTTAACTTTTGTGAGAGAAAGCTTGTTTTGCCAGAGGGCGGGGTTGCTGTCGTCATTAGCTGCAGAATGAGGAGAAAATGAGGGCTTGGGGAATGCAGAGGTTAAGGGATATGCCTGATTTGCAGCAGGTGACAAGGGAGGCGTGGAGATTCGAAACAAGGAAGCTTGGGGCTCCAAGGGTGACTGTGGCTTGGGCAGGGCTGAGTTCATGAAGAGCTGCAGGGAGATTCAGTTATCTGCATTGCACCACTGGCAATGAAGGTCATTTTACTGCCGTCAACCTTAATGCTGCAGGCACTTTGTTTGTTTGTCTTTTGGAAAACTTTTCTGCTTTGTGAAAGGACGACAGGCTAAAGCTGTGCAAAAAGTGAACTATCTTTATTCAAATGTGCAGCAGTGATGATACACACATTTATTGCAACAACCTCATTGCATTTATATAGCGCCTATTAGGTGGTAAAACATCTCAGTGCACTTTACTGTATTTTGCTGTTGCATTCGCCTTTTCCTGGTTCCATGAACATTCTACTAGCACACGTAGAGATTATTATTTTCCCCTCTTATTGAAGAAGTAGCACAAAGGAGTGGCTGTTTTGCCAGTGGGTGAGCTGGAAGAGATGCATACGGTCCACCACACACACACGTCGGTTCTGGAGGTTTCCTTTGCAGAGGTCGTTGTGGATTCCTTACGTTAATAACAGGAATACATGCTGGCAAAGAGCTACTGCTGACAAAGTGCCTCTCTGCTACTGTCTGTGTGCCACTTATCCCATCCACAAGACTTTGGAATGTGACCCCAATCTTTGCCTCTGAGGAAGCTAAAATATCTTTGGTCTTGACCCAAAGCCACTAGGGGTTTCCTGAGAGGAGCTACTATTGCATCTATCGCTTGTATAAACAATAGCTTTGCTGTAGACACGCTTGGTGCTGCCATGTACTAGATGGATCCACATCCAATCATTGCTGCAGGATCTCTGTTAAACTAGAGACATCCATTACCTTTTCATTCCAAATGTCAGAGGTAATAAATCTCTAACTGAAAGATGACAAGATCTAGGGGACTTGCGTTTAGGGCTTTTCACAGCCACCAGACATGCCAAAGTGCTTTACAGCCAGTGAAGTACTTTATGGGGAAAATTTTAGCCCCCCCGTTGGGGGGTTGGGGGGGGGTGGGGGGGCGCAAACCTGATTGGGGCCGCGCCCCCATTTTACGCGGGGTGGGCCAATTAAGGCCTGCCCAGCGTGACGTACACCCAGAAGCGCTGAGCGCTCCTTGTGCGGGCAGGGGGGGGATTGCCCTGAGTCAGGGCCTGCCCCCTTTCGTGCGTCTGCGTGAAAGAGCGCAGAAATCTCCCTGAGGCACGGAGCTGCCTCAGGGAGATTAGTTTAAGTTGCGGAAAGTTTAATAAAGGTGTAAAAAAAATTTTAAGGACATGTCCCCTCATGTGCAACTGCCACATGAGCTGGGACATGTCCATTCAGTTTTTCAAAAATGTTGATTTATTCCACAAACCCTTTGTGAAACCTCATCCCACCCGTGGATGAGGTCTCATGAAAAATGCGAAGGCCGCCTGGGCTCTTCGCCTGCCCCCCCGCCAACCAGGTTGGACGGGCAGCTCAGTTAACCACTTTAATTAGTTTTTAAATGGCCTTAATAGGCCTTTGACAGTTCGGCAGGCGCGCAGCGGTGTCGGCTGCGCGCCCGCCAAACTGACAATCTAAGTGACGCGCGGTGACATCGGGACGCACGCCCGACATCACCGCGCGTCATTTTACCGCGCGTCATTTTACACGTCGGTGAGTGGGCCTCGTCCCCGCTCGCCATCTGGAAAATTCAGCCCTATGATTTGCAGCCACTGTTTTAATGTAAGAAATGAGGCAGCTAATTTGCACACAGTGAACTCCCACAAACAGCAATGTGATAATGAGCAGATAATCTGCCCTTTTGCAATGTCGATTGAGGGATAAATATTGGCCAGGAGACCAGGGAGAACTCCCCTGCTCTACTTCAAACTAGGGATCTTTTGCATCCAACTGAGTAGGATGATGGGGTCCTCAGTTTAATGTATAATTTGAAAGACAGCATCTCTGACAGTGCTGCATTCCCTCAGTACTGCACTCCCTCAGTACTGCACTGGGGTGTCAGTCTTAATTTTTATGCTCAAGCCCTAGTGTGGGACTTGAACCCAGAACTTTTTGACTCAGAGGTGAGAGCACTACCACCTGAGCCGCGACGGACACTCGAGTAACCTTCTAGTGAAATTAACTTTTGAACACAGGTAACAAACCATTTGGGTCAGACAATGTCTGTGGAAATGTGAATATTGCCAAGTGGTTATGTGTCATTGTCACTTGTAACTTTGGGGAGTAACCAAAGGAAGAATTTTAACTGCTTTTGGTTTCAGTTCGATTTTAACCACTGGGCCTCAATAATATGCTGCAGTCTAAATTCCTGCCCAGAATGGGTGTGGAATGGGCTGGAACATGGATGCCAACCTGTGGAAAATCAAGCAGCTTGGGGCCAGCACCCTCGAATAACTTTGAAGACTACGGAGTTAATGTTTAGAGACCAATATGGCTCTTATATTGGACTTGAAACGTTAACTCTGTTTCTCTCTCTACAGAGGTCTGTCGAGTTTTTCCAACATTTTCTGTTTTTATTTCAGATTTCCAGCATTAGCATTATTTTGCTTTTATTTGTAGACTGTGGGTGTGTAGAGTAGGGGGTGTGATCTCCTGGTAGGGAAAGAGGTGAATCCAGGATAGGGAAGTCCTAAACATTCCTTATGCACCTCACTGTGACATTCCTGCTCCTCCTGGCCTCACAAAGGAGAGTTTTAAAAAAAAAATACACTTCTTATCCTCTTCTGACTTCAATCCTCTTTTATTTTAAGTTGACCCGGGAGAGAGCTGCCTGGTTTCTCCTGCTCAAGTCAGCGTTAAAATAGTGACCAGGGCCTGATGGCATAATTTCAAACCCTAACCTTTCAGCCTTCTTTAAGTTATGTACTTTCTTTTTCATTTCTGCCCAGGTCTTTCTAATGGTTGATGTAGGATTCACCATCCCCATATTAGACCAATGTTTGCCTTACCCTTTTGTACTTATACGATCATTTCTCCAGCCCTCCCCCAACTCAGCAAAAAATCCGGTGCTTTTTCCATAGCCAGGTTTACCAGAACTGAAAGGTCTGGTTAGTAAAATGTGAATCCTTTGGTTTGTCCGGTTGACAGTGAGCTATGTTGTAACCCAAGTTCACCCTAGACAATTCGGACATCTGTACCAATTAGGTTAGCTCCTGGAAAAGTGTTAAAACGTACATTTTAAATATATAGTGTCGGCCAACAGATACGAACAAAAAGCGTATGCTCCCTTTGCCAAGAAGCCCAAACTTTCTACCCAGCTTTTGAAAACTAAGAGGAATGTTGAACTCATATTTTTTTGGTTAATTGTCAGGCTTGTTTTCTTGATTTGGGCTGACATGTGTGGAATGGTTGTAGTGATGAAGCTGCCGCTGTGCAATTTAGTGATGGATCAGTTGTTCCTAAGCTGCCGGCCCTCTATTCACACGTCTGCTGCAAGAGCTGGTAGGTGACAGTGAAATCCGTGTCTGCGCTGAGACAGGCTGTGCAGTGCTGTCAAATCCCTGCTGGACTCGCGCAGAACATTGATTTCAGATTTTTAATTGCATCTTTGCATGAAGATTTGGCACGCTGGCCTTGTCAAAACTGTTATTTAAATTCGGTTCTAAAAGCGTTTAAGGTACAGGGAGTTGAAGGATGTCAGGACCTTGGACAGGACCTTGGACAGGACCTTGGACAGGACCTTGGAGAGGGCACAGAGCAGATTCATCAGAATGGTGCCGGAGATGAGGGACTTCAGCTTGTGCGGACAGGCCAGAGAAGCTGGGATTGTTTTCCTCAGAGACAAGAAGATTAAGGGGAGATTTAACAAAATAGAGGTGATCAAAATTATGAGCGGTTTTGGTAGAGTAAGTAAGGAGAAACTGTTTCCATTGGCAACAGTGCCAAAGGATACAGATTTAAGATAATTGGTAATGAGGGTCTTTTGTCCCCTATACAACAAATTTTTGCAGGGCTCTGGGTGGGGGGGTGGGGTGGGGGGCTGGGGGCGGTGGGGCGGTGGGGCGGTGGGGGGTGTGGGAGTGAGGGAGTGAGACCAGTTGGATAACTTGTTCAGCACAAGCATGATGGGCCAAATGGTGTGCGGTAAGATTCTGAGTTTACGTATGTTTTTCTATTGCTCCAGCACAAAAGGAAGACAGGTTTGCATTTATATAGTGCCTTTAATGATCCCAGGACATCCCAAAGCACTTTACACCCAATGAAGTACTTTTAAAGTTTAATCCCTGTTGTATTGTCGCACAGCAAGGTTCCAGAAACAGCAATGTGATCATGATCAGATCATCTGTTTTTATTTAGTGACGTTTGTTAATGTTATTTGGAACCCTGTGGAGCTCAGAAAAGTGACTGAGCATCTGGTTTGTCTCAGATAGTCCTGAATTTGAAGCATCATTCAAATTACTCTGAATGGAAGGCACTTCTTCTATATACATTGCTGTAGGGTTGGGAGACCACAGTCCGACTAAGATCCCAGTGCTGCTCTCCTCTGGTAAAGAGGAAATGGTGGTGTAGTGGTAATGTCACTGGTCTTGTGATTGAAGCCCAGGCTAATCCTCGAGTTACATTGGTTCAAATCCCACATGGCAGCTGGTGGAATTTAAATTCAATTCAATTAATAGATCTGGAATATAAAGCTCACCTCAGTAATGGTGACCATGACAACTATCATTGGTTGTTGTAAAAAGCTATCTGGTTCACTGATGTCCTTTAGGGAAGGAAATCTGCTGTCCTTACCTGGTCTGGCCTACATGTGACTCCAGACCCACAGCAATGTGGTTGACTCTGAACTGGCCTATGAAGTGGCCTAACAAGCTGCTCAGTTCAAGGTCAATTAGGGACAGGCAACAAATGTTGGCGACAGCTGGCAACCAGATTCAACATGCCTGGCACCTAATAATGGCGCAAAAGTTTCCAAACACACTCCCTATGTAATAAAACTCACCCAGTCATTGCTTGTTAAGCAGTGCTGCCCCATAAACCTGCTGGCCTTCCATAGCTCTGAAACGCTTCATCAAAGACAACTGAGATCCATCATGAGAATCCGATGGCTGAACAAAGTCACAAACAATGAGGTCTTTCATCGTGCTGGACTCGACAGCGTGGAGACCACCATCCAGAAAGTTCATCTTAGATGGGCCGACCATGTCTTTCATGTGGATGATTACAGCATTCCCAGCACTCCTTCTATGGGGAACTGTCTCAGGGCAAACGACATCAAGATGGTCAGCACAAACAATACAAGGACACCATTAAAAAAAAGCCTTGCACACTCCTGCTTTGCAAACCACCTCTCTAGGGAAATCACTGTAGCCGACCGGCCCATTTGGAGGCAAGCACTGAAATTTTGGTTCAAAGCATGTTTTGAGGACCATGTACGCCAAACTTGCAACATCTGATGTGCCCAGTGGAAGTCTAGAAGTGGTGCAGCTGCAGAAGTGCCCCCAAGCACCAACAACGGACAATATGAACGACCAGTTCTGTTAATGTCCGCGCCGATTCCGCATCGTACTCATCAGCTGTGGAAAGAACCGCAGAAGATGATGAAACCACTAACAGCTTGGATATTCCTGAATGACAAACTACTTCCTTTCGCAGCCCTCCACTTCCTGTGCAACAGGCGCTTTTGACTGATGACCTGCCCCAGTACACGGCTGCAGAAATTTCCCTTCCAGTCCCGAGCAAGCCAATGCAGAGGGCAGGAAACTCAAGAGCTACACTTCACTTCTGAACAGATGGAAATGCTGGTGCGCTGCATCCATTCAGTACATGGAAATCCAGGACAATCCGCCCTCCTGTTTCTAAGCAGAGCCTTTGGCTGCAGTTTTATAACAAAAACTAGAGACGGAGAGAAAACAAGAATGTCACTAATGAATGCAAACTGCTATAAATAATTCCTTTAATCTCTCTCAGTTTTTGTGTAGTCTGCACTAGTGTTCAATTCTGATTAACGGGTTCAATCCCCATTTGATTTATGGCCCTATTAACAGATGGGGAGGCATTTCATAAATGTGTTGAAAACCAAAAATAAGGTTTGCCTAAAGAATATGAACATAAGCCTGTAAGATATTCTTATTAAAAGTTCTAGAGCAAATGACGCATTGATCTTTTCCAATGATAAACGCTGGCCTGTGGTTGGGTGTCGCCAAGAGTGACTGTTCAAAGTGCTTATATTAACAAGACAGCTGACGGGTTGGTTGCAAAGGAGACTGGCAGAACCACACTACCTTGAAGGCAAACCATAGCTGGTTAACGGTTTTAATAAATGACCAGCAGTTTTAATAAAGGAAACCTGAACATGACCCAGTGCTCAGCCTTGGGATTGAGGTTTACATTTTGGAATTTGTTGTGGTGTTTGAAGTTGACAAGCACTAAATGTTCAATTAGAAAAACTTTGACCACAGCTATGCTCTCAATGCAAGTGAAATCCAGCCCTCGTAGAAAGACTGCTTAACTCTTAAATCGCTGGGATATCAGGAACTGGATAGGATATAATTCAGCGTGTTGCTAATTATTCTTCACCCTACACACAATGTGTCAATGTAACTGGGGTAGAATGTAACTGTTCCTAGCAATGATTTTAGCAAGCAATGGGCAATGACAAGGAGATGTAATTAGCGGGCTCCTATGCAGTTAGTTGAGTTAATAACTTGCTTTTGAAGCCCTTTTGAGATTTCAGTGTACCCAGGGTGTCAGTGCAGCTAGAATGTATGACACCCTGAAGAATGGACATAAATGACAAGCAATGATGTTACAACAGTGATACTTCAGAAGTATTTCATTGGCTGTAGGATGCTTTGGGACATCCTGAGGTCATGAAAGGCATTATATAAATGGAAGAATTTTGTGTTGCTCCTTGTTTGTCTTTTAGTCTTTCATTTCTGTCTTTTATTTATTCTTTTCTCATTCACGGGATGTGGATCTTGCTGGTGAGGCCAGCTTTTATTGCCCATCCTTGGTTGCCCATGAGAAGGTGATGGTGAGCCACCTTCTTGATTGGCAGATTTCTTTCCCTAAAGGGATATTAGTGAACCAGATGGGTTTTTACAACAATCAATAAGTTTCATGGTCACCATTACTGAGACTAGCTTTCAATGCCCAATTTTATTAATTGAATTTAAATTCCACCAGCTGCCATGGTGGGATTTGAACCTTGTCAAGAAGATTTAAGAATGTCTATAATGTTATTGGAAATTATTTTTAAATAGAATCCTAGTGGTGGCTGTGTCTACATGTGTGTGTGTGCGTCTTAATTGGATTAAAGCCAGCTGGTCTAGAGGCTTTGACATATAGAAGAGAAGTTTGAAATGTTAATTAGGTAAATTACAAGGTGAAGTGTAAAGGGGGCAATTTGCATTTTAAATAAACCACTCAAAAGAATGGGTGAAATATCACACCTAGCCAGAAGAAGCCAAACAATGTGTTTACTTTTTTCAAAGCCTACTAATAAAATTGGTGCTATGAAAAGGTTTTATTGTTAGAAGAGGTGAAGTTCAAAAAACCTAGTGATACAATGAGAATTTGCATTCGAAGAGGAAAATATGTATAAAGTAAGAGAAGACTATTGCTAAAAGGTAGAAGGATTCTAAGAGCTAAAGCCTCCAGCCTGTAAGCCTCAAGCCGCTGCCTACAAGGACCCAGAGCTGAAAGAAACTCATTTTGTATGCGACCAGAGTGTGCTTTGCCATGAGTCTGTTTAAATCTGTGTTTTATACTGTTGCCTTAACGGGGGTTTAACTGAGAGTCAGATTAATTAGGGGATTTTTTAGAAGTTATTACCGTGGTAATTTGTAGATATATGTACGTGCTCACAATCTTTTAAGTAATAAATGTTTAATTTAGTTTGATAAAAACTCTTGAGACTCGGTGGCCTTATTTTAACTGAATTCAAAGCCTGTATCTCGAAACATACAAATTACAAGAATTGGTTATGACAGTTGTTTCAAGTTTTCCTCTGGGATTTGAGCAACTCAGCATTTACCATCAGCTGTGTCATAATAACCTGTGTCCCTGGACCATTAGACTGGGTCTCTGGATTACTAGTCCAGCGACATTACCACTACTCTGCTATCTGAGTTAGGATGAGTGTGTGATTTAGCATGTGATGGTGTTCCTGTATACCCGGAGCCCTGTTCCTTCAAAGTGTTTGAGGGTTTTCTCTTTTTTAATTCATTCATGCGATGTGACCCCATCGCTGGCTGGGCCAGCATTTATTGCCCATCCTTAATTACCCTTGAAAGGATGGTGATGACCCGCTTTCCTGAACTGCTGCGGTCTGTGTGGTGTAGGTACGCCCACAGCGCTGTCAGGGAGGGAGTTCCAGGACTTTGACCCAGCGACAGTGAGAGGTGTCTGAAGGCTTTGCATGGGCCTGAAATAAATGGGGGGCAGATTATTCATTGTGTGCATATTTGAGCTGCCTATCTAGTATACGAAACAGCTGGCTAGCTTTACTATGCTACCTTTCTGCACTCCACTTCTGTCCATCTTCCCAGCTTGTGAAGCATTGTTCACTGAGTTGACCTTTGCTGTCACCAGCTACTAGGTTTGCTGCTGTCCTGTCACGAGGCGCCATACAGGGCAGCACTCTTCACATCCATTTCAAACACCAGTATCTCCACTTTGTCAGCCATCAAATGGGTTATGGGTGCTAAGCCACTCCATCGCTTACTCACAAAATCCATTTCCTACCTCCACATTCATTGTTGCCAGTTACCTATTATTTTCCATAGAGCTGTTGGAGAGGCTGAGAACATTTTATTTAAACTGGAATGCAACCATTAATCTTTTAATTGTCAAATCCCTTTTTTTCCTTGTTAAAGAAAGAAAGAATTGCATTTAGATTACATCCTTTTCCCACCAGCAGACACCCCAATGAAGTAATTTTGAAGTGTAGCCACTGTTGTAAAGTAGAAAATGTGGCAGCCAATTTGCACACAGCAAGCTCCCACAAGCAGCAATGTGATAATGACCAGGTGCTGATCTCTTTATGTGATATTGGTTGAGGGATAAATATTGGTCAGGACACCAAAGATAACTACCACCCCCACCCCCGCCTCTCCGCCCATCCCTCCGACTCACACTCCGCCCCTCCCCCTGCCCCGCTCCTCCGCCCCTCCCCCCGCCCCTCCGCCCCTCCGCCCCTCCCCCCGCCCTTCCGCCCCTCCGCCCCTCCCACCCTCCCCGCCGCGCTCCCGCCGCGCTTCCGCCACCCCCACCAACCCCCCCCAACCCCCCCCCCGCCAACCCCCCCCCCCACCAACACCCCCCCCCCACCACCACCAACCCCCCCCCCACCACCACCAACCCCCCCCCCCCCACCAACCCCCCCCTCCAACCCCCCCCCCCCTCCCCCCCTCCCCCCCCCAAACCGACCTTGCTGTTGTTCAAAATAGTGCCATGGGATCTTTTACGGTCACCTGAGATGGAGGTGGGGCCTCTGTTTAATGTCACATTCAAAAGTTGGCACCACTGACAGCGCAGCACTCCCTCAGTAGTGCATTGGAGTGTCAACCTTGATTTTTGTGCTCAAGCCCTGGAGTGGGACTTGAACCGGGAACCTATGATTGAGAGGTGAGCGTGGTACCCACTGGGCCACAGCTGACACAACAGGCCAACATGTTAAGGGCTCATGATGTGGCAGATTTCCCTGTTAGCCCATAAGTGGCAGACCCAGTCTGTCTTGAATAAGTCATCACATTGATCACAGAAGATCTGGTTACATGCAATTAAAAAGCTCACAGCCCTTCACCACCCAGCCCTCCCCAACCCACCTTAGCTCCAGGAATGGAAAGCCTACCGCAATAGGTGTAAACTAAAAAAAGAAACATTTTATGATTTAAAAGATTGCAGTAGATGGGTCCAAGTTAACATAACCCCGTGGTAATGTATGATTTTTCAAGAGGATAGTACATGTTTAAGAAATGAGGTTTTGTTACTGATGTAGCAATGTAAGTAGCATTTGTTTCTGGTACATCAATGTCATCAAAGATGTAGAATGAAAAGCATTCAAATGCCTATCTTTTGAAAATAGAACTTAATTAGAATCTTGCTGCTCTACTCTCCACCTCCCCTTTTCCAGGGTCAGAAAAACACTATAGATTGAAGAGGGGTAAGTTTGGGGTGGGTGGGGAGGGGGGTGGGGGGCCGTGGTTATAATTTGGGGAGGACCCTCCAGATTTTCACCCCAATTAAGATGGAAATTCCAGTTGCGGGAGGCATAGGGTTGGGGGTATTATTGAGATGTTGTCACCCATTCCTTCTATTCAACCCTCAATGTCTTGGCAGCAGTTTGGGGGAGTCAGAGTCATAGACTCATAACAGGAGGAAGAGGCCATTCAGCCCATTGAGCCCATGCCAGCTCTTTGTAGAGCAATCCAGTCAGCCCCATTTCCTTGCTCTATCCCCATAGCCCTGCCGGTTTACTTCCCTCAAGTGTCCATCCAATTTCCCTTTGAAATCATTGATCATCTCTGCTTCCACCACTGTCAATGGCAGTGAGTTGCAGGTCACAGTGTAAAAAAAAAAAATCCCCCTCACATCCCCTTGTCTCAGCCAAAGCATTAAATCTGTGTCCTCCTTGTCCTTGTACCATCAGCTAATGGGAACAATTTTCTTGGCCTACCTTATTCAAGCCTGGAGGAATCTGGGAACCTGGGAATCCCACCCAGTTTACCCTGTCAGGCCAGGCCACTCCATGGCTGTTGAAATCAAACATAGGTTCCTTTTAAGGATCTCTTAAAGGCCCCACCTAAATGGAAGACCAATCAATGACCCTGTAAAAGGTTCTCTTCACTGTTAGAGAAACATTGAAATGTCAACGTGCAGCTTGAAGTTTCTGAGAGAAGAATCTATTGTTCCTCAATAGGTATCTTGAATATTTAAATGATCCTTTCCCTGAAAATTGGAACATGATAATGGGAAGGTCAATGTTGCATGTGGACATTCCAGTCCACTGTATCTCGCTTCCTGGCTCCCGCCTTGCCAGGAACAGTGATGGTTTTAAACTGCCCTTACTAGGGTTGACTGCACTGGCTATCTCTCTGATTCAGTGGAAATGTTAAGATGTGCAGATGACACTGTAACTGGCGAGAATTATCTGTTCTTCTTTAGAATAGCCAGTCAGTGGTCCTTATCCTCAATTGCAGTAAAATGTGACTTTTCTGGAAGGTAGTACTATGTGTCAGCTGTGGTTGGGTTGGTTGTACTCTTGCCCCCCTGAGTCACAGATTTGTGGGTTCAAATTTTGTTCCAGAGCCTTACAAATACTTACCTGTTAATAACTTTCTGTGGCAAGTTGAGTAGGCTATTAATGCACAAATCCAGCCATGAAAATCACAAGTAGGTTGCGATAGCGAGATGCTCGTTTCGTGAGGCAATGGTAACTCGTAGCTATTTGCCATTCATGGAGAACCTCTTCCTCGCCACAAGTTGCCCTGTGATTCACGCATTAATAACGACAAGCACCGTTAACTTTGCAGTAAACTCTGGCCTAATATGTGGGATTGACCAGCACGGTGGACCAGCACACCATTACCTTTCACTTCGGCGATTTGGGTTCGAATTCAACCCCGAGTGATAAGGTGAAACTCCCCCTCTGGGTGGTACAAGGATTCTGCATGAAGTGAGCCAGAGCCTTAAACATAGGATATCGTGAAAAGTGAAACTGTAGTGGAAATAAGGGGATAAGGGGGAGCTGGAAACATACAGGTAGAATTTAGATCTGTGGGGAAACCATTGGAACAAACCCTTTAAAGACAACATGAGTTCCACTCTGCAGTGTTAAGCCCAATGTTTGCTTTAACACTATAAACCTAGTGTAAAGTACTAAAAACCAATAATTCCATCGGTCTATTCCCGGTTCTCTTAGCATCATATACAAACATTGGGAAAGATTTTTTTTCCCATTGGACACTTTCTTTTTCCCAAAAATATACTTTAATCATAAAATTTGCAGAAGTGCGTTACAAAACTTTTCAAATTGAATATACAGAAAGTGTGATAAAATTCAACTTTTCTCCATAAACTGTGTTCCACTCTGAGGTGCCTCGATACAATTGCAATACTCTTCATATTTACAATATACATTCCATGTCAGACATACAGCCCGAGGGCAAAACATTTCAAATTGAATTTTACAGAAAGTGCAATAGAATTCAACTTTTCTCCTTATAGCATGTTCCACTCTGCAGTGCCTCACTGTTATCACCAGTTAAACCACAATGAAAAATTCAATTCCATAGACGCCACACTCGCTGCATAGTTAAGGCTCGTGACAATCTTTTCCACTAAGGCCATCGTGTCAGTTATCTGTCTATCTATAGATATATTCAAGTGGGTCTTAGGAGGTCCAATTAGTAATTAGTTTGTCTTTTCTTCCTTTGGATACTCCTGCTGTGTTTGGAGAGAGTGCTGACATGCCCTTGTGTTTACTGAGGTAATGGCTGAAAGAGCATCGCTACCTCACTTTTTGTCTTTCGATGTCAGCACTGGTGGACGGGCATTCTGGGCACTCGGGCACTAGCATCAGGCACTCCAAGAAAGTTACAGTATGATCAGTTACACCGTGAAACACTTTGAGAGTGACTATAGGCCCTGTTGCATCCATTTTCTGGGTGGAAAAATGATGCAAAGAGGTTTGATTGACCAGGAGCAAACTCCCAAGCCCGAACAGTGTCAGAAACATAATGGCTTCCATGTTGGTTCTCACACTGAAGAAGAATTACCTCAGCAAGTGGGTCATTTAATAAGGGGGCCGATGCCTGCTTCAGGATCCAAATGGGGAATTTGTTTCTCCTGAATGTGGCAGGCTTCAAGTCTGTTGTACTCAGGACTACCTGGCGTACATGTGACCTAACCAGCAGTTCTTGAAGAGACTGCTGGAGGCTGTACTCCCCAATGCTCATTAGTTCCCTTGGATGGTGTCCCATCGTGCTGCTGCCCCACAACCCAGCGAGCTTGTGACTGGCGGCCTGGAGCTTGACAAACAATGATTCTACCGTGGGCCCCGTTAGGCACTGCCCTGGATTTGGCATGATCCGATTTCTAAAGCCTTTGGGCCTGAAGGTCCACAGGGTATTGTCCTGGTCTCCCACCGTAACCCCAACAGAGAGCTGATTTAAATCTGAGTGAATCTGTTCTGCTCCAACTTATGTTTCAAAGTCAGCCTCTGGAATTCTCTACCCCAGAAAGTTGTGGACGCCCGGTTGTTATTGTATTCAAGTTTGAGATGGCAACACTGCAGGAAAGTGGAACTGAGGTAGAAGATCAGCTGTGATCTTATTGAATGGTGGAGCAGGTGCAACAGGCTGAATAGCCTAATCCAGCTCCTATTACTTTGCTCTTAAGTGTAAAGAGTGTAACTAAAGTGCACCACACAATTAGCCACAAAGGACAACAGAAAACTTCTACAGAGACAATCGTGATTCCCTTCCCCAGGGAGCTGAGATTTGAAGAAACACTATTGTTACTTAACGGGTCTGATTCTAAACAAATAGACACAATTTCCCGACGGGAGCATCTACCATCTCCTTGATTTCTCTGTACCCAGTTTCCTGATGCTGGTCTAGGTGTGTTTCTCTCCAGCGGTCACAGGCGATTTAAGCCATCTACTTTTGAGGAGCTATTTGGGACAAGTGGGAACAAAGGTTCTGAATTTTCGAAGGTCGCACAGCAGACCACCAACAAGATTTGGGCTGTGCCATTTCGCATCAAAATGGTTTCTGTTGTCTAAGTGTGTCTGCTGATCCCTGCACAGACAAGTGAAATAATAACATGTACATGAGTGGTCTAGGGCCATCTAACCAAAGTATCAGATGAGCATAAGAAGTAGAAAACGCTTTATCACAACGCAATGTTTCTTGAGAAAAGTATTTTGTCATAAGTACTGTGATTGATCGACCATGGGGGAGTTGAGGAGATAGTTTTTCACCCAGGGGACGGTGGGGGTCTGGAATTTACAGCCAGAAAAGGGTGGTAGAGGCAGAAATTCTAGCCACATTTACAAATTTCTTGCATGTCTACTTGAAGAGCAGTGACCTGCAGGACAACCAATCTAGTGCAGGAAGATGGTTTTTAGGCTGGGTTACTCTTGGTTGACCAGTACGAGCATGATGGACCAAAAGGCTTCCTTCCGTGTCATAAATTTTCTGTGATTTCTAAGGTTACAGGTTTACAGTGATTGAGTCAGCAAATTTTGCGTTTACAACACAAACCTCTGGGGTTTGTATCAGTGTTTTGGGAAATCATTTTGCAATTCCATCCATTTATGATGAGGTTCACTGTTCTGTGGTGGCTTTAGTCCAGCTCTGTTTTAATTAAATTGGATTTTCCCAGTTCTTCACTTTGCTTTCAGAGAACTCTACTCAATGATTCCATCCAATTTTCATGTAACCCAGAGAACCTGTTTATTCGTCGTTTTAATAATGATTTGAAAGCTTAATCCACAGTAGCACGTGGTACTAGTTTATTGTTTATACAATGATGCAAAGGAGGTTTACCGGGATGTTATCAGGTGCAAAGAACACATCTTTTTATTTTCTGTTGGACTGTGAATTAAAATTATGATGGCAGCAGGTTGAAAGACAACTTATCCTGTTCCAGTGGGCATATATATACAATGTTGCAGTTCTGGAAGAGTGTGTGCCATGAAAGACAGGATGGTGCTGGAAAGGAGTCCTGGACCAAGGGAGCTGCCTGACAACAGCATTTTAATTGGCTCCTGACCAGCTGACCAGGTTTTGTGTGAGGGCAGTGCAGCTGAATAGCTCCTAGCCTGAAAGGAACAAGACCTAAAACTCCTCTCTCCTGCATGTGGAAGATTCCACAATAATTCCACAATAATAGCTAGCTGGCTTTTCTTCTCTTATCTCTATAACCTGCTCTCTCCCTCTCTGAAAACCCCTGTCAAGAGGCAAAGGGGAAAATCACTGTTAGAGACATTGAAAGGCAAGTGCTCAACCAGTGAAGTAAATACTGGAAGTGCTGGAAGACCACCTTGTGTCATCAAAAGAACTGAAAGGAATTTGGAAAACATCAATCAAAACCCATCGAATTCTGTATTCCAGAATTGGTGCTATTGAACTGTTTTATCCCACCCTTAAAATCCATGTTTTTGTGTCTTATGTGTCTTGTATGTGTGTCTATAGGGATTTAAGAAGGGGTAGAGTTTAGGTAATGGAATAAAATATTAGCAGTTCTTATTTCTTCCTTTTGCCACTGGTTAACAACAGTCTGTTCAATGAACAGGTATTTACTTATTAAATTTACAAACCTGGTGCTCATATTCTGTTAACCTAAGTTAAACAGTTAGGTAGAATTGGGGCAATCTGGGGTTTAACTTAAGTTAAACAGTTAGGTAGAATTGGGACAATCTGGTGGTTTGATTAAACTTTTTCACATTGGTAGCAGATCAGGGAGCAGCGGGGTTTGATATTACAGCGCACTATCCCCAGTGAGTCGTGACACAGGGATGAGGAACTTCAGTTACGAGGACAGGTTGGAAACGTTTAGACCGTGTTTTGTGGAACATATATTAAGCCCAAGGACTCATTTGTAACCTTTCACTTTGGAGCAGAGATGCCTTCACAAGGCTGATGAAAAGCACCTCTGAATGCCACCAGGATAACTGAGTCCCTCCCTCTCACAAGTTTAAAGAAGGTCATGATCTGAACTTTGGCAGCAAATAGACAGTGATTGCTGATGATACTGCATCAGCATTGCTTGAGAGGCATATGTGTTGGTTAAACATCTTGCCATTGGCAGCATTCGTTGTCAGTTATCCCTGGAAATCAATCAAGCAAGAGTAAAGCACTTGGAACTCATGCTGTGCTCCAGGCAATGAGAAGAGGAGAGCATGAATTTCAATTTGTATCCGGAATAGACGGGAGCAGCAATGAGGATTAGATATCAGTGAAACAGAAAGCAATCCCAAAATTTCCAATGCCACCCTTAATTTAAATGATTTGACTTTATGAATCATTGATGTATGCTTCATCACAAAGTCTTGTATTTATGTAGCACCCTTAATAAACTCAGGACACCCCATAGCCAATGGAATACTTTTGAAATGTAGTGACAGTATAATGTAGAAAACATGGCAGTCAATTTGCGCACAGCAAGCTCCCACAAACAGCAATATGATAATCTACTTTTTATTAGTGACATTGATTAAGGGATAAATATTGACCCGGGATAATTCCCCTGTTCTTCTTCAGAATAACATCAAGCGATCTTTCATGTCCATCTGAGAGAACAGTCTGGACGTTGGTTTAATGTCTCATTTGAAAGGCACTACCTGTGCCAGTGCAGCACTCCCTCAGTGCTGCATTGGAATATCAGACTAGATTTTTGTGCTTAAGACTTGGGGAAGGATTTGAACTCACAACCTTCTGATGCAGAGGGTGAGAGCACTACCCACAGAACCACAGCTGTGGGTTAAAGTATTGCAGTAACTTTGCTCCTACAATGGTAAAAAAATGCACCAGTAAAATCACAAGCTTGGTTTCAGCTACGTTCTGGTTTAATTTACTTTGTATTCTCTCTACTCTTTTCAACCATGGTGGAAATAATTCTTTTCTTCCCCTCATGTGCATGCACAACAAAAAAAAAAATCAAGTTCCAATTTTGCAAGGCTACGCGACTTTAAGCTGAAGCAAGATCTCACCACATGGCAGGTCTGGATGAGCGATAACTTTTGTTTTCTGGAATTACACACCTATCATATTACCCACTCTCTCCAGAAGCCAAGTATTGCCAGATGCTTTCGTAATAACTGGCTTATTAACGTACATTCATTCAAAGAAATAATCAGTGACAGGCAGTGCGTTAATTCAGATCAAATGGCCAAACAGTTTCCTGCTCCTTTGTGGAACACTGGTTAACCTCATGAGCTCTCTTCTGATGCTTTTCTTTGCTGAGCTTTCTAGACAGAATAGAAACAATGGGAGGGCAGCAATTTTCTTTATCAACTGCATAACCTTTGTCGAAATTAGGGAGGTGGCTTACCAGGGTCATGCTTTGCCTCTCGTGCCTGTTGCGGCGATAGTCAGGACCACAGCTCACCAAAAGTGTCTGATCTTTGTACCTGTAAGCCGCTTGAAGGGCAACCTTGCCTTTGAAACCTTAATGAGGCTGAAGCGCTTTCCTTACAAAATGGACAGCCAGCTCCGTCAGGCGTACCAAACAACAGCAAACTTGAGGTGTGACCAATGTGTTTTTCGGCGGTAACCAGATTATTTTATGTTTCTATTTGGTGGCCAGCTGCTCAATGATATAATTGCTAATAGTTCAACAATTTTGGATCATAACCTCTGCTCCCATTTTGTTTATTTTTGCTGGTTCTCCTGTTTGTTCCTTAATTCCTTTACTTTGAGTTTGGACAGCTGCTGTCCTGCCATTCACACCTCATCTAGACATATCTTTTGTTTCTTTACCTGTCCCATCACCACTTCCTTTGGCTTATTTGTAACGTGTCACTTTTTACCATCGAATGTACCCTGTCCTCCACCCTGTATAGACCTTCTCTTTTAGTTGCTTGGTAGTGCAGAACTTGAGTATTGCTGAAAAAGAGACATGCTGTTGAAGCTTTTCATCTGGCACTCATCAGGACAGATGCAGGAATGCCAAATTTCAAAGGGAACAGCAATTTATACTGCATGAGAAAAGGACGCTGATTGGTTGGCAAGTTGACTCTGGTTGAGGCGTTGCCATGGAGAATGCAGGGGGCGGTTAATAGTTCCCTGGTGCATTCTCCATGGCAATGCCTTGACCAATCAGAGTCGACTTTCCAACTTTTCCTTTTATTCTTTTTCCCCAATCTCCCCAGTTTCACTTGCTGAACACCTTTTTACATTTCAAACTTTTCCCGGTGCTGATGGAAGGCCAAAAGACCTGAGTCATTAACTCTGTTTCTCTCTCCACAGATGCTGCCTGATCTGTCGAGTGTTTCCAGCATTTTTCTGTTTTAATTTTATACTAAGTTGCTTGTTGTACCTAAGTGCAGTTCATAATTGTTTTTTCATGCACAGTGCCACCTAGCATCAAATAATACAGCTCTGAAAAAAGCCGCTTGACTCAACGAGTGTTTAAGCTGCACATGAGCCACCTTTCTGCTCTACTTGGTCAACAGTCTGTCCTATATATCAGGATTTGTTGGAAATGGACTGATATAGAAAAGTTTAGTGGTTTTTTTTTTGAGTTTTCTGTTGTATCAGGGCCCCAGAATGACTGGGAGCTCAAACGAGTGAGATTAGAGATCAGAATGTGGTTTTGAGATTCTGGTAGTGGGTTCAGCAGAGTTTGAATGGTTTGCCTGAAGTGAATGAATTAAGCTGGATACTGGTTCAGTCGTCTCTGCCACTGCCCATCTGAAATTCTAACATGTTGTTCGCACGAGTACATGGCCATCAGGAGAGTACTAAAGGAGAGGTTAGTTGACTTCTCAATCAATGGTCTGTCTATTGCGAATGTATAGAAGTTCTAATTAACCTTGCCATGTAAAATGAAGCATCAAGTATTTATTCCCCAAAGGCAACTTTTAGTGAGCTATTATTACAGACATTGCTGGAGTGACAAGGTCTGTGTCTCTCCATCAATAATTGGAGTCATGATAACCCAAGTGCCTCACATAAATTGTCAAAGTGCTCGATGAACACCACTCACATGTAAAGGTCAGTTTTCCTAAATTTATGGCTTCAGTGACGATGAAAGTGCTCCTGGGTTATTTTGCCTTGGGTTCACTGACACCGACATCTGGACGGGTTCTCTCAGCCTCCTGCTGTGACCCTAGATAGAATTTAACTACCATTCAGTCAGCGATGTATGAAACATCAGAGGAGAGAGTTTCAACCTGACATTATCATCGGTGAACCACTAAGCAATGCCTGTCGACTAATAGGACCTCACTTAACGGATTAGAAGGCGATATTATGCAGCCTGTAGGTCTTTGAATCCCTCTATGCTGATCACTAGGGAGATCTTGTGGTGCAGTAGTAGTGTCCCTACCCGTGGGCCAGAAGCTCCGGGTTCAAGTCCCACTTCAGGACTTTGTGGCTAAGGAAGGTGCGTTCATAATGTGGCAAACAGATTGAGTATCAGCCTGTAAATCCTTCCAGTACACCTCATGGCAGGTGGTAAGAGTGGGAGAGTTTCCTGGTTAGCCACACTTTTGCAAAATGACAAACATAATCATGGATCAATCCAATGGAAGTCCATAGTTGCCAATGTCCTCTTAGGGCATGGTGCCTGAAGGAGGAGGGGGAGGAAATTGATAACTGTATAGAACTACACTGGTGTCTCTTCATGCTGAGCCAATGTGCTCCCCTGACCACTGCTGGGGGTGGTATACGTGCGATCTGTGTTCTGCTTCCTCCGCACAATGCTGACCACATTAAGGCCGTGGTGAGATACACAGGCCCTTCCATAGACTTTTTGGTCAGATGCTATTCACTTCAAATAATATTGGTTGCAAAATGTAGGTCAGGAAAATGGAAGGTACAATTCCTTGAATTACCAAACTATATGAAAACCTCGCTGAATCTGATTTCCTTTGTGGCCCTTAGTGAGAAGTTTGAGATGTTGTTTGTGCTAAAATACTGTTTGAGGAGCATCTTGTGTGTGAGCGAGTTCAACCAAAGGATCAGTTTAGATAAAAGCAAAATACTGCAGATGCTGGAAATCTGAAACAAAAACAGAAAATGCTGGAAAAACTCAGCAGGTCTGACAGCATCATGAAGAAGAGTCATACGGACTCGAAATGTTAACTCTGTTTTTCTCCGCACAGATACTGTGAGACCCGCTGAGTTTTTCCAGCATTTTCTGTTTTCGTTGCAAAGGATCAATTTGTCTGTCGATCTTTCCCCAAAGCATTCCTAGGACCAATAGAGCGGACTGTGTGGGCCACAGTTACAAAAGAAAGACTTGCATTTCTGTAGTGCCTTTCATAACCTCAGGCCATCTCAAAACGCTGTATGGCCAATGAAGTACTTTGTGAATTAGTCCCTGTTGTAATTTTGAGGCACTTTTGGATTTGAGCAGGGCAGCTAGGAGGGCAGCAGCGCTCCAATGGAGAGGTCCATGTTCTGGCCTCTTCTGTGTCCCTGTTTTCCCCCTTGAAATAAAGACCCATCGAGAACAGGAATCCCATGGTTTCTGGCTTAAAGGCAATGGGTAACCTGCCTCTATGTGTTTAAAGGTGAACAGAGAGCTAGAAGCAGCTTGGAAGACCCAAATAAAAAGGGAAAAACTTGCATTTATATAGCACCTTTTGCAACCTTGGGAGTCCCCAAAGTGCTTTACAGTCAATGAAGTACTTTTGAAGTGTGGTGACTATTGTAATGTCGGAAACACAGCAGCCAATTTGTACACAGCAAGCTCCCACAAACAACAACTTGGTAATGAGCAGGTAATCTGTTTTAGCGATGTTGGTTGAGGGATAAATATTGTCTAGGACACTGGGGAGAACTCCCCTGCTCCTTGAAATAAAGCCATGGGATCATCCCCATCCTCCTGGCATTCGGGGGTAAGCCCAAACTCCCATTTCACTGCTTCAGATAACAGTCAAAGAACAAAGAACAAATAAAAGTACAGCACAGGAACAGGCCCTTCGGACCTCCAAGCCTGCGCCGATCATATTGCCTGTCAACTAAAATATTTTGCACTTCCGGGGTCTGTATCCCTTTAAAGAAATCTCAAGGTGACCAATTAAGTAGTTTGGGCATCTGCCATGGCTCAATGGGTAGAGTTCTTGCCTCTGAGCCAGAAGGTTATAAGTATAAATTTCATTTGAACAACATCACTTGAAAAAGATTATTTGGTCTTTATTGCATTGCTGTTTTGTGGGAGCTTGCTGTGTACAAATTGACAGCTGTGTTTCCTACATTACAACAGTGACTACACTTCCAAAGATACTTCATTGACTGGAAAGTGCTTTGAGACACTCAGTGGTTGTGAAAGGTGTTATATACATGCAAGGTTCTCTCTTTCTCTTGAACACATACTCAAGGTTGAAACTTCAGTGTGGTAATGAGAGAGTGCTGCACTGTCAGAGGTGCTGCCCTTCAGTTAAACTGAGGCCTCACCTGCCCTATCAGGTAGATGTATAAGATCCCACAGCATTATTCTGGAGAAAAGTTGAAGCATCCTCCCTGGTGTCCTGGCCGATATTTATCTTTTAGCCAATGTTGCATAAAGAGCAGATTATCTGGTTATTTATCTCATTGATGTTTGTGGGAGCTTACTGTGTGAAAATTGGCTGCTGCATTCCCTATCGAACAACCGTGACCACAGTTCAAAAGTATTTAATTGACTGTAAGGGGCTTTGTATCATCCTCAGGCCATGAAAGGCACCATATAAGTGCAAGTTCCTTTAGTTCTATACAAAACAGAAGCTAATAGGCCACACAGCAGGACCATGCCTCCAGGAGTCCTACAGCAACAAATTGAAAAGAGTTAGAATCCAATGTTAATAAAAGGGAACTCACGTTAGCAAATATTTTAAATGCAGTTAAATAATTTCTCATGATTCAGGCTCAAGTGTATTGTCCAAATGCAAGTTTATTGCTCAGATACCAATAGTAGAATAACTATTACAGTTAGACACTGGATTCCTACATTCCTGCAGACCCAAGGTGATCAGACATGGCCTCTGTAGATGTTGTCTGTCTAGCTGCCCTGTGAATTCTGTTCTGAGGGCTTGGCTGTTCCTCGATATTTGTGTCCCCTTACTTGCCTAGAATGTACACTGAGGTGAGTTCCTTCTTGCCCAACCTTGAGGCTTGGGTAAAATGGCCGGCTTGATGGTTTAACTATTCAACAGTTAATATTACAAAGGGAACAGGATGACCAAGACAATCTCAAACAGTAAAGTGATACTGCTTGGGTGTTTCCATTGTTCTGGGCAGCCCCCGCTACACTCACTTGCCGTAGGATGTAGTTACTACTTCCGTTGTTCTGACGAATCTCCATGTTGACGCAACTCTAAATTCTGAGAATCACATTGAGATGTGATTAACTTTAATGGGACTGAGGCCAATTCTAACGACGTGTGAGCTGAAGACGGAAGGGAATTCAGACACCTCCATTTGGATCTCAAATTGCAGATTAATGATTAGAGAGTGAGGATTAATACCTAATCATTTTGTGGGAGTATTTGATGAGATCTCTACTGTACAAATTGATACACCAAGTGAAACATTAGTTTCATTTGGAATTTTCCTGTGTAGATTGTGATAATGTTACACAGCTACAAAGGGCACTTAGCCACCAGGTCACATAACGTTACCCGGCCACTGGGTCGCGTCACATAACGTTACCCGGCCACCGACTCACATCACGTTAACGTTACCCGGCCACCGACTCGCGTCACGTTAACGTTACCCGGCCACCGACTCGCGTCACGTTAACGTTACCCGGCCACCGACTCGCGTCACGTTAACGTTACCCGGCCACCGACTCGCGTCACGTTAACGTTACCCGGCTACCGACTCGCGTCACGTTAACGTTACCCGGCTACCGACTCGCGTCACGTTAACGTTACCCGGCCGCCGACTCGCGTGATGTAACGCAGCTGCAAGGCCACTTGGCCACAAGCTCATGCAATGTTACCTAATCGCCAGCTGGTGTAATGTTATCCAGCCACTAGATCATGTAACATTACACAGCTACAAGAGCACTTGGCCACCAGGTCACATGACATTCCCTGGCCACCAGCCCACGCGAACGGTTCGCACACACAGGTGTTGGGTAAATGTTGCACCATAAAAGATATTCTGGGATCACAAAGGATGCTTCAGATTCCAATTTTGATTGATATCCGATCTCCAGGCAGGGGAATAGATCTGATCCTTTCTTCTTAATAGGCACACTTATGTTGACAGCTAGTTGGCATCACCATAACCTGTCGCTCTGCCTTTAGACTGTTCCTGCTAAGACTAAACCAAAGTACACAGGCCTCTAGATTTGACAGGCAAGGAAAGTTTTGCTATGTTGCTAGCTGCTGCAAAGGTTAATAAATTCAAGTGAGGGTTTGGTTAAGCTCAAAGCAGATATTGAGCTTAAGGAACTACTGTCTGTATCAGTAGGCAGGCACAGTGTGACTTATTTAATGAGCTGGTTGCTTCCTGAGCTGTGCACATTGTTCCTGTGTCAGATGTTTGCAAAGCAGGTCCTGTAAGGTGTGTTTGTTGTGCTTTGACACCAGAGGTTTTGGGACAGTGAGGGATGACCACACCACCACCCCAACCCCAACTCAGGGGGGAAAAAAAACACACTGTGGGGCAGGAACTGGGAAACTGAGAAATGAAGCATATTTTAGCAGGAGGAATGAATATGTAAAGGCTAGTGTAGAATTAAATTAATATCTCCTGCTGTCTAAATAATTAATCATTGGTTCATTGTAAAATGATTGTAGCCACAGACGCTTATCCCTGGAACAAAATTCCATTAGAATATTTTACAGCCGACAGTTTCTGTTCTGTTAGAAGACATGATCGAGGCACTTAACTCCAGGCAAACAGATCAAAACTTATAATGCGTTTTGGCAACTGGGACAGAAAAATCTTTAGGCGAATGTCTTAAGATGTGAATAGGATCAGTCAATTCCTGAAGATGGCCTGTACCGTCTAGTGATAGAATCTTTACTGCTTTGGAAAATGGCTCACTGCGTGGGTTTACTTACTAAAGTGTGTGGCATGTTGCATGTCTGTATCATTTGTGACTCGCCCCCCCCACCCCCTTCAGTTTGTTGTGTTATTTGACTGTGTGAAAGAATGCACTTACCTTTTCATCGACTACAAATAGACACCCAAAGCAGAAGGGGAGCCTGCACTGCACTGGGTGGTTTTATGCATTTGACATTGTTGGTTTGACAATCTAAATAGCCATGGGTCCCCCTCTTTCTGTCAATGTCGTGTTCTATTGTTCAATTGATCTCTGTCTGGTTAAGTTAGTCTGGTAACTGATCTATGCTCACTGTGCTTGATTGGTTAAGTTTGGGTGTGGACTCAGAGTTAAAGTAAACTCACACCATAGAAGCTGATACGCTGCAGATCTAGCTTCTGAGTGCAGACATTTTGTGATTGCAGAGATATTTTAAAACTCTCTTCTTAATAAACCTGTTGCAGACTTAGAAACTAGTGTCATTTCTGCGTAGCTCTGAGATATATGAAATGTACAATAAATGGGCAAATACACAACTGTCAACTATAAAGTTTGTAGGTGAAGTAGGATGTAGTTCTCTGTGTTTGATTACATGAGCCTGTTTACTATTGATTCTCACTGTGCTTGATTGATTAAGCCTGTGTGTGAACTCAGAGTAAAGTAAACAAAGCTGGAAGCTAACATGAGAGAGCAGACATTTTAAAGCACTGTGAATAAATTCCTGTGACACACGTACAGACTGGTATGTCATCACTGCATAATTCTGAGAGGTATAAAATATACAGCAGTAAGTTTGGACATGCTCAGTTCAGTCTTCAATGGGCTTCAATTATCAGTGTAAAGCTGCCCAAAACTTAACACTAACTTGCCAGTGTCTTCCAGCGGGCTGCAAGGATGAGTGGTTTGGGAAATGGCCCAGTGTTTTTAAAAAAAAAAGGCTTGCATTTATTAAGCATCTTTCATGACCTCAGGACATTTCAGAGCACTTTACAGCCAATGAAGCAGTTTTAGAGTGTGGTCACTGTTGAAGCGCTTTCAAATGTAATTTTTTTAAACATGCTTTAAAAAACATTCCTTGATATAGTTAAGAACAATAACTTGGTATAGTTTGGTTAATACAACTGAAAAAGAGTTTACCACAAAAACAAGCATTTTTAATCACAGGATCAAACTACCACCTATGAGTAACTTAATTTTAAGCTATCTTATAAAAAACATATACAAAACTATTTTCTAATTTGACTGGGTTACAGTAATTAGTTTTATTTTAAATTAAAATATGTTTAAAGCTTGCCTATTAGCATGCTTGTGCTCCAAAGGGACTGACATTTGTTGAGGTGCAGTCCCGCAAGGGACAGATGCCCTTTGGGTACCTGGTACAACCGGGTATCCTTCGCCTATGAGCCTTGAGGGTGAATGGCACAAGCCATTGAACCAAGCCCAAAGTCCATAATGGACACCTTAAAGAGGATTCATTGGACTTTTGGGCCCTGCATTCTAAACTGAAGCTCGGAGGCCAATTTTAATGTGGGTGCCCTCTCCTCCCTTGCCCTGTGAGGAGTTGAGTTTTGGTTGGATTCCAAAAACCTGGACCCTTTGCTCTGTGCAACTCAATTTCCTTGACAACTAAGAGGATGAGCCAACCTATTTTATGAGAGAAACTATTATTGTGCAGCTTTGGTTTGTTAGATTGTATGACAGCCTACGTGGCTGCAATGGCTTACCATTTCTTTTTGCACATTGCGTGATTCAGCAGTGAAACGTCAGCATCGTTAGCTGTTGTTAGATGATTACCTGGTGGGCAGAATTTATTTGAGGAGCTTAAGAACAAGTGACAATCAAATTGAGCTAAAGGTCAGTGTAGGGCCTTGCATTATCGTACAATATCACAGGTAAAGTGCTTTGTTGATGGGGTATTTAGCAGGAAACATCTGGTAAAAGTCCAAAACTAACTAATATTGATATAAAAAGCACTCACTGAGCAAGCATACACCCTTTACTTACGTGACATTAGTAGCATTTCAATAATAGACATTTGCTGGATTAATGTTGTCATAGTTGGTGGCACTAGATGATGCTTTCGTTAATGGATCCAGGAACATTATAGCTCCTGCTCAAATGGAAAGAGGGGTAGAAATTTGTTATTTTAAATATTCACCCATTGGCACTGAAATTTACAGTGAGGAGGGGAAGGAGCAGGGAGGCAGGGTGGCTGGGGGTGAGAAATCAGGGATAGCCACGTTAATGGCAGGACCTCATTATCATTTATTTATTCCGCTTCTGACCTGGCAAGCGGCCAGCCTTTCCATCTGGGGGTGGGGTCATAGGTGACGCTCCCTAGCAACCGGAACGATCGAGGATTGGTGGAAGGCTGTGGGACTGGCAGCTGGGAGGGAGGCAGGACTGGAAAAAAACTGGGGTTCGGCCAGTGGTGGGGACGGAGGGAGTTGGGGAAGGGAAGGGAAAGGGGAAGATGTGGGGGACAATGATAGCAGGGCAGAAGGGGGTAAGGGCTGGTGTCGACTGATTGCAGCAATGACTTGAGGTTGAGGGAAGCCATTCTCCTCCTGGTTCACGAACAGCTTTCTTTTTTAAAAAAAACCATTTAACTGGAATGGAATGTTGGCCTTTGCTGCGAAAGGGATGGCATGTAAAAGGAGGGAAGTCTTGTTATAACTCTACACGGGACAGACGGAAAAGAGGAGCTGAGGCCACAATCAGGTCAGCCATAGTCTTGTTGAATGGCTGAGCGGGTTTGAGGGGCCGAATGGCCTACTCCTGCTCCTGTTTCTTTTTTTCTTATGTAAAGGGCATTGGTGAGACCACACCTAGAGCACTGTGTACAGTTTTGGCCTCCTTATTTAGGGAAGGATACACAGGCACTGGAGGCAGTTCAGAGAAGAAGACACAGTTTGAAAATAAGGGGTCCACCATTTAAGACGGAGATGAGGAGGAATTTCCTCTCACAGGCGTTGGAATGGTGTTGGGTGCAAAGTGTGTCTGTTAAACAAGTCTTTTGTAGTCTTTTGTACTTTAACAGCAAGTGTTTATTAACTACTTGTAACTATACATATGTACAGGAAAGGAGCTAACTCCATGTCTGGGTCTTAACACGTCTCTGCTCAACACCACACTGACCCTAGGTCTGGGCCATGTGTCTTCTTACACCACTGTGGGCAGTACTGCACTCAGTCCCACATTAACCCTGTATGTGCCAGACCCCTTATACTACAGCAGCTTTGTAAATCAATGGAATCTGTACCCCCGAGTGCAGTGGTAGCTCCGGCCGTTGAATATATCCACCACTGAGTTCGATTTTTGATCGACAAGGGAGTCGAAGGTTATGGGGGACAGGCAGGAAAGTGAAGCTGAGGCCACAATCAGATCAACCATGATTTTATTGAATGGCGGGGCAGGCTGAAAGGGCTGAATGGCCTATTCCTCTACTTTCTTGTGTCCTTATGTATATTCTATGTATCTGCTGGACACAACTACACCTGCCTCCCTTTTAAATATCGGGTTTCTTGAGGCCTGAGAAAAATGGCCCACAGTTGATAAATGGAATTCAGCCTCCCAACCCTCATTTAAATGATGGACCAGCCTCTGGTGGATAGCTTACCTGGACACTCCCAAACCTATGGCCGTTAAACCAGAAACAGACGCGTGTACGGTGGATGTGGGGTGAGTTTCACAGACCCTCGCCCACCTTTCTTGGGTAGGGGTGAAGGGGTTTCAATCTCCATTTCCCCGCCCCACCCATTATTTTGAGAAATATTTTGAATGATGTTCAAGACCACATTAAAGAATAAAATTGTGATAGAAATGGAATTATACCATCTGAATAAGCAGTTTGAGCCATCTGTTATGCATCGGGAATTAACTGGTATTTAGAAGACACGTTTTTAGAGAGAGGCAAGTGTAGTAACTAGATGTATTGTCCCTCCCTCCTGTCAGTTACTCATCATGTGATGCAGTTACAGGGGCTTCGACCAATAAGCTTATTGTGCGGGTAATCCTGCGGGCGGGGCTTCTGACAGAGAGATTGCATCTAGCGTGCAAGCACCTTTACGTGACCCCTAAATAAAGTTTAGCCTTTTCTTCACTAAACCTGCTGCTCCATCAAGTTATTACGTTTGGCGACGAGGCAAAAAACTAACTTTTCTGCTGCGTACTTTGCCCTGGTTGATGTGAGTGCAACGAAAGTTGAACAATGCTTACCGGGCATGCCGCTGTCTGGAAGGATCGACTCATACGGTGCTCACCTTTAAGGTTGGAGTCAGTATGTCGAGCGGCTTGGGTTGTGTTTCGTTGTGAATGAGATTACAGCTGAAGAGAAACGTAAAGCTGTCCTGCAGAGTGCGTGCGGAAGCAAAACGTGTAACCCCCATTCGAAACCTGACAGCCCCGAGCAAGCCCAGTTCTAAATCGTACGTTTGAGTAATTGGAACTCGTGAAATCACACTCTCAGCCCCCAAAGCGTCGGTGATCATGCAGCGCTTCAAGTTTAATTCGAGGGTTCGTGCCCCAGGAGAGTCCATTGCTGACTTTGTGGTGAATCTGGAACAGTTACCCGAATACTGTGAGTTTGGGGATGTCTTGAATGAGAAGCTGCGGAACAGACTTGCATGCAGAGTTGAGGATGATGCCGTTAAGCGCTGCTTCCTAGCCAAATCAGACATCAATTTCAAGCGCGCTGTGGAACTCACTCTCTCTATGGTAAGTGCCTTGAAAATCTTGCAGGCTTTGCGTGTGGATAATGGCGCCGTACTCCATGTTGGGTGGGAACTTTGCCGCTGAGCTTGGCACAAAAACAGAATAGCAGTTATTAACCATATTTCCATGCGCACTACCCACAGACTTAGGAAGCCTCGTGGTAACACACCAGCTAATAAGATTCGCATTTGCTACAGATGTGGAGGAAATCGTGGGGCAGATGTTTGTAGATTCAAAGAGGCAGAATGCAATTATTGCCACAGGAAAGGACACCTGGTTAGGCAGTGTCGAGCAAAGCGCTGGCAAACAGCAAAGCAACAAACAAATCTGATTGAGCTAACTGATACAGCAAAGGCTGAAGCTGCTACTCCTGATGTATCCTCTCTGTATCATGTGACTGCTGTTAAACCTGAGCCCATTGCAGTGACAGTGCAAGTGAATGGCAAATAACTGCAGATGGAGGTGGAAACTGGTGCTTCAGCTCCTGTTGTTGGGGAGCACACATTCAGGTACAATAGTGAAGGGAGCCAACCATTGACATTGGAGAGGACATACGCCAAGCTGAGAACTTACACTGAAGAACCCCATTCAGGTCAAAGGCATTGCTGCTGTCCCAGTCTGATAATGTGGAACGATTAAAGGCTGGACACGAATCATTTGAAAAGCAAATCGGAGAACTGGAGGACCAGAATGAAGTGATTGTGACCGAGCGGGAAGATATCCTTAACTGGTCTAAAATTTTCAAACTGGTCTAAAAGTATTATGTACCATACATTTAGCGGAATACATTTGTATTCTATGTATTCAGAATACATAAATATAATTTGGGATAAATTGGATATAGCACTTTAGTTCAAAATTTTACAGTGTCAGCCTCTAATTTTGAGTTTGTAGAATAAGTTGGAGGTTATTTAGCTTCACAATGTTGCATTTTTAGCAACCAAGTTGACTGACTATAATTTATCCTTTCTCTAAGGATAAATTCAAGTTTCATAAGTCAAAAATTTAATCTAATTAGCACATTGTGCATGTTTACAGTGTACCCCATTTGTGACCACGCAGTCATTGGAGAGAAAATTTGATACAAACACCAGACAGCCCAACTGCCTGTGATAATCATAAAGGGGGAGGGGCCCAGTCTTTTGGGTCAAGAATAAGCTACAGAAAATAAAACCTGACTGGTCAGAAATATTCCATTTGAAGCCCAATGGAATTCCAGGGCTCTTGAAGAAATACAAACCTGTTTTTCGAGATGAAGTGGGAAAACTGAAGGGCCTGGGAGCTAGAATGCATGTCGATCCCCGGGCAGCACCACATTTCTTCAAGGCCAGACCCATGCCTTACTCACTAAAGGAAAAAGCGGAAGCAGAGTTGCGCAGGTTGGAAAACCTGGGAATAATTCAGCCTGTCCAGTTTTCTGAGTGGGCTGCACCCATAGTCTCAGTTGTCAAGCCAGACCAGACGATACGTATATGCGGTGACTACAAACTGACAGTTAACAAAGCAGCAAAGTTAGACAAATAGCCCATTCCCAGAATCGATGACTTGTGCGCCAAGTTAGCAGAGGGCAAGTCATATATAAAACTAGACATGTGTCATATAAAAGCAAAAAACTGCGGATGCTGGAAATCCAAAACAAAAACGAAAATACCTGGAAAAACTCAGCAGGTCTGGCAGCATCTGCGGAGAGGAACACAGTTAATGTTTCGAGTCCGAATGACCCTTCAACAGAACTAAATAAAAATAGAGGAGAGGTGAAATATAAGCTGGTTTAAGGGGGGTGAGACAAGTAGAGCTGGATAGAGGGCCAGTGATAGGTGGAGATAACCAAAAGATGTCACAGACAAAAGGATAAAGAGGTGTTGAAGGTGCTGATATTATCTAAAGAATGTGCTAATTAAGGGTAGAAAGCAGGACGAGCAAGGTACAGATAGCCCTAGTGGGGGTGGGGTGGGGGGAAGGAATCAAAAGGCTAAAGGGTAGAGATAAAACAATGGATGGAAATACATTTAAAAATAATGGAAATAGGTGGGAAAAGAAAAATCTATATAAATTATTGGAAAAAAAGAGGGGGAAGAAACGGGAGGGGGGTGGGGATGGAGGAGAGAGTTCATGATCTAAAATTGTTGAACTCAATATTCAGCCCGGAAGGCTGTAAAGTGCCTAGTCGGAAGATGAGGTGCTGTTCCTCCAGTTTACGTTGAGCTTCACTGGAACAATGCAGCAGGCCAAGGACGGACATGTGGGCATGAGAGCAGGGTGGAGTGTTAAAATGGCAAGCGACAGGGAGGTCTGGGTAATGCTTGCGGACAGACCGAAGGTGTTCTGCAAAGCGGTCACCCAGTCTGCGTTTGGTCTCTCCAATGTAAAGGAAACCGCATTGGGAGCAACAAATGCAGTAGACTAAATTGAGGGAAGTGAAAGTGAAATGCTGCTTCACTTGAAAGGAGTGTTTGGGCCCTTGGACGGTGAGGAGAGGGGAAGTAAAGGGGCAGGTGTTGCACCTTCTGCGGTTGCATGGGAAGGTGCCGTGGGAGGGGGTTGAGGTGTAGGGGGTGATGGAGGAGTGGACCAGGGTGTCCAGGAGGGGAACGATCCCTGCGGAATGCTGCCAGGGGGGGTGAAGGGAAGATGTGTTTGGTGGTGGCATCATGCTGGAGTTGGCGGAAATGGCGGAGGATGATCCTTTGAATGCGGAGGCTGGTGGGGTGATAAGTGAGGACAAGGGGGACCCTATCATGGTTCTGGGAGGGAGAATAAGGCGTGAGGGCGGATGCGCGGGAGATGGGCCGGACACGGTTGAGGGCCCTGTCAACCACTGTGGTCAGCCATTTCCGCCAACTCCAGCATGATGCCACCACCAAACACATCTTCCCTTCCCCCCCCCGGGCGGCATTCCATGTTTAATGAGTCCAGGAGAAATAAGCAACCACTTCATTAAATAAATCTCTTTTTTTGCTAATGCTTTCAGCTTCAAAAAATAACTCCAGTCATCTATTGACCTTGACGATGATTGCGAAACACCTGTTAAATAAAAACAACCTTATAACTATGATCATAATTGCTAATGAAGAATCTGCATTTCAAATCACCCAATTAAAGTTTCTGTTCAACCACAATCTATTAGTTAATCTAATAATAGACCTTCATTTATTAAGGCTGCAGAGAGTTATGAACATTCATTATCATTGCGGTTTCATTATCTTTAGTTTTCTGTGCAAAGTGAGGATGCCCACAAGACTACCCTTCGACATGTTTTTTTTTCTGCTTGATTTCCAATTTTAACTTCTGCATCCTCCACCACCTTTGTAGAGTCAGGATTTTCCTGATTGCTGTCGGTACAGTTTAGGTCAACATTTAGACGTTAAAACATTCTAATTGAAAAAGCCTCAGATTTCCTTGTGTCTGGCAAACATGACCTGGCTCCTAATAGCTGCCTTGCTGCTGACCTTCTTGAAGCAGTCAATGAGATTGATTTAGCAGGGATTGATTACCTGTCTATTAACTGAATGAATGAGGTCATGTCGAATTAAATCTGACCAATATCCTTGGGTGGGTCACAGCTTGCTGAGGAGGGGACCCCATCTGCCCTGTCCCTCTTTACAATAATATCCTCATGACACCATACTGGGAGTATCCTGGACAGCTCCCTTCTCCGTTACTGACCTCTTCTGTCAGCTTTCTGTTGTAGTGGTTGGTGGTTATGTTACGGGACCGGTAATCCAAACTAAAGATCTGGAGTCATGTGTTCAAATCCCACCATGTGCAGCTGGGGAATTTAATTAGTTAATCAAATAAATCTGGAATAAAAAGATAGTATCAGTAATGGATTGACATATAAAAAAAACCATCTGGTTCATTAATGTCCTTTGGGAAAAGAAATTTATCCAGCCTGGCCACTGTAGCCAGAGTTTCTGTTCACACTGGTCCCCTTATATCACTTTGCTCTCACTCTTTACACCCTTTAGTGATGCATCTATGTCACCTGACTCCTTGTCTTTGCCTAGTTTTGATGGGAAGCTAGCAGAAGACAGCTGGAATTTTTCTAATCTATGATTTACAAGGGCACATTCCTTGATTCTCAGTGGCATTCAGTTTTTGTTTTCCTTCAGTAATTTTCTAATTTATCTGGAACCTAACTTGCCTGCTGCCTAATGATGTTATTTCTTAAGAGTTTCACAATCATGAGCATCACATATTATAATCTGATATGTTCTATTACTCATTCTCATGCTTAAACCTAGACTGTGGTTAAGAAAACAGACAAAGCTTTGTTCCTTCCCCTTATTTCATTCTGTTCCAATTAGTCTTATCACTGTTGACATGGCAACCTGTTTGCAGTGAAGTGGCTTCCTGAGTTTCTAACTTTGGTTAACTCCACCTTCCCATGATGCATATCAAATCCGCCATTTTATGTCAACGTATGGTAGCCATTTTATATTAGCATCCAACCCTACAGCAGAAACTGCAAGATCAGTGACTTTCTGGGCATTGGCGTCATTCCACACCTCTTGTATAAATTGCCAGACACACTCACAAGCATGCGACAATATTGAAAGCATTCCCTCGCCATTAGACCATCAGAATCATGGGCACTTTGGATGCATACTCTCTGCTCAATCACTAGGATCTTGGTCGCATATCCCTCCCTCAGCTTGTCAAGTGTTCCAACTCCGAACCCCTAAGGGTTGTGAAGGCCGCAGTGGTCCTGAATTTCCACAGCGGCTGCCCTGATCTCTTGCCGTGACTGCAGACTGAGATGTGTGTAAACCCTGGAGAAGCAGTGTAAATGTATGAAGCGGTAGTCCCACCATTCCTTCAGCAACGCCCTGTGAGCAGATTGAGAGAACACGCCCACAACAAATGCCAGAGCCTCCATTGAATCCCTGCCCCCCACCCCACCACCGTGTAAAACAGAGGTGAGGAAGTGAAAATTGGGAGCAAAGAGTGTGACATGGTGGTCAGGGAAGGTTTAAATGCTGGAATGATCAGGTTTTTAAATGCAACTCTTGCTGGCATTCCCAGATTTCATTCCAAACTCTGAATTGGAGCTTTGATCCTCATCCTGATTGCCTGTTTGGATTTTGTTCTATTCCTGAGTCACCAGTAGAATCCTAGCACTCTATGAGCACGCTGTCCAGCCTCTGTTACATAATTATGAACAAGAAAGGACAATTGGATTACATTTTTCAATCACGCATTTGACACTAATACGTGTAACTGTAAAAAACCTTGACAACGACCCTAAGCAACTTTATGTTTTATGTCGATTTGAAATGACAGGGTTTTGACTTCACTTTGCTGACTGCTGCACACTCTCCAACTTAGCGAGCTCACTGTCAACAGCACCTTCCTGAAAAACATTTACACTCCCCCCTTGTACTGAATTCTCATTGACTTGGGACCCAACTTGTGCAGTGCAGGACATGGAGAAGATAGTCAAGACGTCTACATAGCTCCAGACTGCATGTAAATATTGATTTTAAACATTTATGCGGTATACCCCCTCTGGTTATTTCCTCATTTGTGTGTATGGTGTCATGGCAACGCTCTTGGCTTTCTGATATTCACCTGAGGGGGGAAAGTACCTTTTCTTCCTAAAAGGGAATATGTTAGTGTTGGTTGCTCGTGTACCTTTGGTCACTGCCATTTTACCTCTTTTGTCCAAGGTGGTGCAGCAACTCCTCAGATAATGAAGCAGCCTGTGTTCTTATGGAGCAAGACCTGGACAACATTCAGGCTGATTGGCCTGATAAGTACCAAGCAGCATCCATGAATCATAGAGAATTTACAGCACAGAAGGAGGCCATTTGGCCTATTGTGTCCATGCCAGTCAATGAACAGCTCTCTGGTCTAACCCCACCCTGCTGCATCAGGTCCATTGCTCTGTAGGTCAAGGATCTTCAAATAGACATCCAAGTATTTTTTAAATGTGGTGAGGGTTTCTGCCCCTAATACCCTTTCAGGCTATGAGTTCCCGGTCCTACCCTTTGGGTGAAAATATATTTCCTCATCTTCCTTCTAATCCTTCTACCAATCACTTTAAATCTATGCCCCCTGGTTTTTGATCCTCTGTTATGGTCAATAGCTCATTCATGATTACTCTTTGTAGACTCCTCATAATTTTATACATCTCAATTAAGTCATCCTTCAGCTTACTCTTCTCCAAGGCATCCCAATTTATCCAATCTTTCCTCATAGCTTAAACCCTCCAGTTTCAGCATCATCCTCGCAACTCTCCTGTGGACCCCCTCCAGTGTAGTCACATTTTCCCTGTAAAGTGGTGACCGGGATTGTATGCAGTACTCAAGCTGTGGTCCAGCTAGTGTTGTGTATGATTCTAGCATAATCTCCTAGTTCTTAAGTTCTATTCCATGCTTCTGCTATTAAAGGAAGTGCCAGGCAGTGACCATCCCCAGCAAGGGAGAATCTAACCATCTCCTCTTGATGATGAATGGCATTACCATCGCTGAATCCCTAAGTATCAAATTCCTGGGGGTTACCATTGACCAACTAACTTAACTTGGCTAGCCATGTAAATACTATGGCTACAAGAGCAGGTCAGAGGCTGGGATATTTCTGCATAGGTATTCCAGATGTGTGTCAGGAGCTAGTACAAAGGAATTTGTACCCAACAGTAATTGGAATCATTGAACTTGGGAAAAATATAGCCAATTGTTATGGGCGGGGCATGAGAGATAAACTGAAACCCCAAACCCTTCCCTTTATGTCTGTAATCAGTGCAGTTTTTTTTAAAAGGAAGATGTGAGTGTTTCTGAGCTCCCTTCTGTATGTGGTCAATTTAAAATTAAAGCAGACTTGTGTGTGTTTAAACAAAGAGGGTTTTTTATTCACACACCCTGAAAATCCAAATGCTGTGTCAGTCTCACACACACATACCCACACACACATGCACATCTGAAAGATCCAGATAAAGAGGATAGTGCAATTTTACACATGGTAAACAAAAAAATAGTTAACAGCTCATCTATTTGGCTTATTCTTCAAAGGTTGTAGTCGTTGTGAGCCCATTAAAGAAAGGAATCTTTTCCACTCTTGGATTGCAGTTCAAATTGCTGGAGATTATCCATCAGGATTATTGCAGAATTTCCTTGAAAAGATGGAGGTTTAGCAGGTCGCAAAGTTAGTCATTTGTTGTTTTTCTTACCAGGAGGTCTAGTTTCTTTACAGGTGAACTTGGGATAGGAATCAGGCTAGGAGGCTTTAAGGTATTACAGTCTCCAGGTTTTTAAAGGTATAGATCTTACTGCCTTTCCACAGCTGTTGATCTGCATTGGGTATTCTTTTGCAGACTTTTTCAGACTGACTGAGGTTTTCTCTGGGTCTTGAGATAAATACAGTTCATTATCTGAAGACAGTTTTGGTCACGTGACCAACACTCCTATTGTCTGCATTATGGGTTGGAGCCAGGGTGATTGACACACAATGGGGGGATGATTGATAACCTACCAACATACTAATTACAACTAGCTCACTGAAAGACCTTATTTGATGTTCCATTCTCACAGCTCCAGCACATCTAGCAGCCATTGTTTGTTATATCTCTTCCATTGAGCTGGGAAGGATGGTCCTTTGCACCCGAGAAAACCATTTGCATCTGTGAACTTTCCGGAGGCATTTTCAGACACAAGTTAATCGTTTGTCCGTGCAGAGTTTGCAAGGGCCACCTGACCTCGAGCAGCCATCTTAACCATCTTGTTGGTGTCCATTTTCAAATAAGCAGTTCCAGAAACTTATATTCTGAATGCAGTGCATTTTTAAAGTTATGAATAGGACATGCATTTATTGAGCATGACACCCAACACAAAGCGTACTTTCCTGTAAATAGCATGGATAGAATTACTTGTGGATTTCTAATTTTTAGCAATATAGGAATATAAATGTATCTGCTTGTTGTCTAATATCACATTCTGCACAATTATGTACAAATGTCAGCTCCCTCACCTCCCATATGTCCAGCACTGAGACCTCTGCAACCTTTCACTGTCTCAAATGTATCACTTACAAAGTGGAGTACTTTATTCATACCCAGCTGAATGTTGCTGTAAACATCATTTGTGCTTCTGCTTAGAGACGTTTCAGATGCAGGGCAAGGATTTGGATGTCGGTGCTTGTTTCATGCTGGCTCTGTTATTCTAGGTTTGGATGGTGAGGGATGGATATTCCTTCCCGGGACAGAAAACAGAGGTCGGCACGCATTCTGGGTCCCACATCTGCCCCCAGGGGGGACATGGTCACTCCTTGGAATTTTCCTGGGTGCTTAATTGCTTCTGTCCACATCACAGACTAACATCTGTATTCCACCAACATTTATATTGGTAGCGTTAGCTGGTCAGACAGGACCTGCTGATATGGTAGTCCTGATAATGAAAACTTATATATGGAAAAATCTAAAATTTGGTGTTAAAGATTTCGAGTGATGAGACTGTGACCATTACCTTTGGCAGCTTGTTTCATCGTGCGATTGTCCTTGGGAAGAAAGATTGTTGATGCACTGTCTTGGAAACAAATGGTCTTTGTAGTTTATGTGGGAGGCTTTGTCATTGCCAGAGGGCACCAACTACTTGCTTCTTTCAGTTTCCACCGGTCCATTTCATATTTTATACGCGATTGGTCTACTTTTCAACCTCCTTTGCTGTAGTGATTCCCATTTCAAATCTTTGATCAAATGGGCCTGGAGACAGGTTTGGAGTGCAATTAAGGACAGTGGGTGTGTTAATAGGACCCAACCAGTAGATGACATCGAAACCAAGACAGAGCTTTTCTTTATTGGACGAGTTTATTGACTTGTTTAGTCTCACAGCTCTCCTCCCACACACCCAGTGTCCCAGCTATCCCATGCATATCCTAACAATATAATTAACATACCATTAACATACCACTAAGAGGCTATTGAACTCAAGAGAAGTAGCAGGCTGTGATGGAAGGTAAGCAAGAGAGAGGTCACTTCAATATGGAAGCCTCCTCTCACCAACTTTTCAAAATCTTTAACTGAAAAATAGATTCAGCACAACTGTGGGGGTGGTAGGGCTGGGGTATGAACCCCTTGACAGGGCTCCCTATGAGGCGGCTCCTGCACCCAGGCAGGTGGAGAAGGCCTCTAGGCCTGCCTAGAACGCTGCCTCCACCCCGACTGCCACCCATTTCCCATCTTCTGGCACTGATTTCATCCTGTGCCAGTGAGGGAGACTAAAAGCTGACTGGAAAACCCCAATTGGCCACCTTCATTCAGACTCAATATGGCTCTTAATGAACTGCATTGGCTAGCCACCGAGTGTGGGCAAGTAACCCTGCTGCCCCTCCACCCCGCTTCTGCCAAAATGGCCCGAAGAGGGGGGAATGGAACTGGGGAACCAGCCCGCTGGTTGGCAGGGCTATTTTTATCTCAAACCCTCCTCCCATCCTGGCCCCAGTGGGAGCTGAGAAAGCAGCTCTCTTTCTCTCGTGGTTCTCATGGGGAGTTGGTGAGTGGGGGACCCATATATCAACGCTGGGATCATCAGGCAGGAGAAAACCAATGGCCACACGTGGTGTGGGTGAGATCTATGCATTGACACGGTGGAGGTGAGGCAGGAGAGGACAGTAACCAGGTCTGAAGTTGAACCTTGCTACTTCTGTCTGATTTTGATGGCTGGTTGAACAACCTTTTCTTTTTCTTTCTCTCTCCCTACCCTCCGACTTTTTTTTCCACCTTTCTATTCCATTTCCTCTTCCTCTTTGCATTTTAATGTGTTGTTTCCTTCTTCTCTGCTCCTTGTTCCACTGCTTCTGTTTGATTTTTGTTTTTACCTTCCTCTTATTCTCTGTGTATGCTTCCTGCACTTCTCCTTCTCTTTCGTCAATCCTTTCCTTCAACAAACACATCCGTGGTGGAAGACTGGATAAACATGTTGTCGGGACTGACTAAGGAGGGGCTTACAGGGTGAGCGTTTTAGCTTGAATATATACTCCCCTAGGATAACCTCCAAGTTGTGGGAAAAAAAAACATTAAAATGAAAGCACAATACTGTGGATGCTGGAGATCTGAAATAAGAACCGAAAGAGATGGAAAGACTCAGCAAGTCTGGCAGCATCTGTGGAGGGAGAAGCAGCGCTAACCCTTTGAGTCCAATGTGACTCTTCTTCAGAACTGGAAGTATTGAGGGAGAAAACGTGATTGGGTGCTCATGTGCCTGAGGCCAGAATGGCAGTAATGAGGGTCTCTGAGCCATAAACTCAGTGTATAGCATCTTGATACGTTCAGATTAAGAATTGAATGTCTGAGCATTGAACAGAAGGCAAGCTCGAGACCCCTGGGAAGGTTATTGGAGGTATTGGAAATGAGATGTTAATTCATGTATTACACGTCAATTTTTTACCGATGGATTTGGTGGGGAGCTGGCATGGCCATTTGATGGGCATTAATTATTTTATTTCCCAGATGTGAATGGCTTCTCTTTCCCTTGTGAACAGAATTTTACTTTTTGTATTAGTGAGCTTGTGAATAGTTCCGCTTCTGATTAATTTACAAGCAATCAGCATGTCCTGGAACCTGTAGACAAGTTGCCATTATGCCCTACAGTAGCTGTAGACGTAGCCTTGAAATGCCTTAAGGTCACTTCCCTCCTTTGTACTCAGATTGCTTTTATTTAAAATGGCCAGAAAAATACAATCCCAAATTTCCGACATGCCCTATTCACATAGGTTCCTCATCTTAAACACAAAATCATAAAATTGCCTCCTTTAATATGTGCTAGATGTAGTTTCTTTGTATGTTTTACACCATAAGACCATAAGACATAGAAGCAGAAGTAGGTCATTTGGCCCATCGAGTCTGCTCTGCCTTTCAATGAGATCATGGCTGATCTGATAATCCTCAACTCCACTTTCCTGCCTTTTCCCCATATCCCTTAATTTCCTTACTGATTAAAGGTCTGTCTATCTCAGCCTTGGATATACTTAACAACCCAGCTTCTACAGCTCTCTGCGGTAAAGAATTCCTCAGTTTCACTACCCTCTGAGGGAAGAAATTCCTCCTCATCTCTGTCTTAAATGGGCGCCCCCTCATTCTGAGATTATGTCCTCTGGTCCTAGACTCTCCCACAAGGGGAAACAACCTCTCAGCATCTACCCTGTCAAACCCCCTAAGAATCTTATATGTTTCAGTAAGGTCGCCCCTCATTCTTCTAAACTCCAATGAGTACTGGCCCAACCTACTCAACCTCTTTCCAGGTCACTAATGATAAATAGGTTAAATATCCAAAGGTGAACTCATTTGGTTCTCGAAGGCTGCCTGTTAAATGTTTGTGTCCTTATCTGATTGTGACAATTCAGTCATAGACCGGAGTGGGACCACACTTCCTCTGGAATGCTGGCATTAGTGTTAAATGACTCATCCTAGTTTCAGTGGATGCCTGAAGCAGTGATCTTATCTTGTTGGACAGGCAAATCAAAAATATATATTGTTGTAAACTCAACAGCTGCTCCCTGCCCGTCTTCCACCTACTCATCCAGACCACTGCTTGAAGATGCTGTTGATCAACAAGAAGTTTGAGCGGAGAACCTGGCTCCCTCTATTCTGGGGGCTGTTGACTTTAATCTTTGTCTCAGGCAGTTTGGCTTTTTCAGCATTCAATGTTTGGGCATTATCCGAATGTATGTCTGAGCACTTTTTAGTGTTCAGTTTACAGCCGTGTAAAGCCTCCAACTGGGCCGTGGTGACGTACAGACTTCCACGCAATTGAGGCCAGTTTCCCCATCAATAGCACCCAGAGAGCTCTCATTCCCAGGCAGATAATAAGGGGAAATGGAGGCCCTGGCCCTTGGTGATAGGTCACCACCCTCGTTACTTTGCCTGGGTTTTTTGAGACCTCTTTGTGTTGAAATCGGCTCCAGGCCAAGCGCTGCCATGGAAGTGAGCGGTCAAGATATGTTTCTGGCATTTCCTGGCTCACTGGCTTTGCTTTGGGAAAGATATCCGGACTCAGTTGTGTCCCAAACAATCTCGCGGCTGACCATTAACCTGGTGGTATCTCAGATTTAAGGGCTATCGAGGAGCAAGGTATGATAAACCTCAAAGCAAAACACTTCCTCTCTCCTTCGGGCTTCCAAATGTTCTCTAACAGCATCCAGAAGATCCAGAGGTTGGTGGCCAGTCACTGTCGAGATTGTATCCGAGCGTCTGTTTTTGTCCTGGTTACCCATTACTTTGAAAATTATTTCTCAATACATGTTCACGGTTGTATATTTTATACATTTGGTTTTCCTCCAAGCAATGCAGAGATGACATTAGTCTCTAAGTGTGCAACAGGTTTTATTCAGTGTTTTAAAGTGTTTCTGCAGTCACAAAACGTCTGCACTCGTGCTTACTTCTCGGTCTCCTGATGGTTTGTTTACTTTTCTCTGAATTAACAGCCAGGCTTAACCACTCAAGCACAGTGAGCATAGATCAATAACCAGACTCACATAATCAAAGACAGAACAATTGAAACAAAAACAAAAATCGCTGGAAAAACTCAGCTGGTCTGACAGCGTCTGTGGAAAGAAAGACAGAGTTAACATTGCGAGTCCGTATGACTCTTCTTCAGACACTTCTGATGAGGAGTCATTCGGACTCGAAACGTTAACTCTGCCTTTCTCTCCACAGATGCTGTCAGACCTGCTGAGTTTTTCCAGCAATTTTTGTTCTTGTTTCAGATTTCCAGCATCCGCAGTATTTTGCTTTTATCACAGAACAATCGAACACTGTAGTTACCAGTATTTTTTTTGGACATGGTCATTCCACAGATGGTGATTTTGTGAATGAGACAAACCACTGGAACTCTACAGGAGAGCACTTTGGTGAATCATTTGTTGTTACCTCGGGTACTTCCAAAGCTTTTGGCACTCTTGAGTTTTATGTATCCAAACCCAGTGCTCTCCATATAGATTCCTACTACAGTTGTTCTCCTCGAATCGCTCTATAAAGTTTGTGGAGCTGGACCATGTATCGGGCATTGGAATGGAAAAGCATCGGAATGGAAAGAATCCATGGAGTTTTTGTTAAGGTAGATTTTATGAGTATATTTGAGTTGAAGATCGATAAAGAGTGGAGGGATGTGGGGATAGTGAGGGAAGATGTAACTAAGGGAAAGATCAGCCATGATTTTACTTTAATGGTGGAGGATCCTCGAGGGGCTGAATACCACACTCCTCCTATTCCTTGCTTATGTTCTTATGTTATGAATAAAGTTCCATAATATCGGTCACCAGTGAATGGAGACAAGATAGAGTGGGAGGTCTGCAGGTGGTTCCGAGAGATATGTAAGAAACACAGGGAAGTAATAATAGAATCTTATCTGTCCTAAGACAGATGATCAGCCTTGTTCTCTCCGTTAACTTTATTACCTTAGTGCTGGCTTACATTATCGCCGTTGACTTTTCAACTAGATTACTCAATAGAGACAAAATACAAGTGAGAGTAATTATGCCAATTGGCATTTTAATTAAAAGACTTAAGATTTTAGCAGAGGTCGTGGAGCAGGAGTTGCGATTAAAATAAGTTTGCTGAGTTGCTCCAGTATGTCCTGTGGATAGTACATACCATACCCGAACTGTGCCAGGGCTGGAAATCAGGTTCTCCTGTGTGGCGTAAGGAGCTAGGGTTCACCTGGAACAATAGCGGAATTTTTCCAAGGTGGCAGACGTCCCACTTCTGGGGTCAAAAGTGAGGGATGGGGACTGTTGTAATATGTGTATTTTAGATGCCTCAGTGATGAGATCTTGAGACGTGTATATTTAACCATGAACCATTTATTGTTAACCTTTAACTATTTACAGATCCCATGTTACCGTCATGCAGAGCTGTTATCACCTTGCTGGCTAGCTCCAGTGTTCTTCCTAGACTGTGTTCTCAGCCTATTACCATGTGACCCTATACAACATACTGTGGGTAGTGCTATTCTGCAGTCCCACCTTAACCCTTGCTCTGCCAAGCACCTTTACATTACAATGGCATGCAGGCACATACAACAGCATACGACATCCTTCTTTGTTCTCTAAAGAAAACTTTCCTCCCTTCGAACAGAGTATAACTATTTGCAATGCAATCTTTGCTTGCTATCCCTGCCCCCCACCCCCATCTCAAGTCCCTGGCTTTATAAATGCAGATGGTCTTGAGGCTTGACAGTTCTTCCACATCTCGGTCTGTCAAGTTTGGAGAAATGGTAATAGAACTCTGTGTTATCTCCACTTGATTGCTTTTTACGCTCCATTGAGTTGCGTTTCTTTTTATTAGCAGCTCGTCCGCTTTCTTCAGACACTGTGGGTTTTCCCTGTTCCTTCCGAGGGGAATATGCACTCCGTTCATTCCTAGAGAGGACTCGGATTTTCTTTTTCCGTGGTGTCCGCTATGATCGTGCAGGATGTATACATAATAAACTTGGTCGACCAGACAGGTTTCTTGTTAGAAACAGTAAACTTTATTTAAAGAGCTCCTGATGAAGCTACACGCTCGAACCAGGTCCACAACTAGAAAGCTCCGCCCCTAAGATTACCCACGCTTAGGGCTGATTTGCCTGTACTGTCACATGACCCTCAAAACAGTATGAAAGGTTTTACTTAAAATAACTACATTCTTTCCCCTTAAGTTCTGTTTTACGCCTCTTATTTACAAGAGTATCTTAATCCATAACATATACAAATATACACAGTTCACGCGATTATTGGTTAAGGGTGGAATTTTACGACAGTGGGATTTTACGGTCCTGCTGAAGTCAATGGGGTTTAGAATGGGTTCGCTGCATTTTAGGGTCCCGTCCCCACCAAGGCGGGGCCATAAAATTCCAGCCTAAGTCTCTGAGATGGTTTCCTAATTCGGTTAGAGCGACGTGGCTCTATGACTTGAGATTCTTTCACTGGATCGACTTGATCAGGAGCTGCAGCATCAGGGAGAGATCCTTAGACAATGGCAGTTCAGAATTATTTACTTCAACAGAGAATTCAGGTATGTCTATTCTATGTCGGATCAAAGCTTTGACTTCGATTTCAGGTGAAATAACTGGTTGTTGGACCGTCTCTCTACTTCTTAGATGATCCGCATGCTTTTGAACAACCTGGTTTTCCACTTCCACTTGGTATGACAAAGGTCCTGTTTCAGGTACAATTATACCAGGAACCCATCTAGGTCCACCTTCTCCTTTAGGGCGTAAAGCACAGGTCTGGCCTTAAAGAGCCGGGGTGTTGCCGCCAAATCTACACATATTTTTGCTTGTAGGCCTTTTATCTTTCCCAATTCATCATGGAATACACTGTCATACTTTATTAACAGCTCATTCCTCCTGTTCTAACTTGAAAAATTTCTGACCAATTGAATTTAATTTCTTTTAACCAATCACAGCCCAGAAGGCTAAATCCTTCACCTGTTACAGCAATCACTGGCAGCTGGGCTGTCTGTTGCCTGTAGGATACAGGTACAGGGGTGATGCCTTTCACCTGTATTTCCTCTCCAGTGTGCGTCTTCAGCTGAGCCGTGGTTTGCTCCAGATTCAGTGGCTGGGTACCTTTGCTTAGGTTTTTAAAGATGCGTTCTCCCACCACTGTGGTCGATGCTCCTGTGTCAACCTCCATGACTAGAGGCTTCCCGTTTACTTGAAGGGTGATTGGTGATTGGTTCAGTTTTCATTGCTTTGACATTGTATAGGGAATAGTTATCAGTATCAGCAGCTTCTGGCTCAGTTATATTGAGCACTTCAATCATCTTGGTCTGCTGTCTGATTGGCTGTTTTGATTTCGCTCTGCATTGCTTTATAACATGTCCCTTTTTGTGACAGTATTGGCATTCTGCCTCTTTAAATCTGCAGGTTTCCAGTACATGGTTACTTCCACATTGGTAGCAAATTAATTTCTGAATCGCTGGTGAGATGTTTTCAGTATTCCTTTTTACTTTTCGACCGTTAGAGACTGCTCTCTGCTTTGGGGTTGTCTCTCTGGTTTTTACACCACGCCCAGTGCTAGGTTCCTGCCCTAACTGAAGAACGGTGCCATGTTGCACACTCTGCAAAGCCTGTGAGTCCCTCTCAGCACTCTCCATTGCTAGCGCTATCTCCATGACGCACTGCAGGTCAATATTAACTTCTGCAAGTAAACGGCGCTGAATGGAGTCATCGTGTACGCCACAAACCAACGATCTCGCAACAGGTCATTGAGAGTATCTCTGAAGTCACAATGCTCAGTCAACAGTTTTAACTTCACAATATACATTGCGATTGACTCACCCGGGGCCCTTACTCTAGAGTTGAACTTGAATCTTTGCATAATCACCGATGGCTTAGACTGAATATGTGTCTTCATGAAGCCGAATAGCTCGTTAAAAGATTTGGAGCTGTCAGACTATGGATGAGGTTATATGTCTTGCTCCTGCAGACACTTAGACGAATTGCTTTCTGCTTTTCTTCCGCTGTTATTTCATTCGCCACAAAGTAGAAACCCAGGCGCTCTATGTACAGGCTCCAGTCTTCCATGGATGTGTCATATGGGTCAATTCTGCTGAAGAGTGGCATGACTGGTGAGTATACTTCCTTTCTTCCACTCAAAAATCGATATACTCACATTCAGGAGGCGAGGTGCAGTGTCGGAGCTATTTATCCTCATTGCCAAGTGTAATAATCTTGATGCACTGGGCAGGTTTCTTGTTAGAAACAGTAAACTTTATTTGCAGAGCTCCTGATGATGCTACATGGTTGAACCAGGTCCATGACTAGAAAGCTCCGCCCCTAAGATTACCCACGCTTAGGACTGATTTGTCTGTACAGTCACATGATCTCCAAAACAGTATGAAAGGTTTTACATCCAATCACTACAGTAAACGTTTTGTAGATGGAACCTTCATTTACACTTATTTCACAAATGCGGCCAAACATTTGTTTACTGTTTAGTTTTCAAATCGTTTTGTGAGCTTATGAATCCTTTCATTCAGCTCAGCTTTTCCTTCTCCTGGCGCCTTGCGCATCAGTGTTGAATTTGCATTTTCCAATCTTATTTCTGTCTTCCCTTTCTCTGTCTGGAACAGAACTTAGTTCTTGTTTTTCATTTCGGTTTCACTGTTAGCCATGTCTGTCTCTGGCGAAGCCTTAACTTGTTTCAGTTTTATAACTGTGCAACTCGTGGCTTCATTATCCATTTGCAGTTTGGAAAGCTTGATGGCTTTTCCTTTCAATGCCTTCTCTTTTCCATTCAACTGCTTCTACAGATCTTCATTCTATTTCTTGTAGCTTTCAGCTCCCCCCTGGAATATAGGACATTTCTGAGACGTCTCTGCCATTCATCTTCCTTCTCTTCGTCACTTTTCAGAGGAATAAACTTAATCCGAAGGAATTCTTGTAGCGTGTGAAGGTCTGTCAACAAGTATTCCGTTCCTTTGCGAAGCTCGCTTGCTTCATGTTGAGCTTCCCTGTAATTCAGCATAGCCTCTTCGAGTTCCATTTGCTGTGTTTCCATGCTGCTGTTTAAGACTGTCTTTCTTTCTTTGTGTTGCTGAATGATTACGCATTCCTTTTGCATTTGATATTGAAAGACAATCACCTATTCTTTCAACTGTTTATTATCTTGTTGACCTATTGCCAACTCACTCTGGGCTTCAGTGCATCACTTTGTTGCTACTGATAGTTGCAACACAACTGTCTCTGAAGTAATATTCAGCATCCTTTTTAGCTCCTCATTTTTCCATGGCAACATATTGATTCTCCAAGGAGCCTTTCAGGGTTGTAACTTCCTTGCGTGCCTCTTCTGCCTGTTGTTTTACCTGCTGTACATTTGGTTGAGTTTTCCCAACTCCTGCTTTGATTTGCCAACAGTGGAATTGAAAGCCATTATTTCCTCCTGATACCTCCATGTCATCTCTGAAATTTACTTGTTCAGATCTTGAACAGCTTGGTTCCTTGAAGACTTCAGTTTATCATGCATTTTCAAAGGTATATACTCAGCTTGAATCTTGCGCTTCAAATCTTCCAGTTCAGCTCTGAAACGAATATTTTCCTGTACAACAGCTTAATTTACTTTGTGCATATATTGCTTCTTTTGAGTTACCTCAGATAGCTTTCCTTAATTCATAGCCATCTGCTCACACTGCACTGCCAATTGTCTCCCTTGCTCTGGAGTCTTTTGTTGCCCTCTCCCTGGGGTCTTTTGTCATTGCCTTCAGCACTTTATTGGGAAATTCCCTCTCTCTGGGGTCTCTTGTTGCCCTTGGTGCTTTATTAGGGGTGTGCTAGACCACCTTCTAGGGACTGCTGTCAAAGCTTTTTAATATCTCACAAAATGCTGCCGAGTATTGATCCATACGTTGGCTGTGGAGTACTTCCCCAGCAAATGAACCAAATATGAATAAAAACTTATTGACTTGTGCTTGTTCTGATTCTTTACTTATTCCTGTAAGTCTCCTGCAAACCAAAGATTGTCTTCTCCAAGCCTCCTACTCTTTGGCCTGGTGTAGCCCTTTCCATAGCGAAAATGCACCTGGCTCTTCTAATTTGCTGTCCATGACTTTTTTCCTTCTTGTAGTTACCGCTTTAAATGTCATTACCCCTTTAAGGCTGTTAGTGAGGTAACCGTTTTTTTCACTCGGCCTGGTTTTCTGTGCTGTGAGTTTGCCACACTTTTTCAGGTTTTGGCGGGCTCTCCGGCAATTGTGGCTGCTTCTGTTTTGGAGCTTCTAAACTTTCAAGGCAGGAGTATTGCTTTACTCTGCGATTCTTTCCTTTTTTTTCTGCAAGTCCTCTTCTTTGGAGTCTAGGTGGGCTCGTGGTTTGATCGGGGCCTGTTTTCTTTTAACTTAAAGCAACAGCACATTTCTCCTCTGCACTGCCTTCCCTTTGTTCTTTCTTTCAGGTAACTTTCTCCTTGTCTTTTCAGCAGCTTAATCTTTACTCTGCAGTTTTTCTTCTTAAACTTTTGATTCTGTCAGCCAATTTTTATTTAACTTATTTTGTTTTTAACTTAATTGCAGCATAGCCACCACTGCTGCAATCTGCCAAGCCCCAGGACTGCCAGCTATCCTATAATGGCAGGAATTTTCCAGCCGCTCCCCCCCACAGTGGGTTCCCCCACAGCGGGGCCAGCGAGCTGCTGAAATCTCCATTCCCATCGGCAAGACCGGTAGATCCCGCCAGCCTGAGGGGCTGGAAAATTCTGGCCAATGTAAGTACAGCTTTTTTGTAATTTTGCTCACTGCCTTGTAAACTGTCCAAGTTCTTTGACTCTGCGTTACTCAGGGTCTTGCAATTTTTTGTATTTTTGCTCACCCGTCTTTGTGATCTGACCAGGTGCTTTTTTTTTCTTTTTCCTCTGTGTCACACGGGAGTCTTTCAATAAACTTCCACTCACTTTGGTGGATTCCTCAACTTCTAATTCTGTAGCGAAGCTTCTGCAATAGTTTCTTAAATTTTTCTTTTTAGGTGCACGTCTCTCTAGTCTGGCTTCAGCTGTTTTTAGTTTTTTTTATACCTTTGGATACTGTTCTGGGTTCATCATTTAAAATGCCACCACCGCTACTAACCATGTATTATGGTGCACAGTGGTGTCTCAACGATGAGGTCTTGAGACATGTATGTTTAAACCAGAACCCTTTATTGTTAACCTTTAACTATTTACAGATTCCAGGTTACTCTCATGCATGGTGCTGTTAACTCCATGCAGGCTGGTTCCAGAGTGATCTTTCTAGACTGTTGTCTCAGTCTATTACCATGTGACTCTATGCATCATACTGTGGGCGGAGCTATTCTCTAGTTCCAAATTAACCCTTGCTCTTCTGAGCACCTTTACATTACAATGGCATGCAGTCACATGCAACATCATACAACAGGGGGTTTGGGGATTGCACTGGCCCTGATTATGCGAGCTGTGGACCCAGAGCTGCATTTTTTTATTCATTCACAGGATGTAGGCTTCTCTGGCTGGGCCAACGTTTATGGCCCATCCCTAGTTGCCCTTGAGAAGGTGATGGTGAGCTGCCTTCTTGAACCGCTGCAGTCCATGTGGTGTAGGTACACCCACAGTGCTGTTAGGAAGGGAGTTCTAGGATTTTGACCTAGCGAATAACTCACTTCCTGACACTCCAAATCCTGTCCACCATCTACAAGGCACAAGTCAGGAGTATGATGGAACACTCTCCACTTGCCTGGATAAGTACAGCTCCCACAACACTCAAGGAGCTTGACAGCATCCAGGACAAAGCAGCTCACTTGATTGGGTGTGAATTACTTCCCCAGCAAATGAACCAAATATGAATAAAAACTTATTGACTTGTGCTTGTTCTGATTCCTTACTTATTCCTGTAAGTCTTCTCCACGACTCCTACTCTTTTGGCTTGTGTAGCCCTTTCCATAGTGAAAATGCATCTTGCTCTTCTAATTTGCTGTCCATGACAGTGAAGAAACAACCGATATGTTTCTAAGTAGGATGGTGAGTGATTTAGAGGGGAACTTCCAGGTGGTGGTGTTCCCATGTATCTGCTTGTCCTTCTAGATGGTAGTGGTCGGGGGTTTGGAAGGGACTATCTTGGTGAGTTCCTACAGTGCATCTTATGGATGGTACACACCACTGCTAATGAGTGTCGGTGGTGGAGGGAGTGAATGTTTGTGGATGTGGTGCCAATCAAACGGGCTGCTTTGTCCTGGACGTTGTCAATCTTCTTGAGTGTTGTGGCAGCTGCACTCATCCAGGCAAGCGGAGAGTATTCCATCACACGCCTGGCTTGTGCCTTGTAGGTGGTGGACAGGAGTTGGGATGTCAGGAGATGAGTTACTGGCTGCAGGATTCCCAGCCTCTGACCCGCTCTTGTTGGATGTTGGTGTTGCTGGCTAGGCCAGCATTTATTGCCCATGAGAATGCAGTGGTTTGCTAGTCACATGTAGGCCAGACCAGGTAAAGACGGCAGATTTCCTACCCGAAAGGATATTAGTGATCAGATGGGTTTTTACAACAATTGACAATGGTTTCATGGTCACCATTAGACTTTTAATTCCAGATATCTTATTGAATTCAAATTCCACCATCTGCCATGGTGGGATTTAAAACTATGTCCCCAGAGCATTACCCTGAATCTCTTGGATTACCAGTCCAGTGACAATGACACCACCTCCCCTTGTGAGACAAATGTAAAAGAAACCTTCAAAAGTGCGAGGAGAGAATAACCTGTTCAACGAGCAGAAAATCAATCTTCCTCCCTCTATGGGGATAACAAAATGTTCCCACCTTTGTTTGTGTTTATATTCCAACCTTAATATCACAGCAAAATGGTTTACTCATCAAAAACATCTGCTTGTACTTACGTGACATCTTTAGTCTAGCACAACACATCAAGATGCTTCATAGGGGTGTAAATGGACAAAGCAGTATTAGCAGGAATGAATGATCATTTAAAGAGCTAAATATTGAGGCCACTTTTGAAGACTTAATGAAGCAGAGGAGTTGAGGAAAAACATTCCTGGACATGCGGCTAAGAGAGTCAAAGGCAACAATAACAACTTGCATTTACATAGCCCCTTTAATAAAGTAAAACTCCCGAGGTACTCCACAGGCACATTATAAAACCAAATTTGACACTGAGACATGTAAGGGAGATACTACGGCAGATGACCAAAAGCTTAGTTGGCGGAGATAAGAGGTAGTGAGGTGGAGTGACTTAGGGAGGAGGAAATTCCAGAGCTTAGGCCCTCAGCAGCCGAAGGAATGGTTACCAGTGGCGACGGGACTAAAATCACGGATGAGCAAGAAGCCAGAATTGGAGGATCGCAGAGATCTCGGAGGGTTGGATTGCAGAGATCTCGGAGGGTTGGAGGAGGTTACAGAGATGTGGAGGTTAGAAACCCTGGAAAGAATTGAGTACTTTAAATGGAGGCAAGGCCAGACTGGCAGCCAATGTAGGTCAGTGAACACAGGGGTAATGGGTGAATGGAAGCAACAGGTATGGAAAGAGTGGTAGAAGTTTGGAACTCTCTTCCACAACTGGCAATTACTGCTAGGTCGATTGTTAAATTTAAAACTGGCTTTAATAAGATTCTTATTAATCAAAGGTATTAAAGGATAGGGGGAAAGGCAGGTATATGGAGTTAGGTCACAGGTCAACCATGATCTCATTGAATGACAGAATAGGCTCGAGGGACTAAATGGCCTCCTGCTCTCCTATGTGTGAGTTAGGAGAGGACAAAACCTCTCATGTTTATATTCTACAAGCACAAAGCCAGATGTTGTGATACCATCACACCAGTGTCAGGAACGTAGGTAGAGCTGAAAGCCAGTCTTACAACTGCAGACATTATGTATCTTGCTGCTTTCAGAGTCAGACCATCACTACAGAGTATAAATCACTCTGAAAAGGCTTTCTAAAGAAAGATTGTTGTGATGAAATAATTATGCGTCCTCATTGAGGACAGCATCTCAATGTGGGCCAAGAAAAAGCCTCATTTGAAAGGGTCACTGCTTTACTGCCATGCTGCATCAATGAGCTAAATCACATGCTTTGAAATGGAGAACATCCATAAATATGTCGCAGTAAATGGAAGACTAATAATCCCCAGGAGATTCCTGGAAGTCTGCTTTCCTTTGGACCAATGTGTTATCATCCTTGGAGACTTGCCGTGGTCCCATTGCTGTTTCTGCTTCACGTTTGAGAGATGGGGTGAGTGGCTCTGTGCAATTTTTGAGAGGACAGCTACGCAACCCTCCACCTGACGCTGTTCATCGCAGAGGTTTGTTGCTCGCTGAGCAGGGCCTATCATTCATCTCCAGGAGGATGAGCGAAAATATCCAGTGAACCCCAACCCTGCGACTCGCTTCACGTTCTGTTTTAAGTCATTTTTGTGCAGAAGTGACAATGTCTACTGTCTTCCGAAGGGCACTTGTTATAAAACTGTGAATGTACTACTCTGTCAGGCGGTTTGGTTTCCGACACCTAAATATAGGATTGCAAGTTTACTCCTTTTATTGCCTATGCACAGGAAGGGGGAGAAGTTCAATAATCGGCAGTACACAGACTTACCTCAGTTTCCTGGCAGCGACTGTGGGCCACTATCTACTAGAAGCAGCACTACCTTAATTAACTTTTCCCCCAGTATCTTTATGCAGTAGACATACAGAGAAGTAAATAATATTACCCCTTCGGTTTCCCTGGGTAGAGACATAACCTTCGCTGTTGCTTCCTGAACCAACTCTCTGTCCACAGCTTGTTAAGAAAAGCTAAGGATTTTTAGGATAGTCTATCAGCAACACTGTCAATAATACTGAATGATGGCTTGGCAAGTGTTATGGTGAACAAGACCCTCAGAAAGAATATGTTTCCCTTGATGCAATGGAAGCCAACTGTTTTCATCTATCTTCCATTGCTCCCCTTCTTATCTCAAAACTGCCTTGGCAAACCCATTTCCCAATGTCGCCATGGAGATGCGAATCTTAGCTCCTTTCAGCAAGCAAATAACCTGCCATGTCAGCTAAAGTGTACCCCGATACCTTAAATCCTAAGGCCTTCTGGGAATGAAGAACTTTTAACTATTTCATTAAATAATAAAAAACCCAAGGATCATATGAGATTGCCTATCTATGTAAACACAACTAGGGTACCTTACGTCTGTCATGTCATAGCTCCATAAATACTGAGATGCCTCCTCTCCTTGGCCTCAATTCTTCATTTTGCCAAACACTTTGAGCTGCATTAAGAAGTGGCTCAAATAATGGAGGAGGAGGATGTGTACAGGACAGGTACTAGCCCACAGATGAGTTTCTTAGTGCCCCTCATCACCTTAAAATTACCCTTACAACCTTCAAAACTATTCCCAGAATGAGGATCAAAGGGATAACACATAGGTGTGATGACCTTTTCTCCAAGGCTCTGCTTCACAATAACTGGCCTTTGCTAAACGCCAGGAGTTTGTTTATAGATCGTAGAGAATTTGCTGGAATTGTGCCTACAGACTATTGCCTTGTTTTAAGCAAGGTAATCAAATGTAAATTTGTGAACCCTTCCTAATTCAAAGAACAAATCAATGCCTCGTTATCTGATTGATTGGGCGAGTGCCTGTGTACTTAAAAGCATCTCCAAAAATGTCAAACTGGCTCCAAAGGAAGTTGAGAGCAAATCTGCAGCTAGTGTCCTGCTGGAGACCATTGTGGGGCGTGGGGAGGGGGTTGGTTACAATGCCACTTGGACGCCCATACAAGGCCTGCACGATGGTTTGAAGCCTCCAGCGAGCTTGGGAGACAGCAGGTGGCCCAATGCAGCTCAGTTGACCTAAAGATTGGGCCTGCCGGAGTTTGGCGTTGGGCCGGGAAGGCACCGTCAAGGTAAACTCAAAGGAAGAGGAGGGGACGGGGTGTCATGACCATGGAGGGTCGGTGTTGTGCAGGCTCAGATTAGTTTCTGTCTAAAATGACAGTTAGAGGCCTATAAACATCTCAGGAATCCCATTTCCATATGTAAAGGAGCCCGTTGCTTTGGCATGCCCTTTACAAAATGGATTTGGCTGTATTGCTGGTCTTAAAAGATGATAAGGAGGCAGTCCACAGTTTAAGCTGATTACAATCCCCTCCCTCCTTTTCCCCACACATCAACCCTGAGTGAAAACAATCAACATCGGTCCCAATAAGTCGTTGCAACATGCGATAACTTCAGGAGTTGTGAGGGATTTTACAAAGATGCCAAACTGCAAAACAGATATTTTCTAGAGACATATTGGCATAATAATTTGTGTATGGAAAATAACATGCCTGTCTGAATTATAGAATCATTGAGGTCTACAGCACAGAAAAAGGCTCTTCGGCCCATCAAGTCTGTGTCGGTCAAACAAGTACCTAACTACTCTAATCCCATTTTCTAGCACTAGGCCCATAGCCTTGTATGCCATGGCATCGCAAGTGCACATCCAAATTCTTCTTAAATGTTATGAGGGTTTCTGCCTCTACCACCCTTTCAGGCAGTGAGTTCCAGATTCCCACCACCCTCTGGGTGAAAAGATTCTTCCTCAGATCCCCTCCAAACCTCCTGCCCCTTACCTTAAATCTATGCCCCCTAGTAATTGATCCCTCCACCAAGAGGAAAAGTTCCTTCCTGTCTACCCTATCTATGCCCCTCATAATTTTATACACCTCAATCATGTCCCCTCTCAATCTCCTCTGCTCCAGGGAAAATAACCCCAGTCTATCCAATCTCTCCACATAACTAAAACTCTCCAGCCCAGGCAACATCCTGGTAAATCTCCTCTGCATTCTCTCTAGTGCAATCACATCCTTCCTATAATGTGGTTTCCAGAACTGCACTCAATACTCTAGCTGTGGCCTAACCAGCATTTTATACAGTTCCAGCATAACCTCCCTGCTCTTATATTCTATACCTCGGCTAATAAAGGCAAGTACCCATATGTCTTCTTAACCACCTTATCTACCTGTCCCACGACCTTAAGGGACTGGTGGACATGCACAACAAGGTCCCTCTGATCCTCGGTACTTCTCAGGGTCTTACCATTCATCGTGTATTCCCGTGCCTTGTTTGTCCTGCCCAAATGCATCACCTCACACTTATCCGTAATAAATTCCATTTGCCATTGATCAGCCCATCTGACCAGCCCGTCTATATCCTCCTGTAACCTAAGGCAATCCTCCTCACTATTTACCACCCCACCAATTTTCATGTCATCCATGAACTTACTGATCAATCCTCCTACATTCAAGTCTAAATCATTTATATATATCACAAACAAGGGACCCCACTGGACACAGGCAGCTAGTCACAAAAACACCCCTCGACCATCACCCTCTGCTTCCTGCCCCTCAGCCAATTCTGGATCCAATTTGCCAAATTGCCTTGGATCCCATTGGCTCTTACCTTCGTTATCAATCTCCCATGCGGGACCTTATCAAAAGCCTTGCTGAAGTCCAAGTAGACTACAACAGATGCATTGCCTCATCTACACACCTGGTCACCTCTTCAAAAAATTAAATCAAATTGGTCAGACATGACCTCCCCTTAACAAAACCATGCTGACTGTCCTTGATTAATCCCTGTCTCTCCAAATGTAGATTAATTCTGTCCCTCAGAATTGCTTCCAATTGTTTCCCCACCACTGAGGTTAGACTGACTGGCCTGTAGTTCCCTGGTTTATCCTTTCCTCCCTTCTTGAATAACGGTACCACATTGGCTGTCTTCCAATCCTCTGGCACCTCTCCTGTGGCCAGAGAGGTATTGAAAATTATTGCCAGCGCCCCTGCTATCTCCTCCCTTGCCTCACTCAACAGCCTGGGATACATTTCATTCGGGCCTGGAGATTTATCTACTTTTAAGCCTGCCAGACCACTTAGAACCTCCTCCCTTTCTATGCTAATTTCTTTATTTATATCACAGTCCTTCTGCCTGATTTCCATACCCACATCATCCCTTACTGAATTGACAACTGGAAACATTGCATAACAGAACTAATCATTCCCCTCATAGACCCTTGCAATTCTTAGGTAGCTTAGCACAGGCTGCAGAACTGCTAGATTAGCAGCCTTTTCATCAATCTTAATGTAAAATAGGTAATTTTTAAGTATTTAATATTCTTTAGGACTCATTTATCTATATTTACTAACTTGATAAAACTCCTGCCATTTAGTATATCTTGGTGTATTAGTTTAACACATCTTTGTAAATAAGGTAGAGAAAGAAAAGTTCTCTGTTGGTGGAAAGTCTAGAGTGAGGGGGGCAAGGCTCAATTAATGTTTTTAAATCTGCAACGAAACATTTGCCATAGAAATATATCCTAATGAACTGAAACTTCCAACCTTGTGCGTGGACTGAATGGTTAGCATGCTACAGGATCCTTCTTTTACTGAGGTGACACCTGTGATGCTCTATTGTACGTGCCCGACCTCTTCAACAGGTGGAAAACCACTATGCTACAAGTCTGGGTAGTTCAGGCTAAAATATTGATTTGAATTTATTGCAAGAAAGAAATTTTCACAAACACAAATGAATGCGACAGGACAGTGCCAGATTTACATACAATTAATGTCCTGCCCTGAAAACAACAAAGCTTTCGAGAGACCTTAGTCGTGTTCAGAACTTGTAAGTTCCAGTATTTTAATTTTTTGGGGTAAGCTTATGTAACCTTAGCGTTCCATTTAATCAATCTAACATGGAAATAGAATGAAACTAAGTGAAATAAACATCCTGGGGTAGCTGTCTAGATATACTCCTCACCTGCTTTGAAGTGAGGGTCAGCTCTTTTGCAGAAATTCCCAATTCTTTCTCAATATGCCAGTAATTATAATAATTATATCAATCACTATCTGGAGAGATGTTTGCTCGTCTCGAAACTAATCCTCTTATTAGACTGGTGTTAAATTTGAATTAATGCCTACCTTCCTATCAGGAGACCTTCTGCTGGGCCAGCCATTGAACATAATGATTGTTGCTTCTTCATTTGGCCTGCTTCCCTGTGTGCAAAAACCTGAGGCACTTGGCCAGACCATATTGATCTTATGCAATTAATGTGGTAATAATCGCAATTCAGGAGAATGCTGGGCTCTGTCCCCTGACATCACAAGCAGCCCCGGGTAGTACTGTACTTTTTCCCTTGAGTCCCTCAGCTCAGAGGCTGGGAATCCTGTGGCAAGTAACTCACCTCCTGACGCCCAAAAGCCTGTCCGCCATCTACAGTGTAAAATTTGAGATATCTGATATCGTACCAATTAGAATTCCCTGGTAACTGAAATTTCTGACAGCTCGGTTTTTAAAAAAAAAAATCCACTGCTAAACTCAGCGGTGAACTCAGCCCTAAACTCACAGCAAAAAGAGTCGAGGATAAACCAGGAATTTAAAAGCAGGAAATGAGAAAATGAGGCCAGAGATTTTAATCAGCTCTCTTCTGTAATGCCTGAGCTGAGAGAAGAAGACCAGCGCTGGCGCTCTGACTCCATAGTCAGCAAGTTGGTCGGGAAAATCCCAAGATGTCACAGGTCTCTCGCGAGATTACGAGTGAGCCTGGGTTTGACTTGGAAATAGTGTCTCTCGTGATCAATTCGCGAGAGTTAGCACATCTGGGGATGACTGCGGATCGAGTGACAAGTTAATATAGCCACGGATACAGTGAGAAGCTTAGTCACAGGCTAATGTACCTACGGAAATGCTGATGGTCCTGTTCATTCCTCACACCTGCCCTGGAGCTTGAGACACTCCAATTTCAACTGCAGAAGAGCTGTTTTACTTCTCTCCCTACAAGGATGGATTTTATGCAGTATTGCATACCATGAGATCATGGAGGATTGGTTGAAAACGGAACTCTTAGGTAACCAGCATATTTGATTAATCGTCCCTACCTATCCCCTGCACTGCCAGATAATAAAGATTTTACTGTACAGGGCACAAGTCAGGAGCGTGATGGAATACACTCCACTTGCCTGGATGAGCGCAGCTCCAAAACTCAAGAAGCTCGGCAACATCCAGGACAAAACTACTTAGTTGATTGGCATCCCATCCACCACGTTAAACATTAACTCCCTCATCACTCATGCAGTGGCAGCAGTGTGTACCATCTAGAAGTTTAATGCAGCAACTCACCGAGACTCCTTTGACAGCACCTTCCAAACCCGTGACCTGTACCACCAAGGAGACCAAGGGCAGCAGTTGCATGGGAACACCACCACCTGCAAGTTCCCCTCCATTTCATAGACTCTCCTGCCTTGGAACTATGTCACTATTTGCTCACTGTCACTGGGTTAAATTCTGGAACTCCCTTCCTAACAGCACTGCGGGTGTACACACACCACATGGACTGCAGCGGTTCAAGAAGGCAGCTCACCACCACCTTCTCTAGGGTAATTAGGGATGGGCAATGACTGGGCAATGTTGGCCTGCTGGTGATGTCCACACCCCATGAACAAATAAGTAAAAAAAAAGGCAAAGAAAGTCCTTTCAGACTTCAGCTACTGTAGCCTTCACAATGCTTCACAAAGAAAACTTTTATAATGTGAAGCAGATTGGAGTCCCACATTGGTCACCAGAAGTGTCGAGGGAAAGTGCATCCACCACTTAATCCTGACTAACCCCGATAATAAATAACCTGGGCCTGAGCCTGTTCTCTCTCACAACTCAGTAACTTCTAATGGTGACTCAGCAACACCTTTTGCAGTGAAGAAAGATTATGGGATGGACCATGACAACTTTTCAATCCCTTGCTTATCGAGATTCTGTGTGAGAGACTGATGAAGCCAACAGGTTTTTGGACTCACTGTGATTTGTGAAGCTCGTTGCCACACTGCCTGTCGAACACAATGTGCTTTTGGAAAAACTGTACATGTTGGGTAATTTTTCAGAGTCGTGCTTGCACTCAATTGTACTTAAGATCTTCTGAGAGAAGTAGAAATTCTTCACCCTAAAGTAAGTTTGTAATCATTTGTGCGCTCCTGCAATCCTGCCTCTTTGAAATAATTGAAAGTCAACTGACTCTGATATTAATTGAGCCCTTTCACTAATAAAGAGAGACCTTGTCTTGTTGTAACACTTTCCACATCCTTGACATGTCCCAAATCACTTCACAGCCTCGAAAATAGTGGCTGTTGGAAAGTGGGGAACCGCAGAGGTCAATCTGTACACAGCAGGATTCCACAAACAACATAGTTTAAAATGGCAGAGTTGAAATGAAAGTATGAAACACTTACGCATGCAAAAGGATGGTAGAAGTTTGTAACTCGTTGGCTGATTGACTGTTAACTTTGAAACTAAGATTGATAGATTTTTTGTTAACGAGAGGTATTAATGGTGCAAATTAAGGTGGGTGTTTGGATTAGGTTGCAGATCAGCCATGATCTTATTGAATAACAGAACAGACTCGAGGGGCTAAATGCCCTCCTTCAGTTTCTATGTTCTTGACAATGAGTCTGTTTATGATGTTTGTTGAAGGACAGATGTTGGTTAGGATATCTGCTCAGTTCAAACCCTACTGTTCTAACCTTGCCAAAAAATGGATCACCAACCTCCATACAAGAAAAAGAAAGTCTTGCATTTATATAATGCCCTTCATGACCACCGGGCTTCATAGCCAGTGAAATATTTTTTGGAGCTTAGTCACTGTAACTTGGCAGCCAAGTTGCACACAGCAAGCTCCTACAAACAGCAATGTGATAATGACCAGATAATCTGTTTTTGTGATGTTGATTAAGGGATAAAAATTGGCCAGGACACCGGGGATAACTTTCCTGCTCTTCTTCAAAGTAATCCGTGGGATCTTTTACGCCCACCGGAGAGAGCAGACAGGGTCCTGGTTTAACGTTTCAAGCAAAGATGGCACCTTTGACAGTTCTTCAGTACTGCACTCACTTTGGAAAAAACCCTTCATTTTATTTACTCCTGTCTTTGTCTCATTGTAGTATCTTCCTGTAGGAAGACAGGACCTCTTGATCTAGAGAGAATTGTTAGGTAAGAGCAATAGTTATACAGTGACACAGTGACATTGCAGTGAAAGAGCATAGTGATTCCTCAGACAGGAAACAACAGAAGAGTTTTGGTTTTTATTTGAATTATTACAGACAGAAATGTCATCAAGCAAAGCATTAAAACTAGAATGTCTCAAACACAATTAATGGAACAAACATGATGTGTCAGGGTGGCATTTCAAAGACACAAAATTGAGCCTCTCTCTCTCTCTCTCTCTCTCTCTTTCACACTCGCTCACAATCTCTCTCTCTGACATACACACACTTTCTCCCAGATGCGCTGTCTGTCTGTCTCTCTCTCTCTCCTCCCTCCCTCCCCCCCTCTCGTGCATGCGCACGCGCACACACACTCTCTTACAGACACTCTCTCTCGCTCACACACACTCTCTCTCTCACACACTCACAACCTCTGTCAAATACACAAACTTTCTTTCTCACACAAACATCGCTCTCTCATCTCTCTCCCACAAACTCACTCTTTCTCACACTGTTTCTCATACACACTCTCTCTCTCTCTCAAGCAAACACTGTCATGCTCACATACACACTCTCTCTCCCTCTCTCTCAGACACACTCACACGCTGACATAACTGAAGGGGTCTGATTGATCAGAATCACTGCATTTCGTTTATGCCAGGTTTTGATGAAATGGATCATGTACGAGGTCTTTTGCCCCTTTCATGGATTTAATATTTAATGCAATTTTGGAAGATTGTCAAAAGCGGTCCATATGTCTCACTTCACATCATCTGTTCATGGAGCTCATGTCATATAATGGGCAATATTAAAACAGCCTGTGAACTTTGTGAGATTCACTCCATGACACAACACTGCATAATTTCCAATTGCCAAACATCTTATTAAAAATTTCAACAGTTGTGTGTCTAACATGTTGATGGCTACTTCGTAAACCTTTGAAATGGAAACTATCTGAATAAAGCAGCTTATTGATAATTTGCCATTGCACCTCACTTAGTACGTGAAGGAAGACTGTTTTATAACAAAACATTACATTTTCTGAATTGTGAAGTTTATTCGAAAATGATGTTGAATTATTGAATACGATGTTGAATGAAATTCTATAAATTCCATAGACTCTATAAGTCTTCAATTGTGGCTTTTGGGAGGAATGTTCTGAACAGGGACTCTCCGCGGATGGTATAACCATTGTTCAAAACTAGACCGTGGGATGGGGGCGGAAGGGGTGGCGGGAGGCGAGCTAGAAATTAACTAAAAGGCAAGCAACTATTTTACTTTCAAAGTGTCATAGATGACATCCAACTAAAAATGAAAACCTGCCCATTTGTCCAATTTCATTGATGTTTGAGGAGTCCAATTTAAATTCACAGCTTCCTTTCGAGCATGGGGAATTGGTGAGCTGTTTTAGCACATCGCTTGGTGCTGATTTGAATCTTATTTCCTTCCTGGTTTTAATTGAAGAAGAGCAATTGTCTCTTTTGGAAACGCCTCTGTTTCAAAATCAATTTCCACTTGCGTTGGCCTCCCGATTGACCTTAATCAAATAGCTAGCGTCGTAAGAAGACAGGGAATCACAGCCCCTGAAACCAAGAGGTTACGCTCGTGTAAATTGTGTGTTGATTAAAGTAAAAACCTACAGTAAGCGGAAATGTAATGCTTGCATTGCACCAGGGCATGAATGCATTAAGCACTTCTGCTCAGTACCTGGGAATGTTGGTGAATAGAATTTGTGGCAGAGAAGCAAGTGGTTCAATCTATTCTGGCCCAAAGCTTTTACTTTAGAGATGATTACAGCTCCCAACCCCTCCGGGCTCACCAAATAGATCTTTAATTGTGCTGTGGGGCTTTTGTTCTGAAGGAAAATGAAAGCACGAGCCTGAGGACCTCTTCTTGAGAAAGCCAGAGTGCACTCAGCTGTGTATCGGACTGAGAAATGAATATTGTTTTGCGGTGACCATAACTGGTAATTAAGTACATACGAATTAGGAGAGGAGTAGGCCATTCGGCCCCTCGGGCCTGCTCTGCCATACAATAAGATCGTGGCTGACCTGAACGCAACCTCCCACCTACCCTTGGTAACCTTTCACCCTCTTGTTTCAATCAAGGCACCTCTTAGTCTACTAAGCTCCAGTGGATACAAGCCTAGCCTGACCATGTACATGTCCACGTAGAAATGGGACATCTCCTTCACCACCTGTAAGCTATTGCATTGTGCCTTTATACTCTCTTCTCCCCAAGCTTCTACTTTTTCCTTTTGTTTTTCTCTTTCTGCCTTATTCCCGAGCTGTCCCATTTCCCTGCTCTATCATTCCTTCATCTTCACTTCCGTAAATTCCATCTTAATTTTTTTTTCCATTGGATGATTGGTTTATTGCGTAGAAAACCAATCGTAATAACATCCTCTTCCTCTTCCTCTGTTAATATCTGCTTTTGCGAACGGTTTTTAAAATGTATTCTTTCCTGGGATGTGGGAGTCACTGACAAACCTAGCATTTGTTGCCCATTCCTAATTGCCCTTGAACTGAGTGGCTTGCTCGATCGTTTCGAAGGGCATTTAAGAGTCAACCACATTGCGGTGAGTCTGGAGTCATATGTAGGCCAGACCAGGTAAGGGTGGCAGATTTCCATCCCTGAAGCACATTAATGAACCAGATGGGTTTTTAGTTCCATGGTCACTGTTAGCTTTCAATTACAGACTTTATTAATTCAATTTAAATTCCACCAGCTGTGATGGTGGGATTTGAACCCATGTTACCAGGGTCTGGGCGTCTGGATTACTGGCCCAGTGGCATTGCCACTACACCACCATGCCCCCTCCCCCCGCTTGTTGGGAAGACCAGGGCTGAGATGGCCAAATCCCCCTTCGGATTGTTTTGACATGGTTCATGTCTCATTTCCGTGTGTCCAACAGGTCAGTGCGATGTGTCTAGTGTGTGGTGAAGAGAGTTAATAGGCTTACCACTTTTGTGTGCTATTTTGCTTCTCTTTTGCAGCCTACACCACTCGTGAGTGGCAATGCGCAAAAAGAGAGCCAAATGTGTAAGCCTCTCGCTGTCAGTTGACGGCCTCTCCGTCAGCAGCTCCTCAGCTGCGCCTCCTGTGGTGACACACAGAAACTGGGTTCCTCGTGGCCCCAGGCTAAAGCTGCAGAGGAACTGGGAGGAGGTTTGATCCCCAGACATGCAGTGTGCAGGCCCATCGGCGTGTGGACGCACCCTGGCGCTCATGAACCAAACTCCCAGCCATGGACGAATAGCTCCACTGATTGGTGGAGAGCTTGGGAGAACTCAAAGCTAAGGGAGTAAACCCTGACCAAAAAATCTGGAGTGGAGCTCAAAGGTGGATGGATGTCCAAATATGTCGTCTTTAATATTGCTGTAAAGAGAGATGCACTCACCAGGACAAATGCAAGAATGCCAAATTTCAAACCATCCCTGCAGCTTATACCTCAGGTGCAATACCTGAGGCATTGCCATGGTGAGAGCAACAGGGAACCATGGGCTCCCTAAGCTCCCGGGTAATTCAAAAAAGACGCAAGGCTTGAACATATTCCTTTTGCTTACAGGGAGTGGGTCTCTGCGAATGAATGTAGAATTCAGATAATTATCCAATTCTCATTTGAAAGCCACGATTTTGAGTCTGCCTCCTCTCAGGCTGCGTGTTCCAGATCCTGATCACTCGCTGTGTAATAAGATTTCTCCTCATGTCACCTTTTTGGTTCTTCTGCCAATCACTTTAAATCAATGTCCCCTGCTTCCTGACACCTCCACCACCAGGGAGCAGTTTCTCCCTATCTGCTGCGTCCCAGACCTCTCCTGATTTTGAACACCTCTATGAAATCTTCTCTCAACCTTCTCTGAGGAGAATAGGTCCGGCTTCTCTGATCTATTCACGTAACTGAAGTCCCTCATCCTTGGAATCATTCTCCTAAATCTTTTCTGCACCTTCCCTAATACCTTCAAATCCTACACATGCAGAAAAAAAACCCCCTGCAGACTTGGGTTGAAAAATAACGTTAGCGCACATGCAATTTTATTCCAATAGCCATTTGGGAGCATTGCCGAAAAAAGACATTGTGTTGAAGCTTTCCGTCTTGCACTCATCAGGTCAATCACAAGAATACCAATGTCAGGGGGAAGCAACAACTTTATACTGTATGAGAAGACAGTGCTTGGCAGTTAATTGTCAGTCACATTAGCTGGTGCATTCTCCATGGCAACACCTCTGCCAATCAGAGTCCACTTGCCAATCAATCAGCACTCTCTTCTCATACAGAATCAAGTTGTTGTTTCCCCTGACATTGGTATTCTTGCCATTGTCCTGATGAGTGCAAGACGGAAAGCTTCGACAAAATGTCTTGTTTCAGCGATGCTCATTTTTGTTCCCTTAATTCATTTTTTTTTTTACAAAATGTTTCCCCCTCACCCCGCCATTTTCATTTTGATTTTCATTTTCACGTGGTCTCCGCGCTCTCTTGTTCCCCTTTTGACTCCCGCCTTCCTCCTATACAGGCTACATTTCTGAGCAGTCGCTGTCAGACTTGGCGAGGTCTCCAGAGATAAACTGTGAAACTCAAAGCTCCAGATGTGACTAGCAGGAAAAAACAAAGGTACAGAGGCAAAATAGTGCGGGTGCTGGAAATCTGAAATACAAAATAAAACTGAGGAAACATCAGGCCCGATGAAAGGACACTTGTCCTGAAAAGTTAACTATGTTTCTCTCCGCAGGTGCCGCCCATCTGCTGAGTATTTCCAACATTTTTTTTGTTTTTTTATACCTTTGCTGTGAGTGGAGCTCATTTCACCTGAATGCTTATCCTCTAGTCACTGAAATTGGGGCTAAACCTCGGCTAGACAACGTACGTCACCTTTGTGACATCTCTTGGGCCAGAATTTAACGTTCTGCGAGCAGGCACGTGCCCAACCTGCCTGGCCGCGAAATAGCGCAAGATGATGTCGTCCCGAAGTTATTGGGCACCTGCGCGAAATCTCGCTTGGCGGGCGCGTGCGGCAGTCAGAAGTGCGCCCACTGACAATCAAGCGGGCAATTAAACCCGTGACGGAGGCAATCGAAAGTTATTTTTCCTGGCCCCGTTCACTTATACAGTCGGAGGATAGGCCAATCGGCCGGGCGGCCTTTGCCTTTTTGCTCAACTCTCGATCCAGGGCGGGATGACACCTCTGTGGGGGAAGAAAATAAGATATCGGGGGACTGGTTTTTTTAATGAGGTTTGCGGCTTTCAGGCGCGTGATGTGCTACGCGGACGTATTTTGCAGCGTTTTTGTTCTTTCGTTTATCCTGTGGACGTCTGCAGCTCCCTGGGTCATCCGTCTGCCTTCAGGGTGGCTCACTGGAGGCGCTCACCAGCACCCACGGTGACCTCACGCCCGCCCTCTTCCCGTCCCCTCCCCCACCGGCAGCGCCGAGCCTTTCTCAGCGCCCGGTTCACACCGGCTGACCGTTAATTGGCCGGCCGGTGTGAAATCGTGGCCGGTGGGGGTGGGCCCCGTTTCCAGTCCACTCACGGGCCTGCCGATCACGCGTGCGCCCAACGAGTGAAAAATTCAGACCTTGGAGACGTCCAGTCGTGACACGATCTTTGAGGCCGGAGACAAGCTGCCCACGGGTTCGTTATCCTCAGCCGACCTTCCCCAGACGGGTTTTAGCAGCATCGGAACTTGGTTACTGAACGCACTAGACGGTGCCATTGGCTGGCACCCGGCCAGCCCAGGGGTGGCTTCCATCTGCCCGACCCGCAAGCGCGAGGTCAGAGATCCGCCTGGAAAAACGATTGGTTGTCCCCTGAGGTCAATGGCCAGGATGTGAACGGGGTGGGTGGGGGGGTGGGGAGGGGAACACCTTTCACTGTTCTATGCCTCAAGCAAGTACCAAAAATGAAATTGCGACCATATCAATATGGTGCTTAGGGTCTTTGGCGGGCTTTTAAAACCTTATACGCAGCACATCTTCTGTATTTCAAGCTTCTGAAGCAGTTATTTTTGCATCTTGGCATAGCTACGGAGCACTTATTCAGCGGCTTGCCAGTGTCAAGGATTTCCTGGTGTAGCTAATGCAAAATAGATTTGATATCCCAGTTTCATCAAAGGCACTGAAGTCTTTGTAAATGTGAACTCTGATTATCAGCTGCCCTGTTCCGCTTCCCCCCTCCCCACCCCCAAACCAGTGGTAGCTGAGTGTCAAATGATTGCTGTCAGCATTTGCAATAAATAGCCTTAAGAGAATTACTAAACTTTGAAAGGTTCAATATTTAGACCCTGGCCGTCTCGATAACGTTGTCTGCAGTAATATTTCTCCAGCAGAATGAATGCTTTGTAAAGGTTGATCCAGCAGCTATAAACCTTGCAAGGAATCCATTTCATTATCTCTTCCTCACTTACTCAGATGCCTTAATGAAACCTTTAGCACTGCCTGGTTATTACAGGATTACTTTTTACCTTAGACAAACAGAAGGGTTTTTTTTTAATTGTCCTCCCATTGGTGTTGCATTACCCAGAGTCATCAACATACAATAGCTTCAGCTCATCAATATGCTTGTTCAGGATCACCCTGAAGAGCATGAACAGCCGATGATTCCTTTTCTCTATGATGAGCTCTCCATCCCAACTCCTTTCTCTTGCCCTTTCCTCTCATGCTAAGTTTGAGTAACTTATGGATTTCTTCGTCTAAAACTTCAGAACCATCCACACAGCTGCTTCAGATGCCATTACTTCAGCTCTTTCCAAATGATCCCAACTTGAATCCTGATCTCCCATCACTTTGCAGTTCTCTGTCTTTCATCCTCATCACCATCTCAAAGTTCATCTTTTCAATGAGACCTGCCTCTTGCCCCTTTGATCTTTTCCCCCTTCCAACTCCTGAGGACTGAATTACCTTTCCTGACATTGTCAATGGCTCCCTCTGTTCGGGAATTGTCCCTCTTCCTTTCCGATCTGTCAGCATCACCCCTTCTCACAAAGCCCGTCCAGCTACCACTCAATTTCTAACCCCTCCCTATATTCAGGGTTCTTTGAATGTGTTGATCACTCTTAACCGGGTGTACCCTTCTCTCATTACTCCATTTGGTCTGGTTTCTGTCATTCACAACACTGAGGCTGCCTTGGTCAAAGTCATCATTGATTACCCTCTGTGATGGCGATGGTGACAATTAACGCCACCTTTCCTTGACCTTGCGGCATCATTCAACATGGTCGACCCTCCTTCCCCCACCTCTCCTCCCCAGTTCCAACTCAATCAAACTGCACAAAGGCAGTTTCACTATGGCCTGTCCCAACAAGGCCAGCACACCTTCATCAATGACCTTCTCAAGGGCAATTGGGATCGGGCAACAAATGCTCGGCTAGCCAGCGATGCCCACATCCTGTGAAAGAATAAATAAAATAAAAAATCTCGCTCTCCAGCTTCATCACCTGGGGATTTACATTGACTCTGCAGTCTCAATGGGTTACATTTAAGATCCCTCCAGGGATCTTGCCCCACCTTACCTCTGCTACCTTCTCCATATCCCCTCCCATATCCTGGCTTTGGGTTGCCATCCATCTCTCTTTCTTCTGTTCAATCTTTAAAAGTGGAGCTTTCTACTGCTTTGGGGCACAACCCCTGTCATCTCCCCCCCCACCCACCCACCATATTTAAGGCCCTTGTTTCGTATGAACTTCCTGTCACTTGTTCCTAACCCTCCTGAAAAAGCCCAGTAGCTTGTCTCACCTTGTGAAGCACCTTGAGATCTTTTCCTAGGTTACAGGTGCCGTATAAATGCAAATTGCTTTTTAATATTTTTTTTTAATTGAGCTAAACCAGCTATGTCACACATTTAATATTGGTGCTTAACATAAAGCTGTCTCCAAGATTAAATCACAGCAGTCAAACCTGACAAAGAAAAAAGCTTGGCCTAGGAGATAATCCATCCTAAGTGTAACATCACTCATGGCCCAGCAGTTTACTGATACCCACTCACAAAACAGGCGCTTCCATGTAACCGAGCTGAGAGAAGATTGATGACCACGCTTGGAGATTTCTCATTTCACCCAGTGTGCTTTTCCCCAGCGTACATTTGATGGCACCTCCCTTCTGTGAATTTAAATTTGCAGACCACCAGGGGTCACCAATAACCTTCAATTAACCATCTGACTGTCCGCCTTCAGTTTCTATAGCAACCATCCCATCCAATATTGAACATGGACTGGTGACAGGGACAGTGGATGGTGCCTCTCACTTCCAACCAGTTTGATGTGCTCCCGAATGAGCAACACCCACCAATCAAGTGAAGACACCCGCTACCCATCAATTACTCAAAAGCTTTCCTCCCTTCCATCCAATCCTTAATGAAAGCAGTACAATTTTCTTGAAAGACAGTTGCACTGAATACACACGACGCATCCTGTTTCCCCGGCAGCAGTTTTCCCTGTCAGATCTGAATGTTAAGTACCTTTAATAAATGCTTTAGAAAACGCTGACATTGATTTATCCATTTTTGTACACAAAAGTATCAGTTCGTTTCACAAATTTTAAGGGCTGCTGATAGCAACGTCCAGCGCAGGACGGAAAGTCCAGGCTCAACAGCACATTATTGATTTCAAGAAGTAAAAAAAAGACTTGCATTTATATTGCGCCTTTCACAGCGGCAGGACTTCCCAAATGCTTTATGACCAATAAAGCATTTATTGAAGTGTAGTTATTGTTGTAACGTAAGAAATGTGGCAGTCACTTTGTCGAAGTAAGCTCCCACAAATAGTAATGTGATAATGACTGTAGCTAGGTGACTAGATAATCTGTTTACCCGGATGTTGATCGAAGGATAAATATTGATTTGAGTGTCCCTTGAAACTAGACGGCCGCTTGCCAAAGAGTACAGCCCATAACAAGGGCCTGCGTGTGGAGTCTTTTAATGTGGGGAGGCTGTGGAGCTGCAGCTATTTTTCATTCGTTCTTGGGCATCGCTGGCTGGGCCAGCATTTATTGCCCACCCCTAATTGCCCCTCGAGAAGGTGATGGCGAGCGGCCTTCTTGAGCCGTTGCAGTCAATGTGGTGTCGGTACACCCACGGCGCTGTTAGGGTGGTCCATCTGGTTTCATTTCTTTTAGACTTTTTAGTGGTTTGATACAACTGAGTAGCTTTTTAGGGGCATTTCAGAGTCAACCACATTGCTGTGGGTCTGGAGTCACATGTAGGCCAGATGAGGTAAGGGCTGCAGATTTCCTTCCCTAAAGGACATTAGTGAACCAGATGGATTTTTACGACAATCAGCAATGGTTTCACGGTTATTACTAGATAATTCCAGTTTTTTCCCAGGTTTTTATTGAATTCAAATTTCACCATCTGCCATGGTGGGATTTGAACCCAGGTCCCCAGAGCATTACCCTGGGTCTCTGTAGTCCAGCGAAAATACCACTCCGCCACTGCCTCCTCCAGGCTTCTGGCTGACCAGGAGACTCTCCTGCTCTAACACCTGCAATAGGCCTCTTGGAAGATTTTGCAGGTTGATACTATTTGGCCGTGTTATGAGCACAGCTTCCGTGGCCATCAAATCTTGGGCTGGAATTCGAACCCAGAGCTTCAGGCTCATAGGCAGGGATGCTACCCACTCCGCCACGCGAGGATAAATATTGGTCAGGACAATGAGAATAGCTCCCCTGCCCTTCTCCGACACCGTGCTATGGGATCTTTAATGTCCAACTGAGAGGGCGGACGGAACCTCAGTTTAATACCTCCTCTGAAAGCCAGCAGCCCCCAGCATTGCAGCATGCCCCCAGTGCTGCACTGGGAGTGTCAAGCTGGATTTTCGTGCTTATGTTCAGGAGTAGGACCTGAACCATATGACCCAGAGGCGAGAGTTCACCTTTTTGGAAACCAAATGTCTATTATTGACTTACCCCATTATCAAAATAATATACATGTGATTGGTTCAAATGTGTCAAGAAGATTCTAGGTATTTTGATGGACACTTTTGTAGCAAAAAGTGGCTTTCTCGGAATCATCTTTTCACATGTGACCTGTAAAACATTGAGACATGACGTTTGTGAGGTAGAGAGCAGTCAGGTAGATTACAGGTGAGGTAGTGAGCAATCAGGTAGATTATGGGTGAGGTAGTGAGAAGTCAGGTAGATTACAGGTGAGGTAGTGAACAATCAGGTAGATTACAGGTGAGGTAGTGAACAATAAGGTAGATTACAGGTGAGGTAGTGAGCAGTCAGGTAGATTACAGGTGAGGTAGTGAGCAATGAGGTAGATTACAGGTGAGGTAGTGAGCAGTCAGGTAGATTACAGGTGAGGTAGTGAGCAGTCAGGTAGATTACAGGTGAGGTAGTGAGCAATGAGGTAGATTACAGGTGAGGTAGTGAGAAGTCAGGTAGATTACAGGTGAGGTAGTGAGCAGCCAGGTAGATTACGGGTGAGGTAGTGAGACGTCAGGTAGATTACGGGTGAGGTGGTGAGCAGCCAGGTAGATTACAGGTGAGGTAGTGAGAAGTCAGGTAGATTAAAGGTGAGGTAGTGAGCAGTCAGGTAGATTACGGGCTAGGTAGTGAGAAGTCAGGTAGATTACAGGTGAGGTAGTGAGCAGCCAGGTAGATTACGGGTGAGGTAGTGAGCAGCCAGGTAGATTACAGGTGAGGTAGTGAGAAGTCAGGAGAGGTGAGGTAGTGAGCAATCAGGTAGATTACGGGTGAGGTAGTGATAAATCAGGTAGATTACAGGTGAGGTAGAGAGCAGTCAGGTAGATTACAGGTGAGGTAGCAAGAAGTCAGGAGAGGTGAGGTAGTGAACAATCAGGTAGATTACAGGTGAGGTGGCGAGCAGCCAGGTAGATTACAGGTGAGGTGGCGAGCAGTCAGGAGGGGTGAGGTAGTGAACAATCAGGTAGATTACAGGTGAGGTGGTGAGCAGCCAGGTAGATTACAGGTGAGGTGGCGAGCAGCCAGGTAGATTACAGGTGAGGTGGCGAGCAGTCAAGTAGATTACAGGTGAGGTAGTGAACAATCAGGTAGATTACAAGTGAGGTAGTGAACAATCAGGTAGATTACAGGTGAGGTAGTGAACAATCAGGTAGATTACAGGTGAGGTGGTGAGCAGCCAGGTAGATTACAGGTGAGGTGGCGAGCAGTCAGGTAGATTACAGGTGAGGTAGTGAACAATCAGGTAGATTACAGGTGAGGTAGTGAACAATCAGGTAGATTACAAGTGAGGTAGCGAGCAGCCAGGTAGATTACAGGTGAGGTAGTGAACAATCAGGTAGATTACAGGTGAGGTAGTGAACAATCAGGTAGATTACAAGTGAGGTAGTGAACAATCAGGTAGATTACAGGTGAGGTAGTGAACAATCAGGTAGATTACAGGTGAGGTAGTGAACAATCAGGTAGATTACAGGTGAGGTAGTGAGCAGCCAGGTAGATTACAGGTGAGGTAGTGAGCAATCAGGTAGATTACAGGTGAGGTGATATCGCCAGGGAAATGGTGTTATCTCACTGCTACTTCCTGCTGTTATTTTTGTGTAACTTTGATGAGGGACATCACTGGAAGATACCACTATCAATATACTGATTGTAGCTTCTCCTCCTCTGTCTTAAGGCATATCTTACTTCTGTAACTTGTTAGTAACAGTTCACTCCTTCCTTTTAGTGTTTAGTAGCTTGAATGGTTTGTTTTCTGAAGTTGATGAGAGTTAAGTTGTTTTGGAGGCAGGATCTGAATTCTAGTCCAGACCTGGTAATTCTCTGTGTGTAATACATGAAAACTCAGTATTTCCGCTTCAGGTTGATGACCTTTCATCAGACGAAAGGTCATCGACCTGAAGTATTAACTGTTTATCTTGCTCCACAGATGCTGATGAACCTGCTGAGTCTTTCCAGCATTTTCCGTTTTTATTTCAGATTTCCAACATCTGCAGTGTTTTGCTTTTGTACAATCTCTCTGGTCTTCGGAACCACATCGTTTCTTAGTAGTGGGGGTGGGCCAGTTAGCTAGCAAGTGGTTCAGAATAATGCTTAACAGCGTGGGTTCGATTCCCATCCCTGTGGAGGTAGACTGAGGAACTGCCTCCTCACCCTGCCCCTGAGAGTGGAAGGCAATGGCAGACCACCACTGACAAAAACTGCCAAGGAAACAGCTCAGGGTGAAACATCAGCAGACAATGAGCCAAGGACTTGCCTTTGGGCAGAGTGCACCTGAAAAGATTCTTAGTACCTGAAGAAGTGTGAGCAGATCCTTTTGGCTGGTAAGACTTCATTCAACCTCAGGGTTTTCAGGAGCAAAAAATTCTCTGCCTATTGTTTAAGTTGGAAGCAATTATTTTGTTCTTTGCTTCAATTCTGCAATGGCAAGAAGATGCCCTTTTCCTTGTTTTAAATAGTTCTTCAGTAAACTTGGCAGTACTTCCCTCATCAACGTTTTTAACTTTTCCGATAGAGATTTGTAATCTACAATGGGGATTCTGTCCTGTTGTTATAAATGGGGGTTCCATTAGCATCTGTAACTGTTAAATACTTGGAAGGCTGAAGCCATTGTTTTCAGTTCCTGCTCCCAACTCCATTCCCAACCTACTGACTCCATCCCTCTCCCTGGCGACAGTTTAAGATTAAATCAGCCTGCTTGCAACCTTGCTGTCATATTTCTTCCAACTTCATATTTTGCACCATCACTAAGATCACCTAATTCTACCTCTGTAACCGCACCTGACTTCACCCCTCTCTCAGCTCATTGGCTACTGAAACCCACCTTTGTTACCTCTAGAATTGACTCTTCCAACGTGCTCCTGGCTGCTCTCCTCCATAAACTTGAGGTCACCCAAAACTCTGCTGCCCATGTCCTAACTCACTCCAAGTCCAGTTCCCCTATCACCCCCGTGCTCTCTGACCTACATTGGCTCCTGGTCAAGCAACGTCCTGATTTTAAAATTCTCATCCTTGTGTTCAAATCCCTCCATGGCATCATCCCTCCTTATCTCTGTAATTTCCTCCAACCCGAAACTCTCAGATATCTGCGCTCATCTAATTCTGGCCTCTTGAGCATCCCCGATTTTAATCGCTCCACATTGGCGGCTGTACCTACAGTTGCTTAGGGCCCAACCTCTGGAATTCTCTCCCTGAACCTCTCCATGTCTCTGCGTCGCTTTCCTCCTTTAGAAGACTCCTTAAAACCCACCTCTTTAGCCAAGCTTTTAGTCATCTGACCCAAATACCTCCTTCTGTGGCTCTGTGTCATACTCTTTTATAATGTTCCTGTGAAGCACCTTGGGAACATTTTATTATGTTAGGGAGCCACATAAATAAGTTGTTTTGTTCACAGATTTGTTTTATCACAACCATATGCGTCTTTGGCAATAAGATACTTAACCTCCTGAAACGCCTGTTTTAATTGGTTCCTTTGGGATCTTGATGCTAAAGCATCAACAGTTTTGATATGCTGTTAACATTCGGTCAAAGTTAGAAGATTCTCTGACCCTGATTTCAACTTTTCCTTAATTTCCTTTAAAAAATCTTTCGGCTATTCTGATGAATGGTCATCGACCTGAAACATTTACTGTTTCTCCCTCCACAGATGTTGCTGACCTGCTGAGTATCTCCGGCATTTTCTGTTTTTATTTCAGATTTCCAGCATTCGTAGTACTTTGATTTTATAAGCTGTTATAACGTTGCTTATTCTGCACTGATGTAACACATATAATGAGACATCAAGTCTAATTTCATGTGTATGCGCACAGTCACTTCGCGGTAGCAGTTTTACATGGCAGTGGAGATGGTCCCACTGAATTGTTTTAGCTCTGGTCAGTTCACTGAATGCCATCTGGATATATCCTGCTGCTGCTCTGACTCTGTTCTGAAGTATGAAATGGAACAGGTTTACAATGCTGTTATTTCACAGCGGTCATGCTGTGGATGATAACAATGTGACTGACTGTCGAAACAAACACCAACAGGCTATCTTGTACCTCAGAGGTTCTGACTTGCAACCCGCTCCTTGGACTTTGCCAAGGCTGCTATGTAACTAGATGTGAGAAGGCACTTAATAATATCTAGGCTGTTGTGGTTCCTGATTTTTTCTTCTCTGTGAAGGAGCAAATGTGCCTTGGACATTGCATCTCCTTGCTGAAATCACATCGTGTCCACATGCAGCAAGAATTGGATAATACTTAGTCTTAGGCTGATAAATGGCAAGTAACATTTGCGCCACACAGTGCCAGGTAATGACCATCTCCAACAAGAGAGAAGCTAACCATCTCTCCTTGACATTCAGTGCATTACCATTGCTGGCATTACCATCACCACTGAATCCCCCCAATATCAACAGCCTGAGCAGAAACTGAACTGGACCAGCCATATAAACACTCCAAGTTACTCACCATCCTCACTTGGAACTATATCACCATTCCTTCACTGTTGCTGGGTCAAAATGCAACTCCCTCCCTAACAGCATCATGGGTGTATCTACACCACATGGACTGCAGTGGTTCAAGAAGGCAGCTCACCACCACCTTCTCAAGGGCAACTAGAAATGGGCAATACGCTGGACTAGCCAGCGACACCCACATCCTGTGAATGAATATTTTAAAAAAAAAATCACAGATTGAGGTCTGACCAAACTATGGCAAAGATTAGGGCCTTTGTATTCTGCAGAAACTCCACATTGACCGAAAATAATGTTTGTTTTGTGTTACGTCATAGAGAGAGAGAGAGAGAGAGAGATTCCGTTTTGGAGAAGCTTTTGGGGTTGAAGGCGTTAATCACAGCAATTCCCAAGTGTTTAGTGAAGCTTAATTAAAGAGGCTTTAAACTAATTGATCCGAAGCCCTTGAAAAACTAACTGAAATGAACAGATTATTCATGCTATGCATTGTAAATTGACATTTATCCTGGGGGAGAAGCTAAATACATTGGACACTAAGGGCTGAGTTGCCATAATTTCAGCTGTGGATTTCAGGACGGTGAAATTATAAATGATACGTTCTATAAATTGACAGGAGATGCTCATGACAGGATATTACAGATGGCCTGAAGTGTTGCCTGTATGAAGGACAGTCCTGCACTAATGAAACCGTGACTTAGTTTCAATGTGATACCTGTGGTCGGTAGCAAAACAGACCGGCAAAAAAAAAAGCAGCTTCCGAAAGATGTGCAACAAATGAGAAGCAAGTTTGTCAAAGGACCTAATCGATGGCCGTGTACGAATGGCACTCTCCTCTACAGGCACAGTCTCCTGAGGAAAATCAATTGAAAAACGTAAGGTGACATTTGCATCATCAATTTCTTCACTTCTGGCTGATTGAGCGCTGATGTAAAGCGCGGTGTCAAAAATATTTGAGAGCAAAACAAAAAAGTATTTTTATTGAGCATTGCAAAGTGCACCGTGTGATTATAGTTTGATATCCCAGTCAGGAGCAGGTAAAGAGAAGATGCCCAAAAAAAAGGGTTTGCATTTATATAGCGCCTTTCACAATCCCAGGATGCCCCAATTTGTTTTACAGCCGATGAAGTACTTTTGAAGTGTGGTCAATGTTTTAGTGTAAGAAACAGGGCAGCCAACTAATACCTCGAATCTTGTGCTTAAGTCTCTGGAGTGGGACTTGAACCCTCAACCTCTGGCTCAGAGGTAAGATTGAGCCACAGCTATCAGAGTGGGCAAAGAAAAGGGCACAGATTTTCGAGAGCTCTCAATCAACAGCAGCAGTGGTTCAGAATGAAAACATTTCCATTCAGAGGTCAATTCCTGTTACTTTGGAGCAAAGAAAACTTAAACATCCCGTGTGGTACAGTTGGAACTGTGGGATTTGTAGAGAGCCTGTTCCCTAGAATCAAATAGAATTACAGCTGGTAGTATTTTAATGGCCACACTAATCATACTGGAATAATGACTTTATATGCGTTTTTAAAATGATTTGTTCATGCGATGTAGGTGTCACTGGCAAGGCCAGCATTTAATTGACCTTGAACCAAGTGACTTGCTAGGTCATTGTAGAGTTGTTGTGCACCTGGAGTCACATGTAGGCCAGACCAGATAAGGACAGCAGATTTCCTTCCCTAAAGGGACATTGATGATGATGAACCCAGATCTGTTTTTTACAGCAATCAATGATAGTTCCTAGTCTTAGGGCAGAATTTTCCGTGCCTATTGGCGGACAATATGGCGGGAAGGCCAAAAATCAGTTTCACAATGTTGTGAAATCAGTTTGTGATTGTCTGCTCTGTCCGTCAATGGCAGACCACCTTTACTGCCACTGAACATTGGGAACATTGTTTTAATACATCTGTATATCATTATAAGCCCTGCTCGCTGAAATCATCCTCCCACATCAAATTTACGACCCACGTCGGCAGATGTGGGTGGTGTAATATTGAATGGTTCCGTTGTTCTGTGCTAGATTATGTGAGTCTGCTTACAATTGATACTCACTGTGCTCGATTAGTTAAGTCTGGGTGTGGACTCAGAAAAAAGTGGAAAGAACTGGAAGTCAGAGCTGAAGCATGGAGTAGACATTTTAAAGTACAGTGAATAAATCTTGTCATACACATACAAACTTGTATCAATGATAAAAACAAAAAGCTAAAAGCACCTCTGCATTGTTCTGAGATATAAAATATACAATAGGCAGCAAAGTGGACTTGAGGCAGAAGATCAGCCATGATTGTGTTGAATGGTGGAGCAGGCTCGAGTGGGCCATATGGCTTACTCCTCCTCTTTCTTATGTTCTTAAACTAGAACTGAAGAATCTTTTCATTTGCAATGTTTCCTCACTTAATAAAAGTAAAATATGACTATTTCTTCTGTCCCTGGGCCTTGTTGGGACAGGTGCTGAATTTATCAAGCTGCAGTTGCTGAGAATTAATTGATTTAGTCAGGTATTGACAGGCTATAATCTTCAGTTTGTTTGCGAAACTTTAAGAATTCCTGTTGTAGTACTGTACCAGTGCAGACAGCATCCAAACTAGAGAGGATTTCTGTCATTTAGATCCTTGCATTTATGTTTAAAAGTTTCAATTTTTAAAAAAGGGACTTCAACAGAATGTTGAAATAGTTGAAAATCCTGAGGAATCCCCATTCAAATTCCCATGGAACTCTTGGATTCACTGTAGTGGAATCTGTTGTGATATGCCTTTCAGGGATAGCAGCACGGCATCACTAGAAGGGAAGCATGTCATATGATCCAGTCTCAGTTTCACTTTTGTCTTTGAGCACACATGCAGCTCTGCTGCTAATATCTTCAAGCTTAATACCGTTGTACATCTGTTCTCATGTGCCTAGTATTAATAAATGAACCCACAACATGTTTTCACAATCCCTTGGAAATCAACTACTCCAACATCGAACAAGAGATGTTAGCTTTAGTGCTTGGAATAAAGCATTCTTATACCTACTGATTTGGCAAAATTTGTGGTAGAGACCGAACGCAAGGCACTGGAGATGATTTCATGAAAACCATTGACCAGTGCACCACCAAGATTGCAATATCTCTAGATAAAGATTCAAGGTTACGACTGTGAGACTAGGTACAAGCCAGGTAACTTGATGATCACATTGGATACACTTAGCAGATTGCCTTACCCAGCGAAAACAGATGATATGACCTTAGGTCTATAAGTTGACCTCGTTGATAGTGAGCTTGAAAACATTCTCCAAATTGATCTGGTACATTGTGCACAATGCAAATTCCAGTAGCTACAAGAGGTGGCAAGAGATTCTACGCTACAGGCATTGTGGGAAACCACCATCAAAGGATGGCCTGATTCCATTCAGCATGTTCACGAATATGCGAGACCATTTTGGCCTTGCCAGGGTGAGCGAGGCATTCCCCCAGGGCATCATTTCAAAAGGCAGGCAGGTCATCATACCTTTGCGACCTGATATTCTTCAACAACTGTATCACTCACACATGGGCATAGATTGGATGGGAAGACCCGCAAGAGAGATGGCCTATTGGTCGGGTACGAACAATGACATTGATGTTGTTGTCACGATGTGCGAGACATGTCAAGAGCATATGCCAAGACAGCACAAAGAACCACTGATTCCACATGAGGTTCCTACCCATTCAAAATTGTATCCAACCTCTCTCATGTCCATGGATCTGACTTCATCGTCATCATCGACTACTTTACCAAGTACCCCATTGGTCAACAATTGCACTGTACATCAAGCACAACTGTCACACATACTTTTAAGTACTATTTTCAGTTTACTTGGTGTGCTATTTTTATTCATTGATAGGATGTGGCTATCACTGGCTAAGCCAACATTTATTGCCTGCCTTCTTGAACCGCTGCAGTCCCTGTGGTGTAGGTATACCCACAGCACTTTTAGGGAGGGAGTTCCAGGATTTTGACCCAGCTACAGTGAAGGAATAGCGATATATTTCCAAGTCAGGATGGTGAGTGGCTTGGAGGGAAATTTCCAGGTGGTGGTGTTCCCATGTATCTGCTGCCCTTGTCCTTTTAGATGGTAGTGGTCGTGGGTTTGGCAGGTGCTGCCCAAGGAGCCTTGGTGAGTTTCTGTTGTACATCTTGTAGATGGTACACACTGCTACTACTGTTCGTCGGTGGAGGGGGGGAATGAATGTTTGTGGTAGGGGTGCCAATCAAGTGGGCTGTTTTGTCCTGGATGGTGTCAAGCTTCTTGAGTGTTGTTGGAGCTGCACTCATCCAGGCAAGCGTATTCCATCACACTCCTGACTTGTGCCTTGTAGATGGTGGATAGGATTTGGAGAGTCAGGAGATGAGTTACTCACCGCAGGATTCCTAGTCTCTGACCTGCTCTTATAGCCACAGTATTTATATGGCTAGTTCAGTTCAGCTTCTGATCAATCGTAACCCCCCTGGATGTTGATAGTGGGGGATTCAGTGATGGTAATGCCACTGGATATCAAGGGGCGATGGTTAGATTCTCCTTTGTTGGAGATGGTCATTGCCTGTCACTTGTGTGGCGCGAATGTTACTTGCCAATTATCTGCCCAAGGCTGGATATTGTCCAGGTCTTGCTGCAATTGGACATGGACTGCTTCAGTGTCTGAGGAGTCACGGATGGTGCTGAATATTGTGCAATCATCAGTGAACATCCCCACTTCTGACCTTATGATGGAAGGAAGGTCATTGATGAAGCAGCTGAAGATGGTTGGACTCAGAGAGATCATTATGGATAACAGTCCACAATTTATTGATAAGCCATTTCAGGATTTGTGTGAGAAGCGAAATACCGATCACACTATTTTTTCTCCTCGTTACCCTGGATCTAATGGTTTAGCTGAATGAATGATTCACATGGTGAAATCCTTAATTCTCAAATGTAAACAGACAAGCAAGATCTACACATTGTGGCGTTACATCTGAGAGCGACACCTTTAAGTGCAACTATTCTATCAGCGGCAGAGCTCATTTTTAGCAGACCAGTGCTTACCAATTTACCTACATACCCATTCTACTCTCTTAGAAACTAGAGAATAACTTTTAAAACTACAAGGGAAGGTGACCAACCTGCATGATAAAAATGCGGGTACAGAATTGCCACGCTTAGAGTGGGACAACAAATTCGAATCCAGGATTCCACAGAAGGTACAGAAGGCAGCTAGCTGAGGTGACAAGTATTTGTTCAGAACCGAGGTCCTATAAAGTCATTCCACACAAAGGTTCAACAGTGAGGCGTAACCAAGGACAAATCAGATCCATTCCAGATCCTCAACCACTGTACAGTCCTAATGCGTCGAGGACAAGATCCCAAATGCAACCAGAACCAACATTCAAGAATGACAACCCCACCGATCACTGTGAGCAATTAAAGAAACCTCCAGACATGGTTACCCTTCCACAAACATTCATTCCCCCCACCACTGACGAACAGTGGCAGCAGTGTGTACCATCTACAAGATGTACAACAGAAACTCACCAAGGCTCCTTGGGCAGCACCTGCCAAACCCACAACCACTACCATCTAAAAGGACAAGGGCAGCAGATACAGGATCTGGGCATACCAACAGATTACCTCTATGCTTTAGAGATTCGTAGATTCACCAGTCCTATACACCTAAGTAATGGTAACTAAACATGACCAGGTATTGTAAATAGTTATACTTCTTTGTAAGGGGCAAGAGGGGGAAAGTACCTTTTTAAAAAAAAGGGGGAAGTTGTAATATGTATTTAAGGGATAGCAGCATGACATCACTTGAAAGGGAGTATGTCATGCGATCCAGTCTTAGTTTCACTTTTGCTTCTGAGCAGAGCACACACATACAGCTCTGCTGCTGATGTCTTCAAGCTTTCTACCTACGTATAAATGCTCCCATGTGTCTATCCTAAATAAATGAACCCACAAAGTATTCACACAATTCCTTTTGAGTGATTGGTGTTTATATCAGTATAACAACATGACAGAGTCCCGTCACAAGATTGTTCAAAGTCCAATTGATTCTTAATTATGTTGAAAGGTTTCAGGTTAGTCTCATTCTAGAAGGCGTATAGGCTGCAAAATCTGACTCTGAAGAGTGGCAATCCAGGAGGGCAGAGGTGGCAATAAACACAATGGCAGGGGTTCACTTTTCATGGCTTCCAGTGCAATGCACAGCAATTGCCAAGTTGAGACGGGAGATAGCGTGGGTGTGCAGAGTGGTCAGATCGTGACGTCAGTCAAAGTCTAAAATTTGGCTCCCGATCTGCCATTTTGGATCTCATAAGTCCTTTCTTACACGCTCCCAACTGAATAGGATAACATAGAATATACATCACATAAACTGGTCCCTGTTGGTGTTCTATGCTCCACAGACCCCAACCCCACTTCATCTAACTCTGTCATCATATCTTTCCATTCCTTTCTCCCTCGTGTTTTTCCTGCTTCTCCGTAAATGCATCTATGTTATTCCTGTGGTAGTGAGCTCTACAATCGAGCCACTCTTTGGATAAAGAAGTTTCTCCTCAATTTCCTATTGAATTTATTAGTAACCATCTCATATTTATCGTCCAAAGTTTTGGTCTCTCCCTCCTCCCCACCCAGGAGTGGACACATCCCTGTATCAATCCTATTAAACCCCTTCAGAATTTTAAATGCCTCTATAAGGCCACCGCTCATTCTTTGCTTTGGAAAAGAGAGCCCCAGCTCGTTCAATATTCCCTGACGGGTATAACCTCTCTGCTCTGCTATCAGAAAATCTCACAGTGCAGAAGGGGCCCTTCGACCCATCGAGTCTGCACCGACACGTGAGAAACGCCTGACCTATCTACCTAATCCCATTTACCAGCACTTGGCCCATAGCCTTGGAATGTTATGACGTGCCAAGTGCTCATCCAGGGACTTTTTAAAGGATGTGAGGCAACCCACCTCCACCACCCTCCCAGGCAGCACATTCCGGACCGTGCTATCATTTTGCATTTTCTCCAGTACCTCAATGTCCATTTTCATTATATATAGAAAGCCGAACTGTGCACAGAATACTCAAAAGTGTGATCTAACCAAGGTCCTACACAAGTCTAACTTAACTTCACTACACTGCAAACTGCCCTCACCCCCACAGGAACAAGGGAAGGCCATTTAGCTCCTTGAAGCTGCTGATTGAGATCATGGCTGATCTGTTACTTAACTCCATCAAGCTGCCTTTGCCCTATATCTCTTAATGCCTTCGGAAATCAAAAATCCATCAATCTCGGATTTAAAATTAACAATTGATCGAGCATCAACTGCCATTTGCGGAAGAGAGCTCCAAACTGCTACAATGCTTTGCATGAAGAAGTGTTTCCGCATTTCACTCCAGAAAGGCCTGACTCTCGCCGTTTAGGCTATGTCTCCTAGTCTGAGACATCCCAGCTACAGGGAAATTCTACACCGTTTAATGGAAGTGTACCAGTGTTGACATTTGCACTTCCGACTAGGCACTTTACAGCCTTCTGGACTGAATATTGAGTTCAACAACTTTAGATCATGAACTCTCTCCTTCATCCCCACCCCCTTTCCATTTCTTCCCCCTCCTTTTTGTTTTTTCCAATAATTTATATAGATTTTTCTTTTCCCACCTATTTCCATTATTTTTAAATGTATTTCCATCCATTGTTTTATCTTTACCTTTTAGCCTTTTTCGATTCCTTCACCCCACCCCACCCCCACTAGAGCTATCTGTACCTTGTCTGTCCTGCTTTCTACCCTTAAGTAGCACATTCCTTTAGATAATATCACCACCTTCAACACCTCTTTGTCCTTTTGTCTGTGACATCTTTTGGTTATCTCCACCTATCACTGGCCCTTTACCTAACTCTTCTTGTCCCAACCCACCCCCCTTAAATCAGCTTATATTTCACCCCTTTCCTATTTTTACTTAGTTCTGTTGAAGGGTCATGAGGACTCGAAACGTCAACTTTACTCTTCTCCGCCGATGCTGCCAGACCTGCTGAGTTTTTCCAGGTATTTTTGTTTTTGTTTTTGATGTTTGCACTGCTTGGCTTTTGGTGGAGAAATAGAAAACACTACTTCCAATCTTAAAACTACTGGATGTGACAGAAAATGTGCGGTTATAATCCTCCCAGGGTCCCAATAATTAACAAAACATTCAGATTTCACCGCCACAGTTGGACTACTGCCTTGCAATGCTCTCCTACCTGTCTGATATTCCCAGTCTATTTGCAAACAGCAAGAACAGAGAATCAATTGTTTATTTTTAGCTCCTGTCACAGCGTATCAAGATCTTACCAACCCCCTAATGTTGGCAAACTACAGAAGCAAATGTTGGGTTCCAAGAGAAACTTTGTTTATGGAAGAAATAAAAATTTCTGCTTTGTCATTCACCAAAATTGATTAAGGTGTCGATTTACAGGTTGTGTAGAAAAATTAGGATATTAAATCAGCGAACAGCAAAGTCGGAAGCTGCCAATTTTAAAAATTCTTCCACGGGATGTGGGCGTCGCTGGCTAGTCCAACATTTATTGCCCATCCCTAATTGCCCTGGAGAAGGCGGTGGTGAGCTGCCTTCTTGAACCGCTGCAGTCCAAGTCAATTGACAGGTTGATAAACTACCAGAAACCAGTATTAGCTTAGGGACGTTGGTGCTCTGGTTAGGTTTGGCTGACTGTGAATGAGGCGCGATCAGGGAACATTGAGCCGAGCAGGAATAATTTTGTAAGGATTGATTTTTTTCTTATATAACCAACAGGAGCAAAGGCCAACAGCTCTTTTAAGAAGTTCAAGTTGTGGTGACAATTGATCAAGTCGTACCTTTCGAACTGTTCCAACTAATAAAAATTTTTTAAAAATCATTTTATTCAAATAAATATAATCGTATAGCTTGTGGCACTGAAGTTAGAGTTATTCCTTTCTGAAAACAACTTTAGTCTTCTTCATTTGCCAAGAAATCAGTTTCTTGCAGTTAGAGCACAAAAAAACGTAAGGAACGAAACAAAAAAACTCGAGGCTGGTTTTTGGACAGGCCGTGGAGGCAGGCAGGACGGAGAGATCCCACTGTTGGTTGCCATGCCAGTTCACTGGCATCCCGCTTAAAGGACATTGTGCAAAGCCAGCTGGAATTTCAGTTTGAAGTCGAGGCCAGGCTGATGAATTGAGAAGGCCTCCCAGCGGCAGGCCGCAGAGGCAGCCACAGTTTCCAACTCGCCTCCTATCGGCCGGCCAACCTCGACAGCCGGCCCTCGATCATCTACCTGTTTGAAAATTGCTTTCGGGGTCCTGCCACCGGCATCTGTTGGTTCCCAACCCGGACTTCAATCCGACAGCGGGATCAAGAATCCTGGAACGATGATCCAGCCCAGCATGTGCGTGTGTGTTGTGAGCGTGTGCATGTGTGTTGTGTGTGTTGTGTGTGTTTTGTGCGTGTCGTGCGTGTGTTTGTGTGTTTGTGTTTTACTATTTCAAAACCCCGCTTCTAATTTCAGCCGTGTTCATGCTTTTCCAGGGGGAGAAGCCAATGGAGAGAAAGTGTTAATTTAAACAAAGAAAAGTTGGCCTGTGGCTACTTTGGGGAATTCTGTGATGGTCATCTTTGACGATCAATGCCGGGTCATTAAAAATGTCTCAAATGAGCTAAGTGATTACGCTAGCTATTCCTGCCACTGCCCACACACAAGTTGTTGCCTCAAAAAAAGATCTGGTAATACAAGTTGGCAGAGACAATCTGCTTCGGTGTGATTCAGCTTATCTATCTTGACAGGTTTTAAGGTCAGCTGTCAAAATCAGATATCAGATGTTGTGATGAGAGTTTAGAAGTGTTTGTATGATTGTTGCTGGTCACCGTGACAGAGGAGCCAAGGGCTGAGGGCCCAAATTACCCGTGTTGGAGGAATTTTGACACGTCTCATGTTGGAAGCAGGACCTCTGCTTGATTAAACATAAGATCATAAGAAATAGGAACACAAGAATCAGGAGCGGGAGTAGGCCTTTTGGCCCATCGAGCCTGCTCCGCTGTTCAATAAGATCGCGGCTGATCAGATTGTGGCTTTGACTCCACTTCCCTGCCTGCCCCACATAACCCTTGACTCCCTTGTCAATCATAAACCGGTCTAGCTTGGCTGTGAATATATTCAATGACCCAGCCCCCACTGCTCGCGGGGGGGAGAGAATTTCAAAGACTAATGATCCTCTGAGAGAAGAAATTCCTCCTCGTCTTCGTCTTAAATTGGAGACCCCTTATTTTGAAGTTGTGGCCCCTGGAGGAAACCTACTCCCAGCATCTTCCCTGTCGAGCTGTCATGGAACCTTATATGTTTCGAAAAGACCATCTCTCATCCTTCTAGACTCCAATGAGTGTAGATCCAATCTGCTCAATATTTCCTCATAAGACAAAGCCCTTCAGCCAGTATATTCTGGCCTCGCTGTGGTGAGACCCGTCGTAGGGGATACAGCGGCCCAGCCAAAAGACCATTGACTTTCGGCGGGAACGGAAAGGTCCCGACTGTGGGCGGGTCGGGAAATCCCAGCCTTCATCTCTGGAATCAGCCTAGTGAAACTTCTCTGATCTGCTTCCCATGCAAGTACAGCCTCCCTTAGCAAGGTAATTAAAACCACAGGACTCTAGCTGTGGTCTCACTGGGTCTTCCTAATCACATAATGGTGAGTTATACGTCTCCAGTAACTTTGCGGCCTCCAATAATTTTAATTACCGGGCCAGATCGCTTGTAAAGAGGGAAGTAGTTTCTTTTGCTGAGCTGATTGTCGAGCAAAAATATAGATGTTTGTCTTCTCTATTGAAATGTGTAGGTGTTAATTAAGTACACTAACTCCTCATTACCTCGTTGGTTCCGAGTTCACGACTATTAATTCACTCTGCCAGTAAGAAAGACCTAGATGGTGGGCCGAATTCATCAATGAAACATGGATCTTTGCTTCAGCTCACATTTCTCCCCTAACTTTTATATTTTTTACATCTTTTACATTGAAAGAAAATCCAAGTGGTTTGACGAATTCATTACTGAGGCATTTCCCAGCTTTTGAAACCAGCTGTGGTGATCAGGATGAGAGATGACAGTAAACGTAAGGGGAAAAAAACTGTCTAAATTGAAGCATCAGCAAGCAAGCGAATGTCTTTGAACCAAGAAAATCCCTTCAGGGGGCTGGCTTCTGTGCTAGTGGATTACTTGCTGCAAATTGTCGGAGAGCATTGAAGGGAAAGCTTGGTGATCTTAATCTGCACACTTTGGATTGCATAGAGCTTGCAGTCCGCACTAGAAACACTGCTCTGGTGTCACTCTCTGGTGTTCAGAGGTAGTGTTTTGTTGCATAGTAAATACTTGCTGCTTATGAGGGTGCTGCAAGCAGAGATCATTAATGATTTCAAAAGGAAATTGGATGGGCACTTGAGGGAAATAAACTTGCTGGGCCACAAGGGGGGATGGGACTGACTGGATTGCTCCAAAGAGAGCCAGCATGGGCTTGATGGGCTCAATAGTCTCCTTCAGCGCAATGACTCAATGACAATGACATTATTATACTGAGCAAGACTTCATACTAACTCATGCTCAATCCTTCTACGAGCAGCACCATAGAAATTACAGTGCACATGGCAAGATGACCTTAACCAACGTAATACATGGGATGACAGGTCAGTGGAATACTAATGCCAGTGGAAACTCATCAGACTGGTGAACAAAGTTCACAAAACTTGTGTTCATCAGTAGGAATGAACGGTTTTAGATTGAATCAGATTATGTATGTGTCCGATCTCTTAGTGTCAGGAGATCACCAATGTGGCTTCTTGTGGGTATTGATCTGCCACGTCTAGACATCTAGAAGGAAAAGGTCTAAGCGGTTGCTTGATGGATTCACCCCTCTTTCATAATATAGCGAGGAAAGAGAGGGCCGTGACCTTTCGGTGGTTTACGTCTGCCTGATGCCTGATAATGGAGGGATTTGAGCTGTCTCATTTTCATACAGATTCAGAAGCTCCTTGGTGGGTTTGCCACCTGATCCCTAGTAACCTGGTAGAGGGAGATGTTCAGCCTTGTACGATTGTGCACGTCACTGCCAAGCTCCAATCGTTAGGAGCAGATGGTTTAGTAGTTATAAAACCACTCGCTGTTTAGCACAGGATGAAAAGAATTCAATGATAACATAGGAGAAAATTGGCTGAGTCTATTCTAATGTGATAAGGTGATAAGCTCCCTTCACAAGCTCTTTTCGATGAGTAAGTATTGTGTTTTAAAATGAAAATTCCATTTAGGTTGGTTTGGGAATCCAGTGAACCATTAGGAACACAACGGAATAATGGTTGATATAACCTGTCCCTAGCTGCTGGGATAGGGGGGAGAGCTGAGCAGGCTAATGTGATAAGACTGACTCAGAAAACACTAAAGAAAAACATTGGGGGTGATTTTCTTTCTCCTCCTCACCCTGTGTGTGCTTGACAATGAGGTAACAGTGGACAGAAAATCGAGCGTCAGTCTCTTCTACCCCTGCCTTCTCAGGCAGCCCCTCGGGATCGAGGATGATTTGCTCCCTCTCCGACTTGATGGGTTCTGAGACGGCCGATAAGTCCAATGCACGGCCTGTGGTCTCTGCCAAGTGCAGGGCAGGTGGTACCTGAAGGATTGGGTGGATGGGTTATTTGGGGGGTAGCCCTCCTCCCCTGACCAATGTCTTGACTTTGCTTCTGAATGTTCCTGACGAAGTCTCTCGATATTTCGGTGCCTCCTCGAATGAGCCTTCTCCATTTTGGTCAGTCACAAGTCACTCCTACTCGCTCAATGCTCCTTGTAGAATGTGTCTGATGATCTTATTGGAAATGGTGGAGCAGAGGAAGGGGTGGGGGCGGGTGGGGGGAAATGATCCCAGAGCTCCTGTCTGAAACCTCATGAATTAATTGGAAACCGGGTCATGTGAGGCCAATACAATGTAATTTCCATTTTCCAAGCTTACTAGTGAATCAACTCAACTTCCTGCTTTGGTCCATTAACTACAGGCTGCCTGAGTTTGGATGCAGCCATTTCAAACATTATTTAAAGTATGAAGACATTTCTGGAAACAGTTTTCCTGCAGTAGCTTCTGGGTGGTTTGTCTTGAAACTTTTCAAAGGATGAAAGGCTGTAGCTGCTACTCTAGCCCCTGAACTGTGATGAACCTCTGGCATTGCACTGGGGGTGTCCTTGTAGAAATCCCATTCCCGGAGGAGGAACAGCAAGAGGCAGGAATGCTCAGCTGTAGCTGGAACCAAGGCTGAGAGTAGGATGTGTGCTCAGAGATACCTTCACCCTCCCAACATAATTTAAAGTCCGGGAATATCATGCCCGCAGTTCTCCTGAAGAACGGTCCAGAATGTTCCAGATAAAAGCACCATACTGCGGATGCTGGAAATCTGAAATAAAAACAGAAAATGCTGGAAAAACTCAGCAGGTCTAACAGCATCTTTGGAGGGAGAAACAGAGTTAATGTTTCGAGTCTGTATGATCCTTCTTCAGAGAGGTAGCAGTAAGCCCTGAATCCTGAATCCTCGATTCAGTTATCTCAAATTTTACATTCAGCTAAGATGAATCTACTCATTCCTAGCATCCAAATCTACCTTCTCAGCATCCTGAGTAGCCTACCGAAGAAATATAAATAAATATTGCATTACTACTCTTGCTTTTAAGCACATTTATAAATCCAGGAACCTTGCTTTCCAATTCGCTAATGTCAGCCTCTCACTGAGCGACCTGCATTGCAACAATTTCCAGCTGTGTGCTCTCCTGCACGTTACACGTAACGGCCGGGATTTTCCAACCCTGCCCACGGCCGGGATCGTCCGGTCCCCGCCGCAAGTCAATGGACTTTTGGCTGGGCCGGCCGAATCTCCCGATCTCCCGGAAAATCCCGGCCAAGACGCGAGGGAGATGACGGTCGAGTGGTAAAGTCGCTGGATTAGTAATCCCGAGGCCCAGGCTAATGGCCTGGGCAGCGCATTCAAATCTCGCCACAGCAGCTGGTGGAAGTTAAATTGAGCGAATTAAACCTGGAAACACCAAATTCCTGTTGATTGTTGTTAAAAACCCACCTGACCTTTAGGGATGGAAATTTGCCATCCTTACCTGGTCTGGTTCTCAGCAATGTGGTTGGCTCTTAACTGCCCTCTCTAATGGCGTGGGAAGCCCAGTCAGTTC